>NW_006300030.1:1554704-1556725 GCF_000327345.1 Myotis davidii | reverse complement strand
TTCAATGCACTCCCCATTAAAATACTAACAGCATATTTCACAGACCTAGAACAAACTCTCCCAAAATTCATCTGGAATGAAAAACAAAAGATCCCGAATAGTCACAGCAATCCTGAGAAAGAAGCACAAAGTTGGAGGGCTCCCAATATTGGGGTCAACACTATATTACAAAGCCACTGTTCTCAAAACTGCCTGGTATTGGCACAAGAACAGACATATAGACTAATGGAACAGAACAGAGAACCCAGAAATCGACCCAAGTCATTATGCTCAATTAATATTTGACAAAGGAGGCAAGAGCATACAATAGAGTCAAGACGGTCTTTTCAATAAATGGTGCTGGAAAATTGGACAGAGACATGCAGAAAAATCAAACTAGATCACTAATGTATATCATACACAAAAATAAACTCAAAATGGATAAAGGACTTAAATGTAAGATGGGAAATCATAAAAATCTTAGAAGAATCCATAGGCAGCAAAATAGCAGACATATGTCGTAGCAATATCTTTACCAGTACAGCTCTTAGGGCAATGGGAACTAAGGAGAAAATAAAAACAAATGGGACAACAAAATAAAAAGCTTCTGCACAGCAAAAGAAACCATCAACAAAACAACAAGAAAGCCCACTGCATGGGAGAACATATTTGCCAATGTTATCTCCTATAAGGGTTTAATCTCCAAAATTTACAGGGAACTCATACAACTTAACAAAAGGAAGATAAACCATCCAATCAAAAAATGGGCAAAGGATCTAAATAGACACTTTTTGAAAAAGGACATAAAGAAGGTCAAGAGATACATGAAAACATGCTCAGTCACTAATCATCCAAGAAATGCAAATTAAAATGACAATGAGGTATCATCTCACACCTGTCAGAATGGCTATCATCAACAAATCAACAAATGACAAGTGCTGGAGAGGATGCAGAGAAAAAGGAATCCTCTTGCACTGCTGGTGGGAATGCAGAGTGGTGCAGCCACTATGTTTTCTCTATGGAAAACTGTATGGAGTTTCTCAAAAAACTAAAAATGAAACTCCCATTTGATCCAGTGATCCCACTTCTAGGAATTTATCCCAAGAAATCAGAAAGGATTTATGCATCCCTATGTTCATAGCAGCACAATTTACAATAGTTAAGATTTGGAAATAGCCATAATGCCCATCAGTAAATGAGTGGATTAAAAAACTGGTACATCTGCACATTCGAATACTACGCAGATGTAAAAAACAAGGAACTCTTACCATTTGCAACAGCATGGATGGACCTGGAGAGCATCATGCTAAGCGAAACAAGCCAGTTAGAGAAACATAAATATCACATCATTTCACTCATTTGTGGAATATAAGGAACAACATAAACTAATGAACAACATAAACTAATGAACAAAAACAGATCCAGAGGGAAAAGAATTTTAAAATATAATAGAAGTAATACTGTTATTTTCAGTTTTTAATATGTCCTACAAGTTTTGTGGATATCATACTATGTTAGTATAGTTTTTGTAATATTATTATACTTAAAATTCTTTTTTTCTTGAAATATTAAGGTTTATGGCATGTAATATTATATGTAAGATCACTTTTCTTGAATAATTGGTGTTTATTGCATGTAACATTATATTTAAAATTGTTTTTTGATATAGTAATGTTTATTGCATGTAACATTTTATATTTAAGATCGTTTTTCTTGAAATAAAAGAAAGAAAATTGTTATCTAGATAGCAATAAAAGGAGTCACCATTCACATCCTGAATATCAGTGAAAACAAAGGATTTACCTCCAAATAACCTGATTTCTTTCTTTTTTTAAAATTAATAAATCTTTATTGTACAGATTATTACAGATGTTCCTCTTTTTTCCCCCATAGCTCCCCTCCACCTGGTTCCCACCCCACCCCATGCCCTTACCCCTGCCACTGTCCTCATCCATAGGTGTAAGATTTTTGTCCAGTCTCTTCCCACACCCCCTACACCTCCTTCCCCCCAAGAATTGTCAGTCCACTCCCTTTCTATGCCA
>NW_006300030.1:1537730-1554021 GCF_000327345.1 Myotis davidii | reverse complement strand
ATGGGATCTGAGGCTGCTTCTTGAGTGTTGCCCTTATGGATGTGAGGAGTTTAAATCTGGTATCTGACCAGGGGTACCCTGGCTTCTGGATCTCCAAGTCAACCACTCTGTGAGTCCACCCAGCAGGAGCTACAGCGAAATCAGCAAATTTCTCCTCTTTGTTTGGGGTTTGGAAGTTTTGGAGCTCTCTGACCCAGCTGCAGTTTGTTAGGTTAGGCTGCAAAAGCACAGGTGATTCCTTTGTGCTGCTGCACACAGCTTGGGTGGAGATGTAAATTGAGTGGGGCGGGGTCTCAGAGAATCACTGGGGCGGAACAAACAGCAATGGCTGTCATCAGCCTCTCCACGATCCGCAGGTCTCTGCAACTCCGCTTCTCCGAGTCCCGAGTCCCTCTGCATCTCCGAGTCCCGCGTCCCCACAGCAACAGTGAGCCCTGCGAGCAGCTCTGCAAGAAAGCCACCCTTGCTTTCCGACCCGCTGCAAGACAGTCCAGTTTCTCCCCGTAGGAGTCTGGGACCCCAGAGTCTCACCATAAATGAGTTCAGTGCATTGGAGAGCTTGTATCCCCTTCTGATTGGAAAAAAAAAATGCGCACCCAGGTGCAGCTGCTTTGCGCATGCCTTTGTACCTCTGTTCTTGGTGCCTCTGCACCTCCTACCCAGTCTCAATGTGCTTTTTTCTTTCCTTCTAGTTGTAGAACTTCCACTCAGCCAGCTTTCCTGTGGTAATGGATGATAGCTGCTTTGTCTTATAATTGTAGTTTTAATGTTGTTGTGGGGGGCAGCACGTACAAGTTTATACCTTATGCCGCCATCTTGGTTCTCCTCCCTGATTTCTTTCTTGATAATTTCCTAAAAATGGAATATATTGAAATTAATGGGAGGACATTCATTCTGTGTTTTCTTCTTAGTGGTGAAATGTTTGATTAGACAGTTTAAGAGTTCCTGAGATGGAATTCTTCTCATATTGGTTGTCTCTTTTTGCCACACTTTCCCTCACTGCAGAATTATTGTAATCAATGTCAAATCTCTCACTATTTCTAAAGATTAGTCTTGCTTTGGAGATACAAGTAGTAAGGAGAGGACCCTGGCTGTGCTGGGAGTGAGAGGGGTGAGGCAGAAGGAAGCGTGGGTCTGGGGAGCCATAGTGCTTCCACTGGGAGGGGCCAGAAGGGTCCCTGGCCTCCTGCCTGGCGCCCACCTGGCAGCCTCTGGCAGCCTGGTTACTGTGTGCAGCACAGCAGCGCTGCTGCGGGGGAGGAGTGCTTCCAGTGGACTTGTGTTAAGAGTGTGGCAGCAAGTAGAGTACTTGGCGAGCTGAGGGCAATAGCCTGGCTGAAAGTGTGAGAAATGAGGAGCCATAGTAGTGTTTCTGGTATGAAAGATCTTCCACATTTGGGGTCAAAAGTAAGTTTTAAGTGTTTGTTTTGGGAGCTTTAGCTGTTTCTTGTAAACTCAATCCCTTGTCAATTTTGGCGGTTCTCAAGCCTGGCGAACAGGAATACGTTGGATTAGGCATTCTAAAACATTTCCGTTATCACTATAATTGTCATGTTATAGATGAGGAAACTGAAGTAGAGAGGTTAAAGGATTTATTCTGGTCAGACAGCATTTTATGGTGGAACTGCTTGGCAGTTACGCAAAACCCTTTCAGATATTTTTCATTTTTATGGTGAGAAAGGAAAGTGTATGAGAGCACATCATTCTTTGTTTTAACCTTCTTCTTTTATTTGAAAGTCTTGCCAGATCGCTGTTTTAATCCCCGGTGGCTGGTTTCCACATGTGTGACTATTATTTCTCCCATAGACCTGAGTTATGTCCTTAGGACCTAAGTCAAGCGAGGAGGTTCCATTGCAGCTCAGCAGCAGTTAGGAGAGGAGACTGCAGCGACCACCAACGAGCGGTGCTTCCGGGAAACGGCTGGTGTGGACATCATGGAACCATTAGTAGATTGTATCCTATTCATTAAAGAAACAATGTAAGGGAAGAATCAGGCAGAGCTGGCCAGCCTGATTCTTTTCTCCCTTATATAGAATGATGAAAGGATTAGAGGAGAAAACAATTTTAAAATTCAGAATTTTTGCAAATATTCTTCTAATGCCAATATATATACGTGTGTGTGTGTGTGTGTGTGTGTGTGTGTGTGTGTGTATGTGTATACCAATATCCTAAAATGTGTGGAACAGGCTTAAGTTTTTATTCTAGGTTTTTGTGAATCCTCACCCAAGGATATTTGTCCATTGGTTTTTAGAGAGTAGAAGGAAGAGGGAGAGAAAAAGAGAGAGAAACATCAATGTGAGAAGACATATCGATTGGTTGCCTCCCACACACGCCCCACACAGGGCCAGGGATCAAGCCTGCAACCAAGATACATGCCCATGACTGGAATCGAACCAGAGACCCTCCAGTCCATAGGTGAACGCTCTACCCACTGAACAAAACTGGCTAGGGCAGTAATTAACTTTTTAAAAATCCATGTTACTAACAAATATCTGAATAAGTAAGGATGGATGGAAAAAGGCAACAAGAGGTTGGTAATTAAAAATTATTTTAAAAGCACCACAGGCCCTGACCAGTGATTCCCAGTCAATAACACATACCTGGATTGCAGGTTTGATCCCCAGCCCCAGACAGGGTGGGTACAGGAGGCAACCAATTGATGTGTCTCTCTCACATTGATGTTTCTCTCTCCCCTCCCCCTTGCCACCTTCCACTTTTTCTAAAAATCAATGGAAAAAATGTTCTTGGGTGAGGATTAAAATAAATAAATAAATAAGCCCCACAGACAACTATCTCTACTGATACCTGTATATAATGTTTATTTCTGTATCATTTTGTTCTTTTTTTTTAAGTTTATCTTTTTAAAAAATAAGTTTTTATTGATCTTTAGAGAGAGAGGAAGGGAGAGAAATGGAGAGATAGAAACATCCATGAGAAACATCATCCATCAGCTGCCTCCTGCACGCCCCCTACTGGGGATCGAGCCCGCAATGAGGGCATGTGCCCTCTGGGGAATAGAACTGTGACCCCTTGGTTCCTGGGGTGATGCTCAACCACTGAGCTACATCGGCTGGCCCCATTTTATTCTTTTAATATCTTGGAGGGGTTGAGAAACACATAAGCATAGAATCAAATGATGTTTATGTAATTTATAATACTACTTTGACCCTAGTATTTCCACAAATACTAGATGTTGTTGTAAAAAGATAAAATGAGAATAAAAGTCTTGTCAATGTAACAAATGGTTAAACTTTCAGAGAATTTTTAGGAGTTTATTTGAGCCAAACTGACAATAATTGCTGGGAAGCAAAATCTCAATGGATTGAGAAAATGATCCAGAGAATGGTAGTTTTCTACCTTGTTTTTACATACAATCAAAAGAGAAAACATAAGGAGGTTAAATGAATTCCATTGGTGATAGATTGGGGAGATGGGAGAAAGCAAAGGGGTGGGGATATCTGGGATTGTATAAAAAATAAAATGAACAGACATACTTCTTTTACATTTGTGGGTATAGGATACTTAACAGTTAATAACAATAAAGGGGTTTGTGGTCTCTGCTTTGATGCAGTGAGAGGTCCAGAAAAAAATGAAATTACCCTAACATTCCAAAGGTATGTCATTTTGATGCACAAAGACAACAAACAAGACCAGTTAAGGTAGAGATTAACCTTTGTCAGGGAAGGTACCAGCCTAGGACATGACTATCAGCCATGACTTACTTTTTTAAAAAATATGTATTTTTATTGATTTCATAGAGGAAGGGAGAGGGGGAGAAATAGAAACATCAATGGTGAAAGAGAATCATTGGTTGGCTGCCTCCTGCACACCCCCCACCGGGGCAACCGAGGCATGTGCCCTTCACTGGAATCAAACCTGGGACTCTGCAGTCCACAGGCTGATGCTCTATCCACTTAGCCAAACCAGCTAGGGCAGCCCTGACTTACTTTTAGTGAGAAAGTTTTAATTTCAGACTATCTATGTGGTTACTTTAGGTCTCTGAGTTTGTAAGGCTGCCATGCAGGCCTACCCAGAGCTTGTCCGGTTTAGTATGTGGCCCCTTTTCACCTACAGTCTCTTCTATGTTCTTTGGACATAGAAGCCAAATGTACTAAACAAAATTACATTTTAATTATAATTTTACTCACTAGTTACCTAATTTGTTAGTCATCTTTAGGGTTAGTTTGTATGCTAGTAAAATATATGTTGTAAATTCTCCTGCATTTTTATTTATTGTGATTTTTAAAATTATGAACTCTTGCTTAATAAAATCTCTTTAGGGTTTCTTTTTTACTTCTTTTTTAAGAATTCAGAATATGAAACAATAGAATTGTTTCAATTCTGTAATCTCAGATTCCTAAGTCACTGAGAACTATATAGGAGGCTAGCAAACAATTTCTTTATCACTGTCATCATTATAATCACCAAAAAATATTTGAGACACTTAGCCCTCTACCCCACACAATACTTCCTCTATCTGATGGCACTTATTCTTTTAGTCTGAGGCTTGGTTTCCTGTCCAGTGCAAATACCTGTATGAGAAATGCCATCAAAAGTGTGTGCTGACTGAATAAAGAGAAGGATGTTGGTATCCTAGTGGCTTCATCAGTCAGGTCTGAACAGTACATCATAACATATTTTTTAAGTTTGAACAAAATTGTTTCTCAAACTTGGTTTAGTTTTCAACCGCCAGTGTTTAAATCCTCCTAACCTCTTTTAGACACTAAGGGAAAACACACTTTTATTTACATTTTGCATTTATTTACATTTGAATTTCTAGAAGTACATTAGGCATAGTGTACTTACTGAAACTTGAAAGTACTTCTCTTAGTGGCAGCAGCGGGACCGCACCAGGTTTGGGACTGGGCCTGAGCTCAGCAGCCTCGGTACCTGAGTTCTGGCTAGGAAAGAATTCAGAGCCAAGACTCCATTATAAGGGAACAATTATTTAGAAAATCACAGAGGTGGAAGAAGTAATTTGTAGAAGAAATGGGCCAAGAAAACAAGGGCCCTTGAAGCTTAGCCGTGAGGAAGGTAAATGTGATGTGCTTGGATTAGGATGGGACGGGGAAGAGGAGGAGAAAAGCGCTGGTGTGCTCCCGGGAGAGCTTGCTGGGTCCTCTGTCCTAAGGATATTAAGGGTGGAGATTTTAGGGAGGGTTCCAGGGGAAGATCTCAATGGAATATTTATCAGCTTTCCACGTGTGCTCTTTCAGGATCTAGGCCAGTGGTTCTCAACCTTTTTTGGCCATGCCCCACCTAAGCATCTCTAAAATCCTGATGTCCCCCCTGTGACATATAATTCTTATTATTCAAAAAGTGAACTCCTATTCACATGGAGGAAGCCTAAAAGGCCATTAACTTGGTCTAAACAAGCTTCCAAAGAACATGGCATCCGTGAAAGAGAAAAATAAAGAATGAAAGGGCAGTTGAAGTACTGAGGAAGAAATCACTAAGAAATTGTTTAAAAATAATAATAACATGAAGTGATATAAAAAATAGCAAAGTTTCAAAACATAATAATAGAGAACTGAAATGCATGGATATGTCACAACATATATATTTATATTTTGTATACAAGGCCCCTAGGACCATAAAAAATGCAAAAAATTGCCCTAACCAGTTTGGCTCAGTGGATAAAGCGTTGACCTGCAGACTCAGAGGTCCCAGGTTCGATTCCAGTCCAGGGCATGTACCTTGGTTGTGAGCACATCCCCAGTAGGGAGTGTGCAGGAGGAAGCTGATCAATGTTTCTCTCATCGATGTTTCTAAATCTCTATCCCTCTCCCTTCCTCTCTGTAAAAAATCAATAAAATATATTTTTAAAATGCAAAAAAATCACTGTGAATAACTCATTCCCAAATCCCCCCCTCCCCTTAAAAATCAAATTGCCCTGCTGTGGGGCATGTACTCCACATTGGGAACCACTGATCTAGTCTCTACTGATTGGTCAGCTCAAGGGCAGGGGGTCATTAATCAATGCAGCTGGTCCTGAGATCAGCATTACTTGTCTGGTTTTGCTGCTTTTCTGGGCCTGGAGCTGGAATACAACTGAGGCCTAGATGTTATCTCTAGGGAGGAAAGGTCAAGGGGTCTAAACTGAATGACCGATGATATGAAAGGTCAGGAGGTCCAAACCATGTGACCAGTGATATGCTGGTGAGGAAAGGTCACCCTGGGACAAGGTCCCACCCTACAATTGTCCATTACTAGGCACCTGGGGCTTTCTACCTTAGTGACCTGTACCTGGCTCATCATCCTTGTTCTGCTCATGTCTGTCTAACTGCTTACCACACTTCAATTAAGCATTTCACAAACATCCACATGAGACTTTAGCTATTAAAAACTTAGGACTTCATTAGCATAAGAATGGCACTTTGACATAAGTCATGTTCATCATTATCTCTTACCAAAATTTTTAAAAGTCATGGTCTATGGGAAAATAGTTGCTGTATAATTACTGTTTTCTGATTAATTTGCACAGTTAATTTGGGGGCTTACTTTTCTCTTACCTGATTTTAGATGAATGAACCAGCTTGCTATAAATAAAAATGTTGTATAAGTTAGTTGCTTCAAAGCATTTTGCTCAAGGCCCTGGATGGGTAGCTCAGTTGGTTAGAGCATCATCCCAATACACTAAGGTAGTGGGTTCACCGTCAATCAGGGCACATACAAGAATCAACCAACGAATGTATAAATAAGTGGAACTTTTGCAGGTGAAATTGAGTTTCTTTCATGGAGCTGCAAGGTCAGCATTCCAGAGACCCACACATAGGAAGATGTGCTCTAGTTGTAAGATTTATTTGGATAGAAATAGAAGGCTGCCCCAGTTTCCAATGTCTCTTCTCTGTCCATCCTGTGGTGAAAGAAGTGGCCCAGAAACAGGGCCAGTGTCCAGACACTTTGGTGCCATATTAAAACTTAGTCTGTTCAGCCTGTCCCCATCTGGGTAGTCTGTCCTGGCTGCAGGACAAACTAACCAGTTTCCCTATCATCCATGGGCTTCTGCTGGTTCCTCCCCCTAACCAATCCATTTTCCAGATCTGGGGGGGGTGGGGGGGCCTGGAGCCTTTATCCAATCCAATCCTTTTCCCAGGCTACACTGACAGGCCTCTATGGTTGTCATCTTGGTTGCTACTATGCATCGCACAGCAGAGGAATGTCCTCTTTATTCTTCTATCCCTCCCCCTGGGGAGTGTGTGAAGCTGTAGCTTCCTGGTAAAGCAAGTCCAATATTGAGTTCAGTTTCCCAGTTTATCAGGCTTTTTATAAAAAATATATTTTTATTGATTTTATTTTTTAGAAAAAGGGGAAGGGAGAGAGAGGGGGAAAGATAAACGTCAATGTGAGAGTGATCCGCTGCCTTCTGTAGGCCCCCTACCCAGGATGGAGCCTGCAACCTGGGCATGTGCTCCGATCAGGAACCGAACCCACAATCTTTTGGTACACGGGAATGTTCCCAACCAACTGAGCCACACCAGCCTGCTGTTATGCTTCTTAATGTCCGATTCCCTTTACTCTTTTCCTTTATTAATATCTACCTATCTAGCAAATCAATGTTTCTCTCTCTCTAAAATAAAATTTTTTAAAAAGCATTTTTTCTCAGGTTAGGACCTCTGGCCTTGAATAAACATTAGCTATTTAAACATTTGTGTCATACAATATTTCTCTATATCTCCTTTGATTTTCCACCACAATTTAACAATATGGTAGCCATTAGTCACATGTTACTTGAATTGTGATTAGTGTACCTGAGAAACTAAATTTTTAATTTTATTTTTATAAAAATTTAAAATTGATTATCAATTATTGGAAAACTTTTAAGCATGATTGGAACAACTTGGGTATGTGAACCTACTTTTTCAACTGTAAATTTTTTGAAATCTAAGTAGAGATAAGAGTATTCCAATGAAAATGTGGCAGATTAATTGAGATGTGCTGTAAGTACACAATACACACTGAATTTCCAAGGCTTGGTATGAAAAAGGAATGTGAAATCTCATTAAAATTTTTAAATATTAATTACATGTTAAAATTACAATATTTTGTATATACTATGTTAAATAATGTATGTTATTAAAATTAATTTCACCTCCCTTTTTACTTTTTAAATATGGACACTAGGAATTTTTCAATTATATATGTGGCTCACATTCCTGTTGGAGAGTACTAACTTAGAATTACTGTGCCTGTGTTTTATAGTTATTTGTTAAAGGACAATATGGTGGTTATATATGTGGAGTTATATATAAATATATGTAGAGCTATATATGTATGTATGTATGTATGTCACATAGTAGCCAGTCTCCAAGATTCCCCTCAAAGATCCTGGGTCCTGGATTTCACACCCTGGTGTAGTCCCCTCCCACATCGTACCAGGATGGTCTGTGTGCCCACGAGACTACAACAGAAGTGATGGATGTCACTTCTGAGAACGAGTGACCAGCTATAGAAGATCAAGTCTTCTGTCATGGGATCTCTCTCTCCCTCATCACTTGCTCTATGGTCGGCAAACTACGGCTCGTGAGCCACATGCGGCTCTTTGGCCCCTTGAGTGTGGCTCTTCCTAAGCCTTAGGAGTGCCCTAATTAAGTTAATAACAATGTACCTACCTATATAGTTTAAGTTTTAAGAAAATTTGGCTCTCAAAAGAAATTTCAGTCATTGTACTGTTGATATTTGGCTCTGTTGACGAATGAGTTTGTTGACCACTGCTCTAGGGGAAGTCAGCTAGTATGACACGAGGTTACTCAGGCAGCCTATGGAAAGCCATGTGGCCTGCAAGAAACTGAGCCTCCCAACAACTACATGAGTGAGCTTGGGAGCAAATCCTCCCCAGGTTTTGCCTTCAAATGACTGCAACCCCAACTGATAGTATGATGGCAACTTAATGAGAAACTCTAAGCTAAGACCATCCAGCAAGGCTGCTCCTGGAATCCTGACCCGCAGGAAATGGCAGATAATAAATGATGTCGTTTTAAGCTGCTGAGTTTGGGTCATTTGTTACATAGCAGTAATAACTAATACATAATCTTAAGACACTAAGAGGTTCACTATACTGTACTTTATAATGGCCAAAACTACAACAACCACAAACACAAATGTCCTAGAGGAGGGGAATTGTTAAGTAAATTTATGGCATATTTACTCAGTGGAATAATATTCAGTTATTAAAAATGTTGGACTGGCTTCATCCTCAGGAATGAAAGTGGACAGTGGAAGCCCACGTGTAGCTTCAAGGAACTACTCAAAAGGAGTAACACCAACAACTGCTGACCAGGGACCACTTTTATGAAAATACCGTGTAAACTTACTAACCATCCACTGTCTCATTTCTGTCTCCCTTGTCTGTTCCTCCTTCCTTTGCGTGTCCTCGTAGAGAGTTCCCCCAGGCACCAGCGGCCCTTTACCATTTGGCCGCCTCCACCGCCTGAGCTCCTCGAGGCAGGGACTTACCTAAAACTCGGCTGGAGCGAAGTGTGAATGCCAGTGAACTTTGAATGATAAAACATGCATTTTCCACTTAATTCTTTTTAAAGCAGAATGCAAAATTATAGATAGGGAGGCTCAGTTGGTTGGAGTGTCACCTCCTACACCAAAAGGTTGGGGTTCGATTCCTAGTCAGAGAGCATACCTACGGTTCGAATTCCATCCCCAGTTAGGGCACCTACAGAAGGCAACCGATCGATGTTTCTCTCTCTCTAAAATCAATAGAAACATATCCTCCAGTGAGGATTTAAAAAAAGTGTTATTTTTATAGCTGTTATTCTTGGACACACAAATAAATCAACGTGTATATTCAAAAAATGTTTATTTCTGGGAAGTAAAATGGTTATGGTAAATTTATTCCTTATCTAAATATTAACATTTATATATATTAGAGTATGCTGTTTAGTTGTAGACTATGTTTTGAAAGTATTTTTATATGTACAATAAAAATGCACCTTTTTATTTTGTATAGTTTGTTTGTTTTTTAATCTTGGGATTTTTTTAGAGAGAGAGGAAGGGAAAGGGAGAAAGAGAAACATGATCCAACCAAGGACCCAACCTGAAACCTGGGCATGTGCCCTGACTGGAATTGAACCGGTGACCTTGCATGGGCAGATACTCACACTGGCCAGGGCTTTAAAAAATCTTTTTAAAATACTGTAAGATGAAGAGATTTTAAAAATAGACATGATTAGCACAAGATTCATGTTAATCTTTACTCATGTAAATAGTACAAAATACTGCCTAATTAGTGTGGTTGGTAAATTTTTGGTACTTTTATTTTTCTCTGTTATTGTAAACCATGCATAAGATGCTTGCCTACTAGCAGTGCAGAATTGTCAGAGCTTCAACAGCTGGCATCTGTTTACTCTCTTAAAAAAAAAAAAAAGCCATTTTAGCCTAATCTACCTCAAACGTGTTCATATAAATGGAGGGCCAGCTATTGACCTGTATTCTTTTCAGCTGCAGATTGGTCCACATGGTTGATGAAACAAATACAGACGTCTAGACAGTGAACTACCTCCCCTTTTTTTTCTTTGCTGTGTCTGTCAGGGAGAAGAATGGCTTGCACAAGGGTCAGTCACCCACACTCACTGCCTTTTCTTGGACCCACAGAACTGTCACAAGCTGTGGTGGATGCGGGAGCAGTTCCTCTGTTAGTGCTTTGTATCCAGGAGCCGGAAATTGCTTTGAAAAGGATTGCTGCTTCGGACCTCAGTGATATTTCGAAGCATTCGCCAGAGCTGGCACAGACAGTAGTGGATGCAGGAGCTATTGCTCACTTAGCTCAGATGATTCTGAACCCGGATGCTAAGCTGAAGGTATTTAAAAATAAGTTAAAAAACAGGCTTCTGCTAATCTAAGAAAATGGAAAATGTGTACAGATTCATGTATTTTCAAAAATAATTTGTAAATTATCATTGAAAACAGATATGACTATGTTATGTGTTTGGTCTTTTCATATGTGAAAAATATGCTGTAAGGATTACATAGTAAAGACATGACTGGGGAAAATCTGTGCAGTGCTAAAAAGTAGAAGTAGCATCAGTATTAACTTAATCACTAAAATAAGGAATCACAAAATGATTGAATCTCAGAGTGGGAAGGCACCTAAAGGTTTTCTAGCTCACCACTATATTTATTATGAAAATTGTCATATATTTATGTTTATCTTTTTTATAGGTTTCTTAATCTGATTTTCAGTTAATAGTCTCCAATTATACTTTTATATGCTAATAGTTAGTTATATCTTTAATATTTTAAAATTGTTAATGTCAACCAAGCAATAGAACGTTCTTTGAAATATTGTTGGCATCAGGCCAAACATAAGATGTTCATTCTGCCTGATTTTTTAAATCATTTTTTAACATATTTTATTGATTTTTTTACAGGGAGGAAGAGAGAGGGAGAGAGTGTGAAACATCGATCAGCTGCCTCCCGCACACCCCCCACTGGGGATGTACCTGCAACCCAGGTACATGTCCTTGACCAGATCGAACCTGGGACCTTTCAGTCCGCAGGCCGACGCTCTATCCACTGAGCCAAACCGGTCAGGGCTGCCTGATTCTTTTTGTACTGTACTACAGTTAAAGTATTACATAATTAAGAAACAGTATTTATCCAGAGATCATATTCTTGATCATCTGTGATAGAGATTTAAATAGACCACAAAAAAACTATGACATTTAATGTGGAAATTAGGGAATTCAAGAAATTGAGTATTTAGGTTTAAGACTAAGATGTGAATGTCTCAAGACTCAGAAATCTTATGTTGTGTTACATATGTAGTTGTTTTTTCTTTTTATAAAGGAATTTGTATTAAGCTGCTTAAATTATATCTGATCTCTGCAGTGGACTCTATGTAATGCTTTGTTTCATTTTGGTTTTTGCTCAATAGCGTCAGGTCCTTTCAGCTCTCAGTCAGATTGCAAAACATTCTGTGGATCTGGCCGAAATGGTGGTTGAAGCAGAGATTTTTCCAGTTGTACTTACCTGCCTGAAGGACAAAGATGAATACGTGAAGAAAAATGCTTCTACTTTAATTCGAGAGATTGCAAAACATACACCCGAGGTAAAAAAAAAAAAAAAGCCCAGGTGCTGCGCCACATGACTTGGTCCGGGCAGGGCTGCTCATTGTGAGCACGGTGCCCAGTTTGCACTAGATAATTCTTTGCTGTGGGGGCTGTCCTGTCCTTTCACCAAAATTTAAAGTCCTCATTCTTTATTTCACCTAACATCTTCACTTGCTTGAAATTTTTTATAATTGAAGTGTAATAATCAGCTAGTAACCACTGTTTGCAAAGGGGGATAATTAGGCTAAGATATTTCAAGTCTGACATTGTCATTCAGCATTCAATGAGTAATCTGCTTCATACTCACTAATTGCGATTGGGGCTTTCAGTAGTTAGCAAGTTAGGAACTAGCCCTAGACTTATTAGTGTCTGGGTGAGAAATTTTGACATCCATTAGAATAGGTATAAAAGTTGTGCCATCGGTGCATGAAAATTGAAGCACAGCATAAACTCCACAGAGTGACTATATTTGTATATTCAAAATTGGATTAATTATAGATCAATGGAACAGAACAGAGAACCCAGAAATTGACCCAAGCCACTAATTAATTCATTAGAGTTCACATATGAGTGAGATCATGTGATACTTATCTTTCTCTGATTGGCTTATTTCGCTTAGCATAATACTCTCCAGGTCCATCCATACTGTTTCAAATGGTGAGAATTCTTTCTTTTTTTATTGCCGAGTAATAAAAAAAGTAATAATTATTGCTCAATTAATATTTGACAAAGGAGATAAGAACATACATTGAAGCAGAAACAGTCTCTTCAATAAATGGTGTTGGGAAAATTGGACAGACACATGCAAAAAAAAAAAATGAAACTAGACCACCAGCTTACACTATACACAAGAATAAACTCAAAATGGATAAAAGACTTAAACGTAAGATGTGAAAGCATAAAAGTCCTAAAAGAAACCATAGGCACCAAAATCTCAGACATCTCTCATAGCAATATGTTTACCGATACATCTCCTAGGATAATGGAAATTAAGGAGAAAATAAATGGGACTACATGAAAATAAAGTTTCTTCACAGCAAAAGAAACCATCATCAAAATAACAAGAGAGCCCACTACATGGGAGAACATATTTGCCAACGATACCTGGTAAGGGGTTAATCTTCAAAATATGTAGAGAACTCATACAACTTAACAAAAGGAAGACAGACAATCCAATTAAAAAATGGGCAAAGACCTAAATAGACACTTCTCCAAAGTGGACTTACAGAAA
The DNA here is from genome assembly GCF_000327345.1 of Myotis davidii. NCBI lineage: Eukaryota > Metazoa > Chordata > Mammalia > Chiroptera > Vespertilionidae > Myotis > Myotis davidii. The sequence continues at coordinate 1,540,728 of NW_006300030.1, read as the reverse complement.
GAGACACATGAAAAATGCTCAAAGACACTAATCATCCAAGAGATGCAAATCAAAACAACAATGAGGTAACATCTCTCACCTGTCACAATGGCTATCATCAACCAAAGTTTCCTCAAGAAATTAAAAATGGAACTCCCATTTGACCCAGTCATCCTATGTCTAGGAATATATCCTAAGAAACCTGAAACACTCATCAGAAAGAATATACACACTCATCAGAAAGAATATATACACTCCTATGTTCATAGCAGCACAATTTATAATAGTTAAGACTTGGAAACTGCCTATGAGCCCATCAGCAAATGAGTGGATAAAAACACTATGGTACATTTACACAATGGAATACTACTCGGCAATAAAAAAAGAAAGAATTCTCACCATTTGAAACAGTATGGATGGACCTGGAGAGTATTATGCTAAGCGAAATAAGCCAATCAGAGAAAGATAAGTATCACATGATCTCACTCATATGTGGACTTAATGAACCAAATAAACTGATGATCAAAAATAGACCCAGAGTCATAGAAGCATGAACAGACTGTTGAACCTCAAAGGAAAGTCAGGGGAGGGTGAGTGGAAGAGATCAGCCAATGAACGAGAAAAAGACCTATGTAATATTTTCAACAATAAAGATTAAAAGAAAAAAAATCAATGGAAAAATATCCTTGGGTGAGGATTGACAAAAAAAATGGATTATTTTATTTGTATGTTTTTAATAAGTATAGTAATTTCATTAAATCATATTTCAAATTTTACCAGGTGTTTTCAGGTCCTAAGTAAAAATGTTTGACAATACTAATGTTTAAAGATCATCTTACACTTTACAGTCACCTTCCTTTCCCTCAGCTCTCGCAGCTGATAGTGAACGCGGGAGGAGTCGCGGCCGTGATTGACTGCATTGGGTCTTGCAAAGGAAACATACGGCTGCCTGGCATCATGATGCTTGGTTACGTGGCGGCTCATTCTGAGAACCTGGCGATGGCGGTGATCATTAGCAAGGTTTGTTCTTGCTTGGTTTTCTTCTAGTTATTGCAGTGAGATATTCTAAGACAGACCATAGTAATACTCTCCCACCGATTATAAAATGTAACTGACCAGAGAGAAATAAACCTGGAGAATTATTCAGGGTTCATCAATAAGTTTCCAAAAGCAGTGCTTGAAGTAAGGTTTACTTTTTGGCAGTTTAAAGTTTTATTCAGTATTTAATATTTACAACATATCAATACCTTGAGTATTAGTGTTACCTTTATTGACATATTCAGTGTATTTGTATCCTGAAGGATTGACTATGTATTTACAAACATGTGAAGCATACTTTGACTAAAGGCTACTGTTATAAATTACATGCCCAGTGGTCATGCTCCTCTTATCTTCCATTTGGGCAGGAGATGACAATGGCTAGGACATCCCTTTTTATCCACTTTCCTTCAGCTTTCATGAACTAATTTCTCTTTTTAGGTGTAGGCAATTCAGAGCACATATCAGATAGTGATGTTTTGTGTCTCTGCTCTACGAATTTGGCCTCATTTCAATGTACAAGTTGGTATTAACACACCATACAGTGTAGCCTTAGCACATAATAGGTGCCCAGAAATATTGATTAATAATTATTGATCTCCTGAGAAATGCTTCAGAGGCTGTGTGCTTACAGTGTCTCCAGCAACCCTCTAGGGTGCGGGTTTCTTATCAGCATAGAAAACCTACTGCTGTATGTTAAACAGCAGTGTGGATTTTTTTTTTATCCCTTGCAAATCCTCAGAATAAAAGGGAGCCTCAGATCTTTATTTCCTACCTATTCCTTGATAACTTTTTGCTAAACTCACTTTTTACCCTACGCTTTTCCTTTTGTCCTATTACCAAAAACTATGACAGTGACGAGAACAGGAGTGCTGCTTTCTGAAGGGTCATTGCGGGGTATCACTGGGATTTCTGATTCTTGGTTCTTTTGTGGATCACAGAAAGCTTTTATATAGGCAGAATGATGAAAGCAGCAGCAATTGCTTTTGCTTCCTGTATTTCCTCCCCAAACTAACCAGGAGGCGCCCCCCACCCCCCTTTGGTCCAGGGTTGCTGCTGCCTCTCCCACCTCGCTGTCGCTCAATTAGTTGAAGGTCTCAGTTAAGAGAAACCGCACAGCTATGTGTCGTTCTTTTTCCTACGTAGGACTCTAAGGACTAATAGCAGTGCTTCACATGTAAATAATGCTTCATAATTGTCAAAGCACATTCATGCTTCTTATCTCGTTAGCCATCCATAACAACTGAGGCTGGGCGGAGGAGGCTGACCTCTTTTCCTCCTGCTTCTTCAGTCTTGATATGTCCCAGAGCATGGGCGTTCCAGAAGGTTGCCTCATTCTGAAGACAGGTCTGGCCTTTTGTATTGGCAGATAGGCATTTTTAGCTGGAAAAAGAGAAGCCATGAAGAAATATGGCAGGTCTCTTGAGGAAATTGGTCTTAATAATCAAATTTAAAGGCACAGAGGGGAAAAGTGTACATGATCATTTGGATTTTGCTATGGTAGCATGATACTGTGACATTGACTTTAGTGGTACTAAATTTAAGGTGATAATTATTACCAGTATAGTCTCAAATTAGTTAGAAAGTTATTCCTATACAGAATCTGGAATTATAAATTGATTTGGCATTTTGATTCTTCCTTAGCTATAGAAACAGATGTATTTGAGGCCTTTTAGTTAATTCTGTTTTGATTATTTAGATAAAACTGAAGCCTGAAATGCAAAATGCAAGCACGCACTATTTGTGTAACAAGAGTAATAATTTCTACTTTGACATTCAATCATGTTAAAATGGGCAAAACTATCACTTAAAAGTTGACCAAGCCCTGGTTGAGCATCATCCCATACACCAAAAGGTCACCAGTCAATTCCTGCTCAGGGCACATGCCTGGGTTGAGGGTTTAATCCCCAGCACGGCATGCAGGAGGCAGCCAATCTATGATTCCTCTCTCACATGGAAGTTTCCCTCCCTTCTCTCTCTC
>NW_006300030.1:1535636-1537412 GCF_000327345.1 Myotis davidii | reverse complement strand
AAAAAAAAAAAGCTGACCAAATTTAATGGACATTTATTTACGAGTTCAGGAAAGGTCTTAGTAAACAGATTTAATCTAAAAGTTACTTAAGTAGAATTCTGGCTCATATTATTCATTGGATTTCAAATCTATAGTAGTTATTTTGTTGTCAGATCTATTATACTTAGTGAAAAGGCCATTTTAAAGGATTCTAAATTAAGTTTTTTAGCAAAGTAAAATAAAAGATTTTAAAATCTAAGGATTCAAATTTGTCACAGTGGAATCTGGCTTTGCCTGTACACTAATCTGTGGCATCTATTGTTTGGTTAAATACCTCTGTATTTGGTGAGTAAATGCTAGCAGAGATCGTTTAGTTGGATTGGAACAGATAATTAAGGTAAATTTGTTCTAGTCATTTTATTGACCTGAAAAATGACAGCCCCCGTGCTGTGCTCATTTATTGAACCATCTCAGGGAAAAGATCAAGGCCCAATGATTTCTTCTAATGTTTGAGAGACACTGGAGACTAATCCTGCTCTGGATTCATAACACTTGCTCTTTTGATCAATGCTGCAGGGCGTGCCCCAGTTGTCAGCCTGCCTGTCAGAAGAACCGGAGGATCACATTAAGGCTGCCACGGCCTGGGCCTTGGCACAGATCGGGAGACACACTCCGGAGCATGCACGGGCCGTCGCAGTCACAAACATTCTGCCAGTGCTGCTTTCCTTGTACATGTCGGCAGAAAGCTCTGAGGATCTTCAGTAAAAGCAGACACCAGAGGCAAATTTAACCCTGAGCAGAACTCCTTGCAACTGTTGACTGGTGAAATTAACTAAGAAATACGTGAGTATCATACAGGAGGTTCATGTACTGATTACAGAGCTAAGGATGCTTTTAGCCTGGTATATCTATTCCATCCAGATTGCTCAGAGTAAATAGTCTGCAGTTTATAAACTGAATTGCACTGAAGAATGAAAGACATATAAACTAGCTCTCCTGGGCTAACTTGGCCCTTCCCTTTCCCTTCCTCTCTGAAATCAATATAAAAATATCAATATAAATCAATATAAAATATATATTATTTTAAAATTTGATTCCAAAAGAATTTAAGGTGTTTTCAAATAATGTAACTGGGCAAGGGGTGTTCCTGAAGCCATGATCCACTTCCCCTAACTCCAAGTCTACCTGTTTTTTAAAATTATATGTCTTAAATTTGTTCCTTAAAAGAAAAATGTTCACAGTATTCAGTAAATTAAACATTTTAAAATATATATTTTAAAAAACCAAGCTTTCTGAAAAAATATTACTAGCTACTAAAATGATTCACAAAACATGACTATAAAGTAGGTTGGGTTGTTTAATAGTTATAGAATTTCAAAGAAAGAAAATACTACTTCATTTGGAAAAAGTTATTTTTTGAAAACAACTTTTAGAATTGAGCTGGATTTTAAAAAGTACACAGAAAAGACAATAATTCAAAGTAAAATCAAGAAGTGTTAAATTATATTTAATTTTTAATTAAAATAACAAATTAACAAATAGTGGACAAAAATAGGCTTAGCTTACAATTATAATACAAATAAATATAGTAATTAATTAATAATACAAGAATAAACTTTCACATACTCACAACTGTAAATCTACTTTTGCCCACCCCGTATTCTTTATATACTACCAAGTTTATATAACTTGGCTTTAAATAAATGATAATGATACTCTGATGTATAAATATTACTGGAGTAAAATATAATTTTTATTGTGTTTTATTTTAACAAAGGTGGCTTTAGAAAATATTTA
>NW_006300030.1:1530428-1535070 GCF_000327345.1 Myotis davidii | reverse complement strand
TATGGGAAATCATTTATTGAACCATCTCAGGGAAAAGATCAAGGCCCAATGATTTCTTCTAATGTTTGAGAGACACTGGAGACTAATCCTGCTCTGGATTCATAACACTTGCTCTTTTGATCAATGCTGCAGGGCGTGCCCCAGTTGTCAGCCTGCCTGTCAGAAGAACCGGAGGATCACATTAAGGCTGCCACGGCCTGGGCCTTGGCACAGATCGGGAGACACACTCCGGAGCATGCACGGGCCGTCGCAGTCACAAACATTCTGCCAGTGCTGCTTTCCTTGTACATGTCGGCAGAAAGCTCTGAGGATCTTCAAGTAAAAGCAAGTGCTTAATTCTTACTGTTTCGTGAAGATTTGTTAGATTTTGACTCAATATGTAATTTAAAATATCTCAATTTTCATTATGGACAATATTGCTTTTGTGAGTCAAGCAGAAGAGCTGAGGGGAGTCTTCTCTGAAAATGGTTACCCTTGTCTCTAAACATCAGTGACATGTTTTAAAGAAAGATCTCTGCAGGTGCAAAGTTGTGAATGTCAAGTTGTGGTCTTCTACATTCCTCTTGCTCTTTTCTTATAGAATAGGCATTGAAGAAGAATAGAATCTTGGAGATAGAATTGGCTGCAGAGTAAGTCCATCTTACATTAAAAGTTGAGTCCAGCCGGCTGGTCTGGCTCAATGATTGAGGGTCGATTTATGAACCAGGAGGTCATGGTTGATTTCCGTCAGGGCACATGCCCCAGTTGCAACTCTGTGCTTTGCATACTCACAACTGTAAATCTACTTTTGCCCACCCCGTATTCTTTATATACTACCAAGTTTATATAACTTGGCTTTAAATAAATGATAATGATACTCTGATGTATAAATATTACTGGAGTAAAATATAATTTTTATTGTGTTTTATTTTAACAAAGGTGGCTTTAGTAAAATATTTAGGTTTAATACTAATAGAAGTTAAGGGTCCTCCTGCCTACATTTGATACAATATTTACTTTCAGAAAATACACTAGGTATTAAATTAAATTCTATCAATCATTGTACTATTAGCAATCTTCCAAGGTTTTAAGCCAAGCATGTCACACTCAAAGGCTAACATGGGCAAAATAAACAAGATTTAAGTTAAGTGGGCCGCAAAAAAACAAAAGCTTCAATTTTCATAGACACGTAGGTTTATTTCGATAGAGACATGCTGAATACAAAGGGCTAAATGAGTAATCATTAACATAAAATAATATTTTATGAACATTTTAATAAAAACTACTATTTTTTTCTTGAACACTGACTTACCAGACTCTGAATAACTGGACAAATGAATAAGTAACGCAAATAAACCTATTTTTCTTGTTCTCTGAAAGTGAAATATTTCCTGTTGCACACACCAAACAAGTCAGTCCAAGACTAATGACGTGGCAATTGGCTGCTAAAATATTCTCTGCTAGTATTAGTGGAGAGAAATGGTGCGCCTGCGCATGAGGTGCGTAAAGGAGATGAATGCAACACGATTATAGTAATCAGTCATTAGTGAACATTGTAGTTCGTTATTAATAATTATGTATAACAGGATATTGTAAAAATTAAGTTATGAAATTTTTATTAAAACATTTCCTACATACTGTTATATTGGCTGGGCTGCAAAAATATTTGTTGTGGGTCACACGCGGCCTGCGGGCTGCGAGTTTGACATGCTTGTTTTAGTCCATTCAAATATCTTAATGTAGAGCAGTGGTTCTCAACCTGTGGGTCAAGACCCCTTTGGGGTGTCGAACGACCCTTTCACAGGGGTCACCTAAGGCCATCGGAAAACACATATATCATTACATATTGTTTTTGTGATTAATCACTATGCTTTAATTATGTTCAATTTGTAACAATGAAAACACATCCTGCATATCAGATATTTACATTATGATTCATAACAGTAGCAAAATTACAGTTATGAAGTAGCAACGAAAATAATTTTATGGTTGGGGGTCACCACAACATGAGGAACTGTATTAAAGGGTCACGGCATTAGGAAGTTTGAGAACCACTGATATAGAGACTTGATCATCCTTTTATTTTTCTTCCCCAAGGTCTCTTGGATTCTGTAAGTTTTTGGGTGAGAGATCAAGTCTGTTTGATTTGACATTATCTCAGTAGGGAAAAGGCAACCAAGAGCTTCAGAAACTGTCCAATGGTACTTCTCATTCGTTACTCGGTGGCAGCTTTCAAATTATATAAGGCCATGTTTAAGTTTATTTTGTCCCAAAAGCATGTCAACTTCTGTAAGCATTCTCTAATTGGTTCTGATCCAAGAGAACCAATGAGCAACCCCTTGGAATCTCTTGCATATTTTCACATAGCCTTACTATCTGCCTGTACATGTTATTTCAAATACCTGATTAAAAACTGAAAAAAAATACATCTTTTTAATAAGCTTACCCATATATATTTTTTAAATATTCAGGCAATTGCATTTTCATTTGTTTTGATTTAGAGGCATCCTATTGAAATGTTAGTTTTGGCATTTGAATAAATTAATTCTATCACCTTAGTTATAAAACTATTTCTAATTTAATTATTTGATTTATGTTCTTATCATGATGGTTCTTCCCTTTAATTTTTAGCAGCTTTACTGACATATAATTCGTATACATATAGTTTACCCACTGAAAGTGTACAATTCATTGGCTTTTAGTATATTCACAGAATTGTGCAACCACACCTCAGTCTAATTCTAGGACATTTTTATTCCGCCATTAGCCATCATTCCATATCTTCCCTACCTAGTCTCAGGCAACCATTAATTTACTTTCTGTCTTGGTGTATTTGTCTCTTCTGGACATTTAATTTAAATTGAATCATACAATATATGTGGCCTTTTGTGCCTGGATTCTTTAATTTAGCATAAGTTTCAAGGCTCATTCCTGGATAGCATATATCGATATTTGTTCCTTTTTATTGCAAAATAATATTCTATTGTATAGATATACCACATTTTGTCCAATAAAGCTGTCAAAAATCTTAAATCCAGAAATTGACAAGTAAGCAAAATCTTAATTAATATACCGATATTCCTTTCATGCTGGACAATGCAGCTGATTATTAATCATGGCATACATTCCTATCTAGAAGTATGTATAAACATAAATCTGGTATATTTCTTGACAAAGGATAGTAAAGCTCGGTGAATTTCTAGTGTCATTAGAAGTTCTAATCCTCCAGGGTTCTTGATTAATAACTTGACAGTATATCACCAATTTGGTACTGTTGGAATTAGAATAAGGCTGTCTGCATGGTGCGGTGAATGTGATCTCTGCTATACTGTTAGTAACCCTTGTCACCAGTTAAGGTAAATATACTGACCTGCTAAAGTCACCATGATCCTAAGATGGTTCTTCACAAAGGTAACTAGGTATATTAAGAATTGAGAGTTTAATTCCAATTTGTTATACTACGTGTGGAAAAAAATTGTGCTGCATTACTTAATTTGTTGTTGTTTTTAAATCTAGCTTATAAAACAGTATTTGAGAACAAATATCAAGAGATAAGAGATTACAAGACTGCTTAGCCTGGGTCTCTGGGAGACCATAAGTTCACGAGTTTCTTTATTTGAGAGCACAATGCGATGAAGTTTTTGTAGACTACATTTATCAACTATAAAATTCATGATGTGAACATCATAATGCTCTTTGACATTCAAGAGCATGGCTAACTGTTGAATAACAAGATTCCAGAAGACCAAGTCAGCTAAGGTCTCAGAGAGAGGACAGGTGATCGGTTGATGAGAGGAAGGAGGTACTGAAGCACAAACCACAAACATACAAGCAGATGCGGATTTCCAGTGGAAAATATCTGTAGGTAAACCCAATTGTGAAGCCTTCCAAAGTGAAGGGGGCAGCTTTCATACAAGGCAGCAGAATCACAACCAGCCATGGCCTTGGAGCTGGCTGCAGGGATGTGCTACAGTCCATCAGAGCTCTTCTTCACTACACTTTTGGCAGGGGGGCAGCACCTGGGGAGGGTGGGAAAGGTGCCTGCAGGTACCTGTTCTTTCACTGTGGGTGAGACACGCCCTAGTGTCGAGTGTTCCTCTCCAGTGGAGTAGATTCTGTTGTGCCTCTGTGAGTGGGGCAATTTCTACCCGTGACCGACAGCAGCATATCTGCAAGTGCTCATTGAATATTGCACACAGTAGGATATTTCTGACTCCACATCTATAAGCCATGAAGCCGTTTGATGAACACAGAATGCCTGATAATGGCACTCTACAGTAAACTAAGTATTTTCTCATATTTGTTGATTGGAAGGAATAGGACATTAGTTATCTCAGTTTCACATATACAAATTTTTATACTTAATAAAATATAATACTTATTAATTTTTAGTCCTTAGCTTTATGATTCCTAATTCAGTTTCCTCATAGGTATTTTAAGAGCTCAATAACACACTATACATTTTAAAATTTGGCACAAAGACAACTGGCAGGGTATCTATCTATCTATCCTATCTAATAAAAGAGAAACACGGTAATTGGCATACGACCGCTACCCTTTTCATTGGCTAATCAGCGAGATATGCAAATTAACTGTCAGCCAAGATGGCGGCCAGCAGCCAGGCAGCTTGAAACTAACATGAGGCTTGCAACGTTCCCCGCTT
>NW_006300030.1:1495065-1529453 GCF_000327345.1 Myotis davidii | reverse complement strand
AGGGGTCCCGGACTGCGAGAGGGCACAGGCCAGGCTGAGGGACCCCCCCTTCCCCCAAGTGCACAAATTTTTGTGCACTGGGCCTCTAGTCTATATATAAAAGTCTAAGCAACCCTTACAACCGGTTGACCAAACGACCAGTCAACCAGTCACTATGATGCACACTGACCACCAGGGGGCAGATGCTCAACACAGGAGCTGCTCCCTGGTGGTCATTGTGCTCCCACAGCCAACCTCCTGCAGTCGACCAACCTCCCGTGGTCCCTCCCCCCTGGCTGGCCAACCTCCAGGCCCTGATTGGCCCGATTGAAACTGGGTGAGACCGAGACCGCCCCAATCGGCCCCAATTACCGGCCAGGCCGAGGGACCCACCCATGCCCGAATTCGTGCACCAGGCCTCTAGTTCTATAATAAAACCAATGAAAGATAGTAGGAGTTTTTCTGACAACTATTTTTTTAAAATGAAACAACTGCAGCTTAGACCAGGAAATTGATTTTATTTTTTCAAATTCCAGGAACATGAGAAATGAAATTTGGTCAAGCTTTAATCGATTGCTTACTTTGATATGTATTTTGCTTTGTGTTTTAATAGAGTAAAAAGGCCATAAAGAGCATCTTACAAAAATGCACCTACTTACCAGCCCTGGAGCCATTTCTCTATGATGCTCCTCCCAATATTCTAAAGCATGTGGTTGGACAGTTCAGTAAGGTAAGAAGTGCCCTTAGCCTGCAAGTGGGGGAAGAAAATGAAGATGAATTAACTTGTTTTTTCTGGTGGATCAATGCTTTCTATAAGATGGTGGCAGGGTTCTCCTACTTTCACTGATTGTATCGACAGGGATGGTAACATAGATTAATAAAATTCACACATACATAATCCACATTTCTTTCTTTCTCACGGTCTCTTAACCATCTTTTTTAGTGTTCTTGGGAATAAATAGTATGTCAACACATAAAACGCTCATAATTTATATTGGTAAGTAGCTTTTAGTAATTCCCCTGGTGTCTGTTAGACTCACTCATCTGGGAACACTGCAAAGATCTTATAAAGAAAAGAACGGTCTCTGAGGCACGGAAATATTCTTCCTAAAGGTCATGCAATTACCGGAGACGCTCTCAGTCATTTAAAGTTAATTGAATTATTTTATGAACAATTTTAATAAATGCAGCTGTTTTATTTCTTAGATTATTACAGATTAAAAGTAGTAAAGTAGGAAGGTCAAGTTGCTAGCAGTGGGCAGCAGCCAGCAGGACTGACTGATAGCAAAGGCTGAGAGAGAATGACCGCATTGCCACAGCCACTAATGGCCAGGATGGTGACCCTAAGCCAGTGGTTCTCAACCTTGGCTGCACATTAGAATCACCTGGGAATCTTTTTAAAATCCTAATTTCTGGACCTCATCCTTTGGAAATTCTGTTTTTATGTTACGGGGTGGGGCCACAACATTAGTAACAAAGAAACAGAATTTCTGGAGGCTGAGGCCCAGAATCAGGATTTTAAAAAGATTCCCAGGTGATTCTAATGTGCAGCCAAGGTTGAGAGCCAATGCCCTAGCTACCAAGAACTGGTTAAATTGTGCTCAGGAGCCTTGATTTAAGAAAAGTCAGTCACTAAAGTAAGTAAAAATAAGTCAGTGAAATTTGCAAAAGGTTCAACAGCCAAGATAAAATAAAGACAATATCTCATATTATGTACTCCTATAAATATGCCTATGGGAATATTTGCTTCAGGCAGAATTTTGTGTTTTCTTAATCTAAGGGTACCAGAGCATTAGAAAAAGATAGGAAAGCAAGGCAGAAGGTAAAAAGATAGTAGCTTACTGTGGCTGGGGACAGACAGAGGAGGCATGAAAACTCTCCAGACCAAAAGAATATTTAAAACTGATATATCTGTGGGTCATTCCCCTTTTTAAAAATATGTTCTAGTGTAATCTTTTACTGTCCCGGGCAGGGGTCCTCAAACTACGGCCCGCGGGCCACATGCGGCCCGCCGAAAACATTCATCCGGCCCGCCGGGTGTTTTTGCCGCCGCTGCCTATTGCTTAGCAGCCAACTAGTTTTTTTTTTTTTTTAAACTATAGTCTGGCCCTCCAACGGTCTGAGGGACAGTGAACTGGCCCCCTGTTTAAAAAGTTTGAGGACCCTAGTCCAGGTGATGTGTATTAACATTCTATTAGCCTGATCCTTTTGTAGTTTTAAGTATTTGTTAAATGCCTACACTGACCCTGTAAAGCTTTGAGAGATAAACAAAAAAAAATAAGACAATGTTTGTCTTCAAAGAACTTTGTAATCTAGCTGGGGAGACCAGAAGAAACAATTAGAAAGTACTTCAGTGTGTGAACCTTCATAATACACTCTTCTAAAAAGAAGGACTAAGTGAATGTAGTCTGGGGTATTCCTGGGGGGCTTTAGTGGAGGAAGTGCAAGTGAAAAAAAAAACTGGTTTTGAAGAAAGAGTACAAATGGTGGGGATAGAAAGGGTGTTTCTGTCAGAGGGAATAGTAGCGAGGACCATGGGAGAGTGGGAATCCCCACATTGAGGGCCCCCTTTCCAGGACTTTCCTTGTCTGGTCAGCTGTTGTCATGCACGATCAATTCCTCACCTGCACTGGCTCTTTCCTCTCAACATACAAATACCGCTCTCAAATCCAGTGACTTTCTTTAGTTCTTATTGGTTGCTTCTTAAAATCTTCTCTTGGGTTGATTCCTTAACTTTCCTGATTCTTCTACCTCTTTAACATCTCCTCAATTTTCTTTTCCTGCCTACTCCTTAGTATGTTCCTTCCTTTGTTGAACATTAATTGAGCATCTATTAGGCACCAGGCATTAGAGAAATAAATGAATGAATAAATGTACAATTTCTGCCTTCATGACATTTATGTGTGCAGACATAGAGACTGATAATTAAAATATTTTGTGGCAAGTGCATGGGGCTTAACACAATGCCATGAGAGAAGAAAAGTACCTAACATCCTGGGATAAGAGAGTAGGGATGTCTCACAGGAAGTTTCTTAAAGGAGGTAACACCTGAGCTGAATCTTAAAAGATAAGCAAGAGTTAGCCAAGAAGTGGGGGGAGGTGCATGGAAGATGGAAGGGCATTCTAGGTGAGGGAACAGCATGAGCAAAGGCAAGAAATGGCCTGTCATGTACCCCTTGAGGTTATTAAACAAAATTTGGGATAGAGATTGGTGGGAAAGGAAGCTGGAGAAGTATTTAGTTGCTGGATCACAGAAGGCTTTCTGCACCTTAAGGAGTGTGCCTTTAATTTTGTAGGTGGTGGGAAAACGTTGAATGGGTCTCAGCAAAGGAGAGACAACACTTTATGTTTTATATACATGAGTGGATCCCCACTGCCTTTGCTCATATTCATGGCCTTTATTCCATATGCACAACATAAGAAGTTCATAGATTTCTAAAAAGACTGAATTTTACTTGTAATCATCAGCAAATTTAGGCTCATGATGTTACAGATATGGTAGACACACATTCTCTCTTACATTTTCTCGTATATATTATTGCTTTTCAACAGTAACACTTCAACTTGGAAAAGCAAATCTGACATCTTAATGTGCTTCACTTTTCAAGGTGCTGCCACATGACAGCAAAGCTCGCCGACTGTTTGTAACAAGTGGTGGACTTAAAAAGGTTCAAGAGATAAAAGCTGAACCTGGGTCTCTTCTACAAGAATACATCAACAGCATTAACAACTGCTACCCAGAGGAAATAGTAAGGTGGGAAAAAATTTACTTTGAGAAGTTCAAAATTAGAATGTGGTTTTTCTGTTTTCAAATCTATATTTTATATCCACTCTGTCAAAATACTACATGAGACCAGTGTATACCTTCACCCCTGCTCTTGATCACTTTTTCCCCACAAATTAAGTAATGTTCTGATCGACACACATTTCCAAATTAAACTAGAATGTCATTTAAGACATTTATGTACTAATTTAAGACATGCTTTACTAAAGAATACCCAAATACAGAGTTCAAATTAAATTAATCTTTAATGTGAACCTGATTTAGAAAAGGGCCTATGGATTCTGATTTTCATACTTCCCTGCATATCTTATTAAGCTCACACTTCTATTAATGGGAATATTACAAATAGAAAAAGAGATATGTTGAGTGTCAAAAAGAAAGTTACAATCCATATTTGAAAAAAAAACACCCTGAATAAATAATGTTGTCTATGATATGCAGGTGCTTTATGTAGGGGGAAGCTACTTTTAAAATTAATTTTTTTAATGAGGTTGATTTGAAGATGATTAAACCTAAGCCCCAGACCTTGTAAGCCTAAAAGAGAACCATATCACTAACCCCAAAATAATTATGTGGAAAAATGCCCACAACACATGCAGAATTAAACGCCATATTTTTCTAATCCTACACTTATTTCTTACTTTCTCTAATATTAGAGAATACAAATTCCAATTTTAAAACTTGTTATCCTAGATTAAAAAAAAGGCTAATATGCAAATTGTCCCCTCAACTGGAAATTTGACTAGGAGTTCAACCGGAAATTCGACCAGAGGGTGGGGCAAGCTGGCCAACCACCGTCAGCCCCTCACCCCAGCCAACCCCACCCCGATCGGCCCTCCACCTGTGCACGAATTGATGCACCGGGCCTCTAGTAACATAAATGATTCTTCCTATTTAATATTGGTGATTCTTAATATATATGGTAACATTGATTCTAAAAACACAAAAATAATTTTAAAATTAAAGTCTGTTTTCTGTTCACATATGTTCTACAGATAAATTCTTTCCCAAGAGATGTTTATGCACTTTTGGAGGTTTATGAGAACTCCTGACCGAAAGAGTTCTAATAAGTTAGCTTTGAAAATATTAGTACATATAAAATATACCAAAGGAATAGTATATCATAAAATGTATAGCTATTACATATAATGTATAAAAAATTTTTGATATGCCAAAAAAGTTTATATAACTCTAGAGACCCGGTGCATGAATTCATGCACCAGTGGGGTCCCAAGGCCTGGCCTATGGGATCGGGCTGAAACTGGCTCTCCGACATCCCCCAAGGGGTCCCCGATTGCAAGAGGGCACAGGCCAGCCCGAGGGACCCCACTGGTGCACAATCGGGGCCAGGAAGGGACATGGGAGGTTGGCCAGGCAGGGAGAGACCACAGGAGGGCTCCAGGGCATGTCCAGCCAATCTCGTTCAGTCCCTATCGGCTGGACTCCAGCAGCAAACCTACCGGTCGGTTGGAGTCTCTGCCCCCTGATGGTCAGTGCACTTCATAGCGACTGGTTGAGCAGCCTTAGCAAATCATTAGCATATTATGCTTTGATTGGTTGAACAGCCAACCAGTCAACCAGACACTTAGCATATTAGGCTTTTATTATATAGGATATACAATATGTGTAAAACTACTAAATGGAGAAAATATAAAAATCTTTTTTCAAGGAAAAAAAATAGTTAATTTTTACACATTTGCACATCCCTTTAGGAAGAATATTATTTTATGTAAGTTTAAAATAACTTTCAATACAATTTTCTAACATAAACAAAATTATAGAAAAAAATGAAAACTAACGGGCCCCCTAATGGAATGGCCTATTAGAATTAATCAATGGTAAAGAACTTTCTTGTCTTTCTATACTTTTCTAAGATTATTTTACAGAGCACGAAGGGAAAGAAAAACTCTGTCATGTTAGAATCTAATTTGGTATTTTGTCAAAATACCATTGTAAATTTTTCACTTCTAACATTCTGTGATCTGGGATTTTATTTTTAAAACTAGAGACCTGGTGCATGAAATTTGTGCACAGGTAGGGTCCCTAGGCCTGGCCAGCATTCAGGGCCAATCGGGGCCTTCCGGCTGCCAGCTGGGGCCTCCCTTCCCTGGCTGTCGGCTGCCGGCCAGGGCCTTCCTTCATTCCGCACTGCCCCCTGGTGGTCAGCACACATCATAGCGAGTGATCAGTCTCCTGGTCAAACTCCCATGGGGACAATTTGCATATTAGGCTTTTATATATCTAGAGGCCCGGTGCACAAAAATTTGTGCACTGGAGGGGGGCGTCCCTCAGCCCAGCTTGCCCCCTATCACATACTGGGAGCCCTAGGGGATGTCCTACTACCTGCTCCCTGCATCCTTGGGGAGTGGGCCTAAGCCACAGTCTGGCCTCCCTTTGTGGGAGACGACCGGGCTGATCAGGGGAAGGCCGCAGCCCCATCACCGCACTGTTGCAGCCACTGCCAGTCACGGCAGCCACCAAGGTGTTTTCATCAACACGGACTCCAGTCCCATCACCATGAAAAAAATGACAACTTTCTTTAGGCATTTTCAAGAAGGGTCTTTCATAGGATATGACCTTCCTTTCTTTCTCTTTCTCTCTTTTCTTTCCTTCCTTCCTTCTTTCTTTCCTTCCTTCCTTCCTTCCTTCCTTCCTTCCTTCCTTCCTTCTCCTCACCTGAGGATATGTTTCCATTGATTTTTAGAGAATGTGGAAGAGAAAGGGAAAGACAGAGAGAAACATCAAAGTGAGGGGAACACTTTGATTGGTTGCCTCCTGCATGAGCCCTGACCTGGGCCCAGGTCAGCGAGGAACCTGCAACATAGGTACATGCCCTTAGTCAGAATTGAACCCAGAATCTGTGTTGGGCAGGCCGAGGCATTACCCACTGAGCCAAACCAGCTAGGGCAGGATATGACATTTCTTAACCCTCCAGCAGCAGACCTTCCTTTTTTTCTCCAGGAGTGTAGTAAAAAAACCCTAGATCACCTATTTGGACTCTCATTACCCAAGTTACTAAGAATATTACCAGAGGCATACAGGGAGCTTAGCCAATCAGCAGTCAGAAAAGGTGTTTCCTCTGTAGTTCACACCAATTGCTGGTATGGCCCCTGCCCGGGCCTAACCCCTCTGGCGAGTCATTAGCCCTGGGCCAGGGCACCCCCAGCTCCCCACCGCTGCCACCATCAACGATCGCTGGCTGGCTCCTACTTGGCCCAAGCTTAAAGCCTCAGGCCGAGGGGTTAGGCCTGGGCTGCCATCAATGATCGCTGGCTCAATGATCGCTGCCTGGCTCCTCCCCGGCCCAAACCTAGAGCCTCAGGCTGAGGTTTTAGGAATGGGACAGGGCACCGCCAGCTCCCTGCCGCCACTGCCATCAAGGATCACTGGCTGGCTCCACCCTGGGTCCCCATCGCTGCCACCATCAACAATCGCTGGCTGGCTCCTCCCCGGCCCAGGCCTAAAGCCTCAGGCTGAGGTTTTAGGCCTGGGCCAGGGCACACCCAGCTCCCCACAGCTGCTGTCACCGCCATCAATGATCCCTGGCTGGCTCCTCCCCGGCCCAAGCCTAATGCCTCTGGCCAAGGCTTTAGGCCTGGACCGGGGCACCCCCATGTCCCCACCGCCGCCTCCGCCATCAATGATTGCTGTCTGGCTCCGCCGCCCAGGCCCCAGCCTGAGGCTTAGGGCTGACATATGCAAACTAGCCGCCATCTTGGCTGTCAATTAATTTGCATATCTCGCTGATTAGCCGATGGGAAGTGTAGTGGCCGTACGGCTAATTACCACGTTCCTCTTTTATTAGATAGGATTGGCTAATCATCGTGAAGAATTTTGGTTAGCTGACTTGTTCAAATTTCTGATAAATTTTTTAAAGCATTAGGTTCTATAAAATGGTGTTTTATAGAAATCTTTGAAACATTGTTTATGAAGAGACCAATATAACCTTTAAATGGTTTTATTTTTACAATCATATTTTTAAGAATCACTTAATGTCTCTTTTAGAACTAATTCTTTATAAGACAAATTACCAATGATCACATTCTCTCTGCTCTTTTTAGCCTAAATATCTACTTCATACTGCCTTCCAATTTTAATAATCTTTAAAAATTTCTAATGAAGGTAGTTGGTATGATGAGAGAGAAGGCACCCAGGACTAGAGGTTAGAAGATTTAAATTCTAGTCCTTGTCCACGCCACAGCCAGAGATATTTTTGGAACTCTTTTGTCTTCTTAACCTCTGCCTAAACTAGGGAGGGGAAGATGCTTTTAGAATCTTCTAATTTGGGGAGAGAGGCATGCATATAAGTCTTCCACTTGACACATTTCTGATATGAGAACTGTATAATAACCCAAATCCAACATGGATCTATGGTAAGGTTAATTCAATTATATTCTTAACACCATAGAGAGCCCTAGCCGGTTTTGCTCAGTGGATAAACCTGTGGACTGGAGGGTCCCAGGTTTGATTCTGGCCAAGGGCACATGCCTAGGAGGTGGGCTCAATCTCCACTTGGGGGTGTGCAGAAGGCAGCCAATCAGTGATTCTCTCATCATTGATGTTTCTCTCTCTTCCTCTCCCTTCCTCTCTGAAATCAATAGAGATATCTATTTTTTTTAAGTTTGAACAACTATTTTTTTTAAAAAGCCAGAGAGATAAATTGGAATAACAGTGGTTGATGGGCAGAAAAAAAAGGAATTTCCTGTTTTTTGGAGGTTCAATTCTTTTATAAGGAATATGTGGTTAGTAACTACCATATAGTAGCACAATTTTTAAAGTTTGGGTTTTTATTTGTATTGACATTAAAAAATACCTTTCTTGCCCTGACCGGTTTGGCTCAGTGGATAGAGCAGGGGTCCTCAAACTACGGCCCGTGGGCCACATACAAATACAAATATTGTATTTGTTCCCGTTTTGTTTTTTCACTTCAAAATAAGATACGTGCAGTGTGCATAGGAATTTGTTCATAGTTGTTTTTTTTTAAACTATAGTCCGGCCCTCCAACGGTCTGAGGGACAGTGAACTGGCCCCGTTTAAAAAGTCTGAGGACCCCTGGGAGAGAGTGTCGGCCGGCGGGCTGAAGGGTCCCAGGTTCAATTCCAGTCAAGGGCACGTACCATGGTAGTAGGCACATCCCCGGTGGGGAGTGTACAGGAGACAGCTGATCCATGTTTCTCTTTCATTGATGTTTCTAGCTCTCTATCCCTCTCCCTTCCTCTCTGTAAAAAAATCAATAAAATTAAAAAAAAAATAAATACCTTTGTGTCTGACATATTTATAAGGTCTAGGAAGGTGAGGCCTACTTTAAAATTTGTGACTAACTCAGAGAAAGCAGTTGTGAATACTTTGAAGCTATCCACTTGTGAAGGACTTTTCTAGAGTAGGCCTTTAGAGAAAAAGCATTCTTTAAGGTAGCTTTTTACATTTGTCTGTATCTGTTTAACTACGGCTACCTATAAGAACACACTATTGAGAAAATACAGCTCTGTTTTGTCCTATAACTTGACAAATTATGGAAGAAATTAGTATACTCTCAATTATGAATTTTTAAGTCAAGCATCCAAGGATAAAGATAACTAACAAAAGACAAAGCAAGTCTCGAACTTTAGGTTTTATCTGGAGAAAACACCTTATGAGTATTTGCTATTTTAAGTGTTTTGGAAAGTTTTAAATTACAATATAGCTTTTTATTCATTTATTATATTCTAGAATGTCTGCCAAATTTTATTTAACATATTTTATATGTATGTAAGTTCTTTCCATGGTATATGAATCATCCTATAATATATAAATAAATATATTTAATACCTTTATACTAAATCTTTTATAAAATGTTCTATTTATAAATATAAATTTATAGATGCCCAAGAACAAATGAAATCAATTAACTTCCTAGGTATGTAGGATGGAATAGTTGTAAAACACTTATGAAGTAGTTCTATAATATGAATTATACTCCCCAAAATTTTTTTATGTGACCAGACCTAATTAAAACATGCATTGAGAATAATCCCTAAAACAATCTGAATGCAGAAGTTGATTAGTAATGATAGATTATGTTGTCTAACTTATGAAAAAATCTATTAGTTATGATCATTAAAGCAACATCAGTCACTTGACATAATAAAACAAGTTGCTTTAATAAAATACTATCACTGGGTCCACGTAACTTACTTTGAAAATATCCATTCTTTGCCACTGCACTGATAGCCCTTAAGTGTCTTGTTATTTATTTAGCACAGTCGAGTGAGTTGGTGTTCTTTCTTTTTAATCCTCACCTGAGGATATGTTTAGAAAAAGGAACAGAGGAAAGAAGGGGGAGAGAGAAATATCGATCAGTTGCCTCCCATATGGACCTCACAGGGGATCAAGTCTGCAACGTAGGTATGTGCTCTGACAGGAAATCGAGCCTGAAACCTTTTGGTGTATGGGATGCCACTCCAATGAACTGAGCCACATGGCCAGGGCAATGTTCTTTGCTTGGTAGGCTCTAACCTTGTGCACAAGCATTACTGGAGCATAATTATTCAGAGGTTTGATTCATAGAATTATTTCAGATAAAAACAACCTTTTATTGAATCTTTTGTGCCTACTGGGCTAAATCTTTTCACCAGTATCTAATAAAAATTTTCTTTTTCAGGTATTATTCTCCTGGATATTCAGATACACTTTTGCAGAGAGTGGACAGCTATCAACCACTTATTAACTAAGCAAATTTACATTTATATATTCAAATTCACAGCAGAGTAATTATGAATAATAGTTAAATAAAGGTCTTTCTAAATATTTGAACTAAGTATACTCTAGATTTATTCAATGTAAAGTACCTCTAGGTAATATTTTCAAATTTATGTAATACTTTAAAAATTAGTGGCTTGACTATGTGAGAAACTATTCATGATCTTTTATAAAGGATTTACTCTAAAAGTAGATGTAAAGATATTAAATAATTTTAAGGCATTTGTTATTGCTCTATTAAAAACCACACACACACACCTCCAACTAGAGACATATGATAGTATTCAAAAACTCAGTTATTTTGGTCAATTCTTCATAGGCATAAGCAAGGAAAACTGGGCTTACAAATTCTACAGGTTATAGAAGGGAAGTAGTTGAAAGAGGAAACTGAGGACAGAAGCAGACAGACTCAAATGCTGGTGACATAGATGCACTAATCTAGCACACACTCTGTGAACAGCCTGTCAGAGAGAACCTTACGAACTTAGGAAACTCCTGTTCATCCCGTTTCCCAAGGTCTTTTCTTACCCTACCTACACCGTTCCTTCCCTTCCTGGCAGGAGAGGATAGAAGGTCAACATTAAGCATTATGCTACTGCAGACAAGTTTTCCATTTTCATGGAAAGGTTTCTTAGTCTAGCTCTGCTCATGAATAAACAAGGAGGCAGGCATGTAAAATGAGCCATCAGTATTCCTTTGTCCTAGCTTCACCTTCCCAAGTCTCAAAGTCACATTTTCAGAGATTTAAGACACAATTTGGAAAGAACACCATCAGGCTGACTTTACATGCATCTTCATTCCCTTAGGGAGCTAAAATGGGACAAGAGGGGCGTTCAATACAAGTTTAAGGAACAGCAGCATTAGAATTGTCCCTTTCATTTTTCCTGTCTAGTGTGCTTCTGGCCTTAGGGGTTATGTGATTAGATTTAGGAGTCTTGGTTAGTTGGTATGTGTGTATCTTTTGATCTAAAGGAAAAGTCCTGACATGATCTCCCCTGGAAAACTGGAAAGGAGTGGATGAAAACCTGGGAGCACCTAGGCCTCGGTGTTTCCAATCTGGCTGGCTTTCAGGTGTCTTTCTCAGACTATTTTTATTGCTTCTTTACTGGGTCTATAATATTTGGCCTTCCCTTTGTTCCTTTCCAGTTAATTAATAACCAGGTTATTACAATGGTATCATTCCCCCCGAGGGGGGAAAACACCTCCTGTAATCTTATAAAGGAGAAACAGACGGGTCTGTCTTATGGTAACTGCTTCCTGCCACCAAGGGGTATAAACCTACCTGTCCCAAGGTTCAGAGGCTCTCCCTGTCTGCCAGAGGAAAGGGGAAGCAAAAAGGAAAGGAGTGCAATGCAGAGAAGAGGAATTCTGCAAAGTCCAGGTGAGTCTGGTGTCCCCTGGGAGGTGACATGGGTGATGATGCCCAGGAGGATGACTCTTTGGACAAACTGGCGTCCTTGCTGTAGTCTGGAAATGACCAATCTGACAAGGTTAAAAAGCACAATTGAACAGTGAGGACACTTATAACAACTAAAGGTCTAGTGAGAAGCAAAACCCATTTGATAAAGGGAAAGATTAATTAGTTTCCCCGATTAGGTTAGAGGAATGGCTTCCCTGGAGGTAGGTGTGTTGTAACTGTCTGAAGTCTTTTCGTCCTCCATAGTTAATCTAAATTAAGCTAAGGAAATATTCGAAGCTTTCCCCCATGAGAAACTGTGGGCCTTCTCTGTCTGACTTGTTTGGACAGAAAAGGGAAAGCAGTTTCAAGTGAAGCCCATAGAACATTCATCTTTCACTGACTTAGCCCTAAGTCCAGATCGCTGAGTCTCATTTCAGAGGACGGTGATGCAGATGGTTTCTAAAGTGAGGTCTATATTTTGTGGACATAGGCACATATTCTATGATAACAGAAGCAAGAAAGGTTAATGTACACAGCAAATCATAAGCCAGTTGTGAAGATTTCCATATGCAAGGCTTGGCTGGAATGAAAGCAGTGACAATCTGATTGCAGTTAGAACATCTCTGGTGATATCATCAGATGCTGTATGGCACACACAGACACAGACTTAAAAACAAAACTTTGAAGACAGTTAACTGCACCCGGGTCCAATACCCACAACTGGGCATTGTAGTTTTCATTGAAACACAACTTTTCTCCGTCATGTTTAAGGAGACTGTATTAAGTCCAGTTTTAGTTTGACTTGTTTGCATAAACACTACAAGAGTAGCAATTGATCTAATTTGTTTAGCTAGAATCTTCCTTATTCATAAGGAATCTTTAGGTTGACTTTTAGTCAGCAGTCAGCCCCTCAGGGCAGAGAAGCCAAGGCCCATTTGCCGTTAGGCTATCGAGTCATTACATCCTTGAGGTCCCCAAAGGTGTTCTGAGGTTCATTTATTGTTGTGTTTCAGGAAAGCAACCTTCAGTCTTTCCCTGTGACCAAGCAAGGTGTCAGGTCCTTTCTGCCAGTGGCTTTTGATTGGCTTTGATCAGTTTGAGAGTCAGTCTCAGTTCTGTAAGGCATTCTGGTGACATCCAGAATCCAGGCTTGTCTCTCTTAGACATGTCATTCCAGTCAAAGTCTTGGTCAGTAAGACCACATAGTTTGGAACTGGTCTTACTGGATTTATGCAAAGAAATGTATTACCATGACTTACTCATTAAGCACTGCCAAATTCTGGAGGGACATGTAGGGAGAAAAGCTAAACCTGAGTAATTAGCATCCCCTAGATTGGCAAACACATTCCATAACTTTTAGAAACAAAGGCTTTTTTTTTCACTGCCAAACATACTGACACTTTAAGAGACATACTTCCATGGTGACAGGTATACAGCAAAATTCACTGATTCAGCAAACCACAGGTGAAGTGGATTTGACTGACTGACTTAGCTAGCTCAGGCTCAGATGAGATTTGTCTCTCAGAGTCTGCAATCCAGCAGATGACGCAGATAAGCCTACTGGAGACTAGGTGTCAGCATTACGAAGGCAGGCAGTTTTTTAGACAAACCCAGAATAAAATCCCATTCCAGAGTGAGCACTCTTGAGGAATGCAAGTTGTATTGTTGTTGATTTCAAGGATTTTTTTCATAATACAACAAGGAACTGAGAACAAAATTATTTATTTGCTCCCTCCCCAATCTCGAAACATGCTTTAAGCAGTGGTTCTCAACCTTCCTAATGCCGCGACCCTTTAATACAGTTCATGTTCTGGTGACCCCCCATTTCATTGTTACAAGCAAGGTGTCAGGTCCTTGAACATAATTAAAGCATAGTGATTAATCATAAAAACAATATGTAATTATATGTGTTTTCTGATGGTCTTAGGCAACCCCTGTGAAAGGGTCGTTCGACCGCCAAAGGGGTCGCGACCCACAGGTTGCAAACTGCTGTTTTAAAGGATCTGTTTCTTTAGGTAAACGTGGAGTTAAGTAAAGGGGTTGTGGGTATCACTGGTTTCTGAACTTCGGAGCAAAGGACAGTCACCTGCCTCACTAAACATAATGAGACACATCAACATTTTGACTATCTGCATAACTCAGTTGAACCAATACTTTCAAATAACCAATGAATGCATAAATACTTTTAAAGGTGGTCAGTTTTAACTTCTAATACAGTAAAAACATCGATAAACACAAAAGCCCTTTGGAATCCTCAATGATTTTAAGTTATTGTTATGGAATAAAGCAATGGAGATCAAGTTAAAGTTCCCGAATCACGTCATCTTTCTTTCCTCTTTCTTCACGGTTTCCCCACCACGGTTTCAGCCGTCCTTTCAGAGCGGACCAACAGCTGCGTGTATTGGGGGGGGGGGGGGGGGGAATGCGTAATATAAAGAACAGGTTTATCAGTAGGAAGGAATCGAAGATTTTTAAAAGCTGATTCTGATTTTTAAAAGCCCTTCCTTTAAGTTTCGGATGGGCACAAAGCCTGAGTGAACGACCAGAGGGACGGGCACAACAGCGGCAGGTGGGCTGGGAACCTGCGAGTGAACAGGGGCAGCGGGGGTGTTGTCAACACCTGGAGTTTCCCTGCGACTCCCGCTTCCTCCCGCCTAAGGCGTCTGGGGAGAACCGAGGGGCCGCTCCAGGAAAAAAGGGGGGGCTCTCTAAATCCCACGCCGCCCGCAACCCCCAGACCTCCGGACTAGGGTCCCTCTCCGCTTCCCCACACACACCGGGCCCCCCACCAACGGCTCCCGGTCCGCCCCCAGCTGCTTCCGGAGCGTCTCCGCTTTCAGAACGTCCACATCGTAGCCCGGGTTTAAGCTCGAATATCCCTCTCCAGTTCCTTGGCCAAGTTTCCCCAGGCCCTGCACGGAAAACCCACCAGAAACTGCGAGCCCAACAGGGGCCGCTTCCGGCGGAAGCTGAGGTGAGCAACAGGAGGGAAGAGAGCGCACCGGGCGCCTGTTGTTGACGGAGCCGCCGTAGATGGGCGCCCCCTGGCGGTGCCCTCCGGAAGCGCACCTGTAGTTTCCATTACTACCGATAGAAACGAACGTGGACTGGATGAAACACGAGTCTTGAGTCGTGTAGAGGTCCACATGCTTCATTTTTAAAAAATATATATTTTATTGACTTTTTACAGAGAGGAAGGGAGAAGGATAGAGAGAAACATCGATGAGAGAGAAACATCGATCAGCTGCCGTCTGCACACCTCCTACTGGGGATATGCCCGCAACCAAGGTACATGCCCTTGACCGGAATCAAACCTGGGACTCTTCAGTCTGCAGGCCAACGCTCCATCCACTGAGCTAAACCGGCCAGGGCCACATGCTTCATTTTTAATAACATTATTGTATCTGATTGTACCTGCTAGTTCAGATCCAGAAACTTCCTCACAGGACATCTCAATTACTGTATGTTAAATAAAGCCAGATCCTTACTTATCTTTCTCAGACAGGCTTATTTTGTTTAGCTTAATACTCCAGGTCCCTCCATGCTCTCTCAAAGGGTAAGAGATCCTTCTTTTTTACTGCTGCATAGTATTCCATGGAGTACCTGTACCACAGCTTTTTTATCCACTCATCTACTGATGGGCACTTGGGCTGTTTCCAGATCTTAGCTATTGTAAATTGTGCTGCTATGAACATAGGGGTGCATACATTCTTTCTGATTGGTGTTCTGGGTTTCTTAGGATATATTCCTAGAAGTAGGACGACTGGATCTATCAATTTCTTAATGGAAAGGGGCAGGTTCCCTTTGGATCCACCCACATTCAAGTGCTTGCTTTGTGTGGTTATACCATGGGCAGGTACCAATGCCGTCTGGGCAGTCAGAGCCAGTTCCCCAGAAATTAACGGTGGAGTTATGTCAGTGGCACGCTGGATCCAGACCAGGCCACTGTGACCTGCAAGAGCCCATTGCTAAATTTTTAAGAATTTTGTGAGTCAGCTATTAAATACAGCCATTATTAAAAGTTAAATTGTTTACAATTAAACACATTACCTGTATATAAACAAAGGTAATAAATACACAGAACCTATTACTAATCATATTACTATATTTTACTACTATTTATGCTCTTGGAGTTAAATACTATATAATGTGGCTACTGCTTATCTCCTACCCATTCCACACTTGAGGAGGTCATACTTGAATTGAAATCAACCACAGCGGAAGAATTTGTGCCACAAAAATTGGTAAATGCTACAAATCGGGACTTGACTTATTGTCTTGTTGATTGTATAAACTTTAAAAGTTTATAGAGAAAATGTTCATAATACAGGCCAGGGTTTCTCAACCTTGGGCAAAATATTTCTTTCTTGGGGGTAGGGTGGTCCCTGACTCTATACATTAGATGCTAGTAACACGCCTTCTACAGTTCTGACAACCAAAAATGTCCCTGCACATTGCCGAATGTCCCCTGAGCAGCACCATCTCTCTCTATTTGAGAATCACTGATATAAATTAAATGTGAAAGTGCCATGTCTGTAGCTGTTACATAGCAAAGAGGACAAAGGCTTGAGGAGATATTCTTCCAGGATTGGAAAACTATTATCTGATTCGGTAAAGAAGTTTCTCACATCATTGACAAGCAAGGGAAGTTCGAATATACATCTTCGTGCTTCACTTTTGTCTCACTCATTAATTTATGCAAAAATATCAACCAGTGTTCATGTTAAAGCCAGACTCTCCCATCACAGATTGGCTAGGGATATGAGTTCTGCAAAAATCGGTTAGACTAGCATTCTGTGAGAATTGATTGGTTGGATGGAATTTACAATAAAGATATTGCACCGTTCATTATTATTTATAAATTGTGTCCTCCATATTCTTTATATCAGTAAAAATTATATGAATATATGCACACACTTATTTTCCTCCAGAGAGCCTGTTTTTAAACACCCGCACAGCATTGTCCATTATCCACCTCCTGTGTGGGCTTTTCTAAGTGGTTTGGCAAAGAAAGTTGGAATATCAAGACAGGAATAAAACAGATTTGCAAGAAGAATCATGAGTGGCAGACAATGGAGAAAAACCCTGAGGCCCCTGGATTCCCAGTTCTCTACTCTGGTCCTTCCTGCAGTCCAGTGTGCATCTCCATACCAAAATCCACCACCGAATCCGCACTCCAACTTCCTACCTTTTCAAGGTGCACTATTTTTCACATTTTAACATTTCTGAATTCAGGATGCACCTTAACAACTCATACGTTTGTAGTGAGGCTATGATATTCTGTCCAAACACTCTCTTCAGGGCCAAGGCACCCAGCCCCCAAGTTCTGGATGTAAGGAGCCCACCGGCATTCCCTCACAGGGCATAGCCCCAAGGTGCAGGGACCTGACTCAGAAATGGCGACAGGGGCCCCCACAACCAGTGACTGACTGACATGGAGATTCCAAGGGGCAGGGCCATTGCTCTAACTTGGGTCACTTCTAAGTGGCCATTCTAGCTCCAGAGCTCCCCATGGGATCACAGGAGTGTCTGTTGCAACCTCATTTCAGTCCCTCTGACAAATCCTGCCTTCCTCCATATTACAAAGGCATCTCCAAAAGCAGTCCCTAGGAAACCACAAACACTTCTCTGCAAAGAAAAGCAATGCTTTGACAGGTAGACATGGATATTCTGGTTCATTTGTTAGGGAACTGCCATTCAGCTTCCGTGTCAGTCATTTCTGTGAACATAGTTAGCCATTTACTCCAGAGCCTGAGCCACGCCTGGTTACACGAGCAAAATGGAATAGAAGGATGTTAAGAGTTGAGAGGCAGGGTTTGGACCCTGGTGAATCTACAAATACCAATCGCCCTGTGAAGCTTGTGCTGAGAGACCAACAACAATCCCCACTGACATCTTTATCTCTTGAACTTTCACAGTGATCCAATGAGGGAGGCAGCCCCTACAGCACATCACCCCCTTCCTTCTTCCTTGCCATTTCTTGTCAACTGTGTTCTCCCCTCTGTTCTCTTTGTCCCAAAGCTTTTCCACGGTTTTATTAGTGGAATGTGTAAAATGAATGAAATAAAGAGGGAGTTCAGGAGGAAAAACAATCAAGATGAGGAATAAGAAAAGAGAAATAACCAAGATACAAAAAGTATTAAAGGAAATACGATATATAACCTGTGAATCAACAGCAATAAATCCAGAAACCCAAAAGATATGCTTTCCTAACAAAACTTTAATCTATCAAAACTGTTCAACAAAAAGTAGAAAACTGAAATAAGCAATTATAGCAGAGAGAGAAAAGAGGTGATTGTAGGTCCCCTATTTAAAAGGCACCAGAACCAGGTGTTTTTATTGCTGAGATCCATGTCATCTTTAAAGAACAGATAACTCAAACTTTCTGGTCTCAGAACCCCTTCCTTCTCTTAAAAAGGCTTGAGGACCTAAGAAAAGTTTTGTGTATGTGGGTGATAGCTATCAATATTTACCATACTAGAAATTAAAACAAAATAATTTTTAAATGATTAGTTCATTTTAAAATAACAATAACAAACACAGTATGTACTAACTCAAATAATTATTATTGTGAAAAAGATGTTTTCCAAAAACTTAAAAATAACAGTGACATTTTTAAAAAATGTATTTTTTATTGATTTTAGAGAGTGAGGAAGGGAAAGATAGAAACATTGATGAGAGAGAAACATCAACCAGCTGCCTCCTGGACGCTCCATATCTGGGAACAAGCCCGCAACCCAGGCATGTGCCCCAACCAGCAATCGAACCAGCGATCTCTTGGTGCATGGGTCGACACTCAACCACTGAGTCACATCGGCTGGGCAAGGGTGGCATTCTTTTACACTATTGCAACCTCTATAATGTCTAGCCTAAATAAAAGAATCCTGGGTTCTCATGCTTCTACATTCAATCTGTTGTAACATGTTATTTTGTTTGATGTATATGAAGAAAATCTAGCTTCACACAGATATGTAGTTGGAAGAGAGAAGAATACCTTAATCAGATAACCGTGGGCGTTCTTTTTTGATACTATACCCAAACATGACAAGTGGTAGTTTTCTAAAAGTTAATTGCAATGTGGATCTGAAACCATATCCACAAACTTCTTATACTATTACATTAAAAATCCATTGGTCTGTTTTGAACTTTGAATGGATCTTTTACCCATGCATGATTTTATTAGGAGGGTAATAAGCTCATGATGGTGGATACAATTTGCTAATTGTAAAATGTTAATTTTTACTGAAAGCTCACATTTTATCACTAGCAACAAATATGGTCAGTCATTTTCTTTAAGAAGACATCTCCCAAATACCCAAGTCTAAATGACAATAATTTGTCTTGTGGCTCATTAAAAAAAAAATAAAAGAGCTACTTCAACTTGCAATTCAGTCACTTGGTGCTTTCCCTAAAGCCAGGCATCCTGCTTTAGTATGCAGCACACGTGCTTTAAGTACACTTCCTGTTTCATCCCACGGAATATTAAAAAGATGCCTGCTCAAGTGTCAAGTTTTGATAAAATTAATAATAATGTTTACTCATTATTAGGAACATTTGTTAAGTGAACCTGGCCGCTGTGTGTGGGGGAGAGCATGGGAAGGAAGATGATGATTACTGTTACAGTTTGTGCCACTGCTTCGATTCATGCCAGCGCATCAGCAAACCTACCATTGCTTTTGTACCTTCAGTGCAAACGTGAACTGTCCCAAAAGTAATATATACATTTCACTTTTAATTTTTATGAAACAGGATTTTGCAAGAGGAGAAAGTGGCCTTGAAGATCATAAGGAAGTACACATTTTCCGTAATAGGGAATGGTGAAAACATATAGTGGATTGTTGCTTCGAGCTTGAAGGAGTAACTGCTACAGGAACTTCTGTCCCACCATAAAGAGCTAGAAAAAAAAAAGGCAAAATATATGAAACAACTATTTTTCAAACATAGGGCAACAGGCAGCAACAGGCTATGGCTCCTAAGAGAAAGGAAACAAATGAGGTGAGCACTAGCCCTGGATTACTACCTGGAGGCAGTTTCCAGGACACAGCCTAAATACAGGAAACCCAAACAGTGAGGGAAAAGAGATTACAGTTCAGGGGATTGAGGAAGCAACGGGTGGGCAGAATACAAGAAAGGAGAAAGATGTTTAGGGGGAAATCTCAAGAGATCTGCCAAAGGGTCCTTTCAAACCACTGGCTGAATCCTCATCTGCATATGTTTGGATGAAACTCCTCCCCAGGCTGAGTTAAGAACTACCATAAAGCAACGGGCCATGCAATGCCCAGAACTCACGCAGGGATGGGCGTATATCGAGCATGGGATAGAGTCTTCTGAAGGGAATCATCCAAATAGTGGGGCTAAATTATCTTTGACTGAAGGCTGCTCTGACTCACCCCAACGAAGTAGAAAAGCAAGCCTCAAAGGGATCAAACTAATTCCAACTAACTTAACTGCACATCACATCAGAGGCCAATGTTTTTTAAGGAATATAACAAAAGCCAGCACCCACAATATAAAAATCCAGTGTCCTGCAGTCCACAAGAATTACCATACGTGCAGAAAATATAATCCACTTCTATCGAAGAAAATCAATCAATAGAAATAAACCTAGAAATGACAGAGATGATAAAACAATAAAGCTTCTAAGCCAGCTATTATAAATGTGCTCCAGACACTCAAGAATGTAGAAGAAAATATAGCCATAATGAGGAGAGAAAGAAGAAAACAAGACCCAAGTGGAATTTCTTGAGATGAAAAATACAATATCTGAAATTTAAAATATACTGATGACATTAACAGCAGATTAGACATAGAAAAAAATGTCAGTGACCTTGAAGACATCACAGTACTTATGATCCAAAGATTAAATAAAAAGAAAACACTTTTTAAAAAAGAAGAGAGCATCAGTGACTGACTAGTGGGGCAGTACCAAGAAAACTAATATATCTTTAATTAGAGCATCGATAAGGTCTTTGGGGGAAGGGCAGATATTTCAAGAAATAATGGCCAAAATTTTTCCAAATTTGATGGAAACAAGAAAACACACAGATCCAAGGAGCTCATGAACCCAGCAGAAAACTACACCAAGGCACATCATAATCAAATTTCTGAGAAGCAATGATAAAGGAATATGTTAAAAGCTGCCCCCCCCAAGTTATTATATAATGAACAACAAGAAGAGTAACTACAGACTTTCTATTACAAATAATGCAATCCAGAAGACAAAGGAGTGACATTTTTAAAGTACTGATTTCCACACATCATCATCTGTAATTGTTGGATTAAGTAGACAGAAAATCAGTAAAGTAATAGTAAGCTTGAACACAATCAACTAATATGACCTAATGTAAATTTATGAATCACTCCATCCTACACTTCAGAATGCATACATGCTCTTTTAAAATCCATTTGGAACATGTACTAAAACAGATCTGGGACATCAAACAAATCTGAATAGATCTAAAAGTATTAGAAGCATACAGTGAATGTTCCCTGATAACAAACAAATGGAAATAGAAATCAATCACAAAAATTCCCAAATGCTGGAAATTAAAAAACACAATTGTAAATAACTCACAGAATCAAAGAAAAAATTACAAGGGAATTTAGAAAGTGTTTTGAACTGAGTGGAAATGAAAACACAGAGTATAAAACTCGGTGAAATAAAAACCGAAATCTCCAGGCCCTGATAAACTCACTGGAGAGTCACCAAATATTTAAAGAAGCATTGAAACAAATTCTGGACAGTATCTTCCATAAAATGGAAGGTGAGAGAATACTTCCCAACTTGTTTTATGAGGGCAGCATTGCCCCAAACCAGTCAGGCTGCAAAGAAAAATTACACACTAATATCTATCATGAACCTAGACACAACATTTCTTACAAAGTACTAGCAAATTGCAACCAACAATGTATAAAAAGAATTGCATGTCATAATAAAGTGGTATGCAAGGGTGGTTCAATACCTCCAAATCAATCAATATAATCCACCATATTAATAGGCTAAAGAAGATAAGCATGGGACCATACTAAAAGCATTTGACAAAATCCAACACCCACAGCAAAAGACAACAAACTCAGAAAAAGTATTTTCAAAAAAATAAAATGACCCTAACTGGTTTGGCTCAGTGGATAGAGCGTCGGCCTGCAGACTAAAGGGTCCCAGGTTCGATTCCGGTGAAGGGCATGTACCTTGGTTGCGGGCACATCCCCAGTAGGGGGTGTGCAGGAGGCAGCTGATTGATGTTTCTCTCTCGTTGATGTTTCTAGCTTTCTATCCGTCTCCCTTCCTCTCTGTAAAAAATCAATAAAATATATTTAAAAAATAAAAACAAAAAAAACACGACCCTATAGTTAAAATCATATTTAGTAATGAAAAACTCAATGGTGCCCCACTGGGTTAAGGAAATAACCCAAATGTATATCAACTAATGAATGGATAAGCAAACTGTGGTATGATACATTCAAAGGAATGCTATTCTGCAATAAGAAGGAATCAACAGCTAACACATGCAACAGCATGAAAATGTCTCAAAACAGTATGCCGGTGAAATATTCTAGACACAAAATACCACATACTGCATAATTCCATTGATACGGATTCTTTAAGTTAAAACTAGAGCAATAGAGAGCAGATTAGTCGTTGCCAGAAGCTGGGGCTTGGGCTAGAAAATAACTACAAAGGAGCAGGAAGGAACTTTTTGGGGTGAGGGGTGGAAATATTTCTATATCATGGAGTAGTAAAAAAAAAAAAGGTATGTTCCATACTCCTCTGACCGCATCCACCCTTAGCACCCTCTACCACCTACTTCCCTGTGCTAACCACCACACCCAAAATACACACTCCACCAGCTTTTGGAGGAGGGTTCTATTTGTGACAGCAGCTACTACAGTTCATAGCACCTGAAAGGAGGGACAAGACATTGCAAGTGGGCAATAGCGATGATCATGAGAAAAGCTGGCTATGAAGAGCCCCAACTGTTAGAAAAATCTATCAAAACACACTTACATGCTATATTTCACCATTTTAAGATGGTTTCTTTTCACTTTAACTTCTCTGAAACAGGGATGCATCTTTCAGTTGATGGCACCATGCAATTATCATTGGGTGTATTTATTTTTCTTAGCAGTAATTTTTTTAAAACATTG
This sequence comes from Myotis davidii, assembly GCF_000327345.1. Taxonomy (NCBI): domain Eukaryota; kingdom Metazoa; phylum Chordata; class Mammalia; order Chiroptera; family Vespertilionidae; genus Myotis; species Myotis davidii. The sequence goes on along the minus strand of NW_006300030.1, from coordinate 1,506,408 downwards.
CATCTTAGAATTAATGGTAGAATTCTTACTCTGACTTCCCACAGAGGCAATAAACTGCAGAATGACTGGACACAGGAGCCAAGAGATTTTGCTGTGGATAAAGGAGCAGAGATGAGAGCCAAGGCAGAATCCAGAGGACCAGAACCCATACCTGGGCTAGAGTGTCCAAGTTAACATTATAACTAATAGCCTTGCCCACACCTATTCCTGTCCTTAGTTAAGGCTGAGGAAGTACTCTGGGAAGTGATACCACAGATTTTGGAGTGAGGAGTCATTCATAAAAATGCTGGAAAAGATAGTAGTAGGAAAAGATTAACAAAGCAGTCCCATCTCCAGCAGGTGGTACCATAAATGGACAGACTAGCTTAGGCCTGGTTTGCTCAAGGAGTATGGTTGACCAGTTACACTATGAAATTAGGTACCTAAGGAACTTGCCACGTGCTCCTGGTGAACTAGAGGGCAGGGCTGCAATACTATAATTACTTAATCTTTCTGGATTTCAGTTCTTCATCTGTGAAATGGGGGATCACAATACCTACCTAATAGATGAGTGTGTTGATTAAAAAGAGATAACAAGGCCCTAGCTGGTTTGGATCAAAGGATAGAGCATTGGCCTGCGGACTGAAGGGTCCTGGGTTCAATTGTGGTCAAGGGCACATGCCCAAGTTGTGGGCTCCATCCCCAGTGTGGGGAATGCAGGAGGCAGCCAATCAATGATTCTCTCTCAACATTGATGTTTCTCTCTCTTCCTCTCTCATCCTCCCTGAAATGAATAAAAATATATTTTTTAAAAAGATAACATGTAAAAAGAACTAAAAATAATAGTGCCTGACATATGGTATTTAGTAATTTATGTATCATTATGGTCATTTCCATAAATATTTTTAAATTCATTCTTTCAAAAAAACATTTATTTAGCAGCAATGATGCTAGGAGCTGAATGGTTTATTGTATTTCATCACTGTTCTTTAAGTCTTACCATCCTCAATATATTTTATTTCTGCCCCATCATCCTTCCAGTTAAACAATTAGTTGACAACAGGACCAGAGTTTTTACTCTTTATATGAAAACCAATACAGTATGTGAGGTCTAAGGGTTGATTCATGTTAGCATACCAACAAATAGTTTCAGGTGTACAACATAATGGTTAGACATTTATATAATTTGTGAAGTGATAAACAATTAGTTGACAACAGGACCAGAGTTTTTACTCTTTATATTAAAACCAATACTATAGATTCATCATAGAAGATACCAGATGTTAGCATACCAACAAATAGTTTCAGGTGTACAACATAATGGTTAGACATTTATATAATTTGTGAAGTGATCCCCCAGATAAGTTTAGTACCCACTTGGCACCATATAGTTATTATAATATTATTGATTATATTCCCTATGCTGCACTTTACATCTCACAACACTAACAATTTATACTTCTTAATCCCGCCACCTTTCTCACTCATCTCCCTAACCCCACCCTCCATCCGTACTACCTATGAGTCTGTTTCTGTTTTGTTTGTTCATTTATTTTGTTCTTTAGATTTCAGCCCTAACCAGTTTGGCACGGGACACTCTTAAGTCAAGGCCCCACTGTATAAGTGAAATCATATGGTATTTGTCTTTGTCTAATTTCACTTAGCATAATACCCACTAGGTCCATCCATGTTGTCACAAATGGTGAGATTTCATTCTTTTTATAGCCAAGTAATATTTCATTGTATATATGTATCACCATTTTTAATCCATTCATCTATTGATGGGCACTTGGGCTGCTTCCATATCTTGGCTTTTGTAAATAATGCTGCAACAAACATAGTGGTGTGTGTATCTTTTCAAATTGGAGTTTTGGATTTCTTCAGATATATACCCAGAAGTAGAACTACTGGGTCATGTGGTAGCTCTATTTTTAACTTTTTTGAGGACCCTCCATACTGTTTTCCATAGTAGCCTCACCAATTTGCAATTCCACCAACAGTGCATGAAGGGGTCCCTTTCTTCACATCTTCCACATCATTTGCTTATTGATTTATTGATGATAGTCATTCTTACAGATGTGAGGTGATATCTCATTGTGGTTTTAATTTGCATTGCTCTAATGATGATTGAACATAAAGATAATACTCAACTGGTAGAGATTTTTATGCCTTTTTTTATTTCAGAGAGGAAGGGAGAGGGAGAGATTGAAACATCAATGATGAGAGAGAATTACTAATTGCTGTCCTCTGCACACCCCACAGTGGGGATGGAGCCCACAACACGGGTATGTGCCCTTGACCAGAATGGAACCCAGGACCCTTCAGTCCGTGGCCAATGCTCAATCCACTGAGCCAAACTGGCTAGGAGTATATGCCATTTTTTATGGTCTTGATTAGAGGAAATTATCCAAGATGTGTTAGTGTCCCAATGTTACACCTAGAAGTTGTACATCCTACTTCCCAAGTTTTCATTTCTCCCCTTGAATTCTAAGCCCCTTAACCATTCGAAAGTGAAAACTTACATACACACCAGAGGTTTCTCAAACTTGGCTACTCTCTAGAATTATCTGAGAGCTTTAGGAAAATACTAATGCCCAGGTTATTCCAGATCAACTGTACCAGAATCTCTCAATGTGGAGTCTGGACATTAGTCATTCTAAAAGCTTCCCAGATGATTCTAATGTGCATCCACCAATTGGGAATCACTAGTAGAAAATTAAACATCAGTTCTACAGTGTGAATATCACATATGTATTACAATACACTTTTCAATGTCATCTCTCCCAAAAGGACTTTGTTAAGTACATACATAGTCCATACAAGGTATAGCACTAAGTGTTGACTATCATGGCATCCTTTTTTTTAAATCCCCATAACACTTATTTGTAATGTTGTTGTGACCAATAGACTGTCTTATTGTGTAGCTATTTTTGTACATATTTAAGCCATCTTTCAGAATATACCTTTCTTAAAGGCAAGAAATATGAAAGTGCCCTTTAATGTCAGTACTTTGTTAACTGATTTTTTAGTTGCCCACCTTATAATTTCACCTTGGAATGACTCTGCTTCCATCTTTCTAGCCTTCACTCCCATCATGTACCTCCCCTCTATTACACCAATAATCTTTTCCTATATTCAATTCTCACCTCCACACACTTTATTTTTGTTCTCATAGATTTCCATTTACCAATCATCCTCATTCTTTCAAGTGTTTAATCCCCAAATATTACTGGAACAGCTTGACAATCCTTCCTCTCCCTCCATGGTTCATCCTACTATCTCTTTGCCTCATTTCTTTCCCCTATTAATTAACCATCTTCTTCTAACTTCCCCATTGGGGTATTAGCCCTGTTCAAAGGAATCAGTTGTTAAATGGGAGCGGCATTCAGAGCATTGTTTCTGGTCAGTTTTGGTGAAGTGTTCAAAGAAAGCTAGACCTTGAAACAGAGCAAAGGGTGGCAGTTGGGGGAGAAGGACCTGATCATTCCACATTGAGTAAGCAGGATGGGGGGTAGGCGGGGGAAGAGAATATGGGCCATTGTTAAAATGCCAAGTGGAAGAGGTAAGCCAAGAATATAGCCAGCAAGTTCAAGGATCCAGCCAATATCCAGACAGGTTACAGTGAGGGACAAATAGAGAAGAAACATAGGTAACACAGCGCAGAGATCAAAGTCCATTAGCAAGACAATTAGATAAATATGTATTTATAGCTGCCTAGTTTTAATGGCACTCCACACCTCTTTTTTACTGCACCCTGTCAGTCTTAAGTGTTCATACTTACATGCATTCTGACTGCTCCCTAGAGACCTTTCTCCAGAGTGTAACCAGATTGGGACTTTGTGGGACAAAGAAGTGAAAGTTTCTATGAAGCTGTAGTCATTACAGTAGATAATAGGCTGGTATGTTAGTTTCTTTTTTTTCTGATATGTAAGTTTCTTATATGTGGTTCCTATTAACAGGGCTGGGGGAGAAATACCTGCCATTAGTAGGTAATGTCAGGTGTTGTGGGAGCTGGTATGAACCAGGCAGAAGTGTCAACTCAGAGAGGTGGAAGCAGAGATAATATTAGGGGTAAATGCAAGATGTTGTGAAGAGAAATCGGAAGTCCATGCCCCAAGAGAAGAGTACAGTAGGAGGCAGGGGCAGGGAATCAAGAGCCAAAGAGAGCCAAACTATTTCATTTGGTACTCCCGGCTATACACACAATGTACCAGAGCAGCCATCCATTTACTTTGAGCATTGGACTGATGGCTGGGGGAATTGGCCAGTTTAAAGACATAGGATCAAGTTAGTGTCCTCAAATAGATCCCTCCTATCAGACAGTATAGGTCCAGAGTTGTCCATCTGGGTTTTCTTCATGGAAGGTGATTGCTCTTTGAGGTACATACGAATACCCTTTGAGGGTCTTTCAGTGTGTGCCCCTCCCATTGGATCTTGTCTTGGAGGTTGTGCTTCATCAACCTCACTACCTATTTCTTTGGGACCTCATATAAGATTGCTGGGAAAGTCTGTAGAGTGAGTAAAAGAGGACAGGTGCTGATATTTGAGGTACAACATGTACAGAGGGAACTAAATATGGACGGCAATCAGAGCTATAAACTTTGTAATTACTGAGGGCCCTAGATTCTCTGGCAAAGACCGATGGGAAGAATGGTAAAAGGAGAACCAGGAGATCTCCCATCTGAATCATTCCCCTTGTGATTTGGTACTTAATGATGATGGCCTGGTACTGCCATGTCCCTTGTGGTACTAGAGGTTGTGCTGTAGGTGTTTCTGAGCAGCCAGAATTCCTACATAGATTTGACCAGCCACTGGGTTCACAGAGGTTCTGGACGATACCAGGAAGACATGGTGGTGAAGCCATAAATAGCACAAAAGGGAGTATTCGGGGGGGTTCAGTTCAGAGAGGTAATATAAACAAACTCAGGGGTTATTTCTAGACTATTCACTTATCTGTTCATCTTTGCTCTCATTAAGGTGGACAAAGAGTGCCACATTCTTAGCCTCCTCTGAATATTGTTGTTCTCAATAAATTCTGTAGCTCAGCCAGTGTGACTCAGTGGTTGCGCATTGACCCATGCACCAAGAGCTAACAGGTTCAATTCCCAGGTTGCGGGCTTGATCCCCAGCAGGGGACATGCAGGAGGCAGCTGATTGATGTTGATGTTCCTCTTTCATCAATAAAATATCTCTATCTCTCTCCTTTCCTCACTCTCTAAAACCAATAAAAACATTAAATAAATAAATAAATAAATAAATAACTTCTGTAGCTGCATAAGAATATCTGGGCTCTGGATGATGGTGACTTTCAAACTATCCCAGGAGGATCATTCCTGTAGACAATATTTCAGAGCCCACTGAGTCACAAGACATTGATCACAACCCTGCCCTAACCTCCCTCAAATGTGGGGCACAGGACCTACTCAGGGGCCAGAGGCCTTCGCCCTTAACAGTAACTTGGTGGGGCTGAATGACAACTCTATCAATAGCTCTTCCTTGGCCTTGTTAGAACCACTCTCCAATCCCACAAGGTAAATAACATCACCCCTGAGCGAACAGAAACATGGCATGATTAAGTAACTTGCCCACAGTCACACAACTATGAGCGGGAGACACAGAATTTGAACCTGGGTATGCCTTATTTCGAAGTCTATGATCTCATCGAGTATGTTAGTACTGTGTCAAGGTAGGTACAAAGAAGCGCAGCTGAAGGACAATGCTTAGGGCTTTTGATTTCTATATTAATTCCCATCATGGCCAAAAGGGAAGGGAAAGTGACTTCTATAAATTATGGGCACCTGGTGGCCTAGAAGGGCACTGAAGCCCAGTTACGCTAGAAATCAATATACTAAGCCCAATGTGAAGGCTTTCAGTAAGTAGGTCTTCCTTGGGGTGCTTAGAAATAGATGTTTTGATTGTTGTTGTTTGTTTGTTTTTATTTTTTCATCAGGATGAAACCTGCTATTGGTGGTTAAATAATGACTTGCTGAAAATGGCTACATTTATATTCACTCAAGGCTTATTCTAGGATCTAGGATACATTAGAATACCAATTAATTTATCAAAATAATCATTTAAATAAGAGAAGGAATTAGTCTAAATAGGAAGTAAGAATTACATAATCTTTAAAACCAATATAACCATATTATAGATATTTGGAAAACATAAAATTACACAATTCCAACTCCATCACACAGTCACTGTTACCATTTGATACAATTTATGTATATATTTTATGTGCATATCTATAGACTTTATAATAAGTGTGTGCATATTATTTTATATCCTGCTTTTTTTCTTAATATTATACATGCACTTTCCCCTTTTGATTAAGTCTTCATAAGTTTGTTCAGTTAGTTACATAATCTTTCATTAAGTGGGCTATAACCAACATTTATTTAAATCATTCCCTTGCTGTTGGATACTTAGGTTGTTAAAAATTTTACTATTATAAATTTGAACATCATCATGCAAATAAGATTTTATTTGCATAAAATATTTTAGATTCATTACTTTTATGTTCACTACCTCTCTAGGCCAGATCTTAAGCACCACACACCTCAATTAATGGATTAACATCCTGGCCAGTTTCCCCTGCTTTTATCCTGTATAACACTAAGACATTACTCATCCTAAAATTCTACTTTCATCATGTCACTTTCATACTTAAAATATACTTATCAGCCTATCTCCCAAGTAGTATGATTTGAGTATTCTTATAACCATATAGACCAAAATGTAAAACAGATCAGGCCTCCAAAGGCTAAGCAGTGGATATCAGAAAATAAACTGGAACTAGTGAGACTAGATTTAGGATACACCAACTGAAAAATATTGGGCCCCGAGATACATGCTACAGTGTCCAGTGGACAAGAAAAACTTGGGCCATTTCAAGTTGGATCCACCGAGAAGGTCTCATGTGGTAAGTCGAGGGCACAGCATTGATGGTCCCTGAGCAACAGTAACATACACAGCCAAGTAGAACCAAAAATTAGAGTCCAAGAGAAATTTATCCAGGATGACCTAGACTTAGAGTAGAGTGAGCAGTGTCAGACACCTTGGGGCACAGCAAAAACTAGACAGGGAATCAAAGCCCAGATGAATAGGTCTAGGTTTGTGGCATGGCTCCAGAAATATCACATTGCTAGATGGAACCAAGGCAGAAGCCCAGTTGTATAAACTAGGCCTTCGTGGGGAACAATAGGGAAGGCTGTGCCCATATGCAGCAGGCAGGTTTGTAAGCAATCAGATTTTGAGGTAATCAACACAGTAGATGTCCGGTTAAGAGCAGTACATCTGGAATTCATGGACAAGGCTTCTTAATCTATTACCCACGGACTGAGAAAATCTTTTACTCAAAGACTGTGAAGACAGCCTGCTGATGTAGGTACCCACTATCTGTAGGTAACAGAGACAGACAACCAGGAAGATGCCTTCAACAAAGACAAAATAATTAAAACACACACATATATATGTATGTATGTATGTATGTATAATCAAATGCTTGTATGGTACAGCCCACCAGCTTTTTAGCACTCATTTCTTTTGGTATGAAGGCACTATACTGTAAAAAACATATATAATGCTCTATCAATTTCAAAAAAACAATACCTTAATGTAAATTACCTGTTTCTCCACAAATTGAGAATTAGCTGAAAGCTGATTTAGGTTAACGGGAAAGAGGAGCAAGAAGGATTCAGAATAAGTAATGAATTATTGACCACTGTATTAAAAAAAATGAGGGTTCTCCAGAGAAACAAAACCAACAGAATATATACATATATATCTAGAAATATATGATGTATGATATATATATATACATATATATATGTATATATATATAAGAGAGAGAGAGAGAAAGAGAGCGAGAGAGAGAGAGAGAGAAAGAGAGCGAGAGAGAGAGAGAGAGAAAGAGAGCGAGAGAGAGAGAGAGAGAAAGAGAGCGAGAGAGAGAGAGAGAGAAAGAGAGCGAGAGAGAGAGAGAGAGATTGAGATTTTAGGGAATGGAAATTAGTACAAGCAATTGTGGGAGCTGAAAAAATCTGCAGAATAGGCCAGCACATTGGACCCAGGAAAGAGTTCATATTGCAATCCTGACTCCCAAGGCAGCCTGGAGGTAGAATTCCTTCCTTTTTTAGGGAACCTCTGTCATTTTCTCTTAAGGCACATTATGAAGGGTAATCTGCTTTATACAGAGTTACTGATTTAAATGTTAGAAACATTGAACTACTTGGAGAGAAACCTTATAACCAAGGATATAAAGTGCAGACCCCATAGAGACTGGTAAGAAGAGTGGAAGTGATCAAGATGGCAGTGTAGGTAAATGCCTCTACTCGCCACCTCCCACAACCACATCAAAATTACAACTAAAATACATAACAACCATCATCCAGGACCACCTGAAAGCTGGCTGAATGGAAGTCCTACTACTACAGAAGCAAAGAAAAAAGCAAATTGAGACTAGTAAGAGGAGCAGAGGTGCGGAACAGGCTGGTCTGACCCCCATGTGTGGTTTTTTTTTTTTTAATTGGGAGGGATATTGTCTCTGCAGAGGCCCCCTGTGAGGAGCAAGGGGTCCAAGCTCCACACAAGACAGCCAGGCCAGGCTCCCAGAGCTGAAAAGAGAAGTCCCCATAACTATGAGCTGTAAAAACCAACAGAGATTGGAGCTCAGTGACACAGAGGATGCTGGAGACCCAGGTGTTCCTCTTAAGGGGCCTGCACGTGAACTTACTCAGACTCACTTCCTCTGAGCTCCAGGGCCCAATGCTAGGCTGCAGCTCTGGGGGACCCAAACACAAATGGGGAGGACCTGGATTGTCTGCTGACTGGCAGCCATTTCTGTTTGTTCTGCCCTGGTGATTCTCTGAGACCCCATCCCATCCAATTTGCAGCCTCATTCAACCTGTGTGCAGTGGCTTTTGCATATGAATGCATGTCCTTGCTCAGGCCTCAGACTTTGCTAAAACATCTCAAACAAACAGCAGCTGGGTCAGGGTGCCCCAAACCTATCAATAAAAGACCCAAGACCCAGCACTAGTACCAGCCTACCTTGCTTCACAACTGGGCCTCACCTGGGCACTTCCAAACCCAATACAAATAGGAAGAATATGAAGATCTCTTTGTAGCTATTGCCAAGTAGCCCCAGGCAGTGGTTGACTTTGCTTCTCCCTAGGGACCTAAGAGCCAGTGCACCCAGTGGTCAGTGTCCGATCATACCAGATTACAACTCTACGCATCCATAAGCGACATACTCAAGGGGCAGACTCAGTGAGCACCAAAGCCCCACTGAAGCAAGTCCTACTCCATAAGGGTGTCTCCTGCACAGCACTGGTCCTCACAGCCAATTGGTCTGGAGGTCAATTCCTCCAAGTGACACCAAACAGCAATCAAAGCTCAACTACAACAAGACTCTGCACACAGCCCACAAAAAGGTGCACCCACAGTGCCCAGCACAGGTGACTGGGGAGGCTACACCACTGGGCCCTATAGGACACCTACTACACAAGGCCACTCTACCAACTCAAGGATACATAGAAGCTCTACCCAATACATAGAAACAAACACAGGGAAGAAGCCAAAATGCAGAGACAAAACATGTCACAAATGAAAGAAATGGGAGAAAGCAAACTACTGGATATAGAGTTCAAAACCACAGTTATAAAGTTACTCAAGACTCTTCTTGAGACCTCCAAGGGACTTACTGAGACTTTCAAGGATCTTAGTGAGAATGCAAAAAAAGAAAAGAAAAAAAGACAAGTCAGAAATTAAGCATACACTAACTGTGTATGAAATAAAGAATAATATACAGGAATTCAACAGTAGAGTAGAGGATTCTGAGAATCAAATCAATGATTTGAAATATGAGCAAGCAAAAAACACCCAATCAGAACAGCAAAAAGAAAAAATAATGCAAAAATATGAAGACAGTGTAAGGAGCATCTGGGACAACTTCAAGCATACCAACATTCATATTATGGAGGGGCCAGAAGAAAAGAGAAAACAAGATATTGAAAACTTATTTGAAGAAATAACGACAGAAAACTTTCCCTGCCTGGCAAAAGAAATAGACTTACAAGTCCAGGAAGCACAGAGCATTCCAAAACAAGGGGAACCCAAAGAGGACTACACCAAGACACATCATAATTAAAATGCCAGGGGCTAATGACAGAGAGAATCTTAAAAACAGCAAGAGAAGAACGGTTGCAAGAGAAGAGCAGTTCCTTACCTACAAGGGAGAGCCCATATGACTGTCAGCTGATTTCTTAACAGAAACTATGCAGACCAGAAGGGAGTGGCAAGAAATATTCAAAGTAATGAATAGCAAGGACCTACAACCCAGATTACTCTACCTAGCAAAGCTCTAATTTAGAATTGAGGGTCATATAAAGAGCTTAACAAACAAGAAAAAGCTAAAGAAGTTCAAAGTCGCTAATCATCCAAGAGATGCAAATCAAACAACAATGAGGAACCATCTCACTCCTGTCAGAATGGCTATCATCAACAAATCAACAAAGGACAAGTGCTGGCAAAGATGCACAGAAAAAGGAACCCTCGTGCACTGCTGGTGGGAATGCAGACTGGTACAGCCACTGTGGAAAACAGTATGGGGTTTCCTCAAAAAAAAAAATGAAAATGAAACTGCCATTTGACCAAGTGGTCTCACTTCTAGGAATATATCCTAAGAAATCTGAAACACCAACTCAGAAAGAATGTATGTACCCCTATGTTCATAGCAGCACAATTTACAAAAGCTAATATCTGAGAACAGCCCAAGTGCCCATCAATAGATGAGTGGATAAAAAAGCTATGGTACATTTATACCATGGAATACTATGCAGCAATAAAAAAATGAGAACTCTTACGCTTTGAGACAGCACCTGGAGAGCATCATGCTATGTGAAATAAGCCAGTCAGAGAAAGACAACTATCACATGATCTGTCATATCTGGAATCTCAGTAACAAAATAAACTGATGAATGGAGTGGATCTAGACTAGAGACATAGAAACATGGAATAGAGTGCAGAAACTCGGAGAGAAGGTGGGGGAGAGTGGGACTGGGTGGGAGGTAATAAACCAAGGACCTTTTATGCATATATTCATGGCCCATGGACACAGACAATGTAGTGGTGAGGGCCTGGAATGGGGGGTTAGGGGCAGGATGGAGAGAGTCAATGGGGAGGAAAGGGGACATATGTAATACTCTCAACAATAAAGAATTATTTTTAAAAAAGTGTATATAAGGACACTTCAATAAAGCATTTTGGAAGTTTCTTACAACACTGAGTACAGTCTTACCATTCAACCCATTAATGGTGTTCCTGGGTTTTACCCAAAGGAGTTGAAAAGTTATGTACACACAA
>NW_006300030.1:1485835-1493468 GCF_000327345.1 Myotis davidii | reverse complement strand
GGGGCGGGGTGTGTGTATGTGTGTGTGTGTGTGTAAGAGAGCAAACAAAGGACTTGTATGCATGCATATAAGCATAACTCATGGATACAGACAGTAGTAGAGGGGTGGGAACAACCTGGAATGTGGGAAAGGGGACACATATGTAATACTTTAAACAATAAAGAATTTAAAAATAAAAGAAACAAAGAGAGAACAAAATCAGCAACAAAAGAAGCAAAGTAACAACTGACACCACAGAAATACAAAGGATCTTAAAAAAATACTATGAATGACTATCTGCCAACAAGCTGGACAACCTGGATGAAATGAACAAATTCTCAGAAAAATACTATCTTCCAAACTGAATCAGGAAGAATCAGAAAACCTAAATAGACCAATAACAACTGATGAAATTGAAGCAGTAATCAAAAAACTCCCAGCTAACAAAAGCCCTGGTCTGGATGGCTCCACAGAGGAGTTTTAACAAACATTCAAAGAACTAATACCTATCTCCCTCAAACTATTCCCAAAAAAGTCCAAGAGGAAGGAACACTTGCAAGCTCCTTTTTACAAGGCCAGCATTCTCCTAATCCCAAAACCAAATAAAGACACTACAAAGACACTACAGGTTAATATCCCTGATGAATATAGATGCTAAAATCCTCAACAAAATTTTAGCAAATCAGTTCCCGCAATATATTAAAAAAATCATACATCATGACCAAGTGGGATTTTTTCCAGGGATGCAAGGCTGGTACAATATTCACAAATCAATAAATGTGATACATCACATAAACAAATTGAAAGACAAAAATCACATGATCATATCAATAGATGCAGAAAAAGCTTTTGACAAAATCCAACACTATTTTCATAAACACTCTAGGCAAAGTGGGAATAGAGGGATCATATCGCAACATAAAGGTGCTATATGACAAACCTACAGCCAATATCATACTGAATGGGCAAAAACTGAAAGCATTTCCCCTATGAACAGGAGCAAGACAGGAATGTCCACTTTCACCACTCTTATTTGACATAGTATTAGAATTCCTAGCCACAGTGATCAAACAAGAAGAAATAAAAGGCATCCAAATTAGAAAGGAGGAAGTAAAACTGTCATTATTTGCAGATGACATAATATTGTACACAGAAAACCTTACGATTCTACCAAAAAACTTCTAGATTTAATAAATGAATTCAGCAATGTAGTAGGATACAAAATTAACAGCCAGAAATCAAGGACATTTTTATACACCAATAATGAATTCTCAGAAAGAAAAACTAAACGAACAATCCCATTTATCATTGCAACAAGAAAATTAAGATACTTAGGAATAAACTTAAATAAGGAGGTAAAAGACTTGTACTCAGAAAACTACAGGACATTGAAAAAAGAGATAGAGGAAGATATAAATAATTGGAAGAATATACTATGTTCATGGATTGGTAGAATTAACATTATAAAAATGTCCATACTACCCAACGCAATCTACAGATTGAATGCAATCTCTATTAAAATACCAAAATCATATTTCACAGATCCAGAACAAATACTCCAAAATTTTATATGAAACCAAAAGACCCTAAATAGCAGTAGCTATCTTGTGAAAGAAGAACAAAGTTGGAGGGATCACAAAGCAGATATTAATTTATACTGCTAAGCCACTGTAATCAAAACAGCCTGGTACTGGCAAAAGAACAGGCATATAGATCAATGGAACAGAACAAAGAATTCAGAAATTGACCCAAGCCATTGTGCTCAATTAATATTTGACATAAGAGGCAAGAGCATACAATGGAGTAGAGACAGTCTCTTCAGAAAGTGGTGTTGGGAAAATTGGACAGGTACATGAAAAAAAAAGAAACTAGACCACCAACTTACAGCATACACATGAATAAACTCAAAATGTATAAAAGACTTAAATGTAAGTGGTGAAAACATAAAAAATCTTAGAAGAAACCATAGGTGGCAAAATCTCAGTCATTTCCCAAAACAATATGTTTGCCAATACATCTCCTAGAGCAGTGGTTCTCAACCTGTGGGTCGCGACCCCTTTGGGAGTCGAATGACCCTTTCACAATGGTTGCCTCCGTCGGAAATCACATATATAATTACATATTGTTTTGTGATTAATCACTATGCTTTAATTATGTTCAATTTGTAACAATGAAATTGAGGGTCACCACAACATGAGGAACTGTATTAAAGGGTTGCGGCATTAGGAAGGTTGAGAACCACTGTCCTAGAGCAAGGGAAACTAAGGAGAAAATAAACAAATGGGACTACATAAAAATAAAAAGCTCCTGCACAGCAAACGAAACCATCAACAAAACGAAAAGCGTGCCCACCCTATGGGAGAACATATTTGCCCATGATACATATGATAAGGAGTTAATTTTCAAAATATATTAAGGAACTCATACAACTTAACAAAAGGAAGACAAATAATTCAATTTAAAAATAGACAAAGGACCTAAATAGGAACTCTCCAAGGTGGATATACCTGATGGACAAGAGACATGAAAAAATGCTCAAAGTCACTAATCATCAGAGAGATGCAAATTAAAACAACAATGAGGTATCACCTCACACCTGTCACAATGGCTATCATCAACATATCAACAAATGATGGTGGGTGCCCAGGCTGGGGAGGAGGAATGGGAAGTTAGTGTTTCATGGGTGTAGAGTTTCAGTTTTATAAGATGAGAGAATTCTGCAGAGGATGGTGTTGGTTGCACAACAGTGTGAATGTGCTTAATACCAAGTGAACTCTACACTTGAAAATAGCTAAGATGGCAATTTTACATTATGTCTACTTTACCAGAGTTTAAAAAAAAATTTTAATGAAAACATGCTCAAAGTCATTAATCATCCGAGAGATGCCAATCAAAACGACAATGCGGTACCATCTCACACCTGTCACAATGGCTATCATCAACATATCAACAAACGCAAGTGCTGGCGAGGATGCGGAGAAAAAGGAACCCTCGTGCACTGCTGGTGGGAACGCAGACTGGTGCAGCCACTGTGGAGAACAGCATTGAGTTTCTTCAAAAAATTAAAAATGGAACGTCCATTTGACCCAGTGATCTCGCTTCTAATAATATATCCTAAGAATCCCAAAACACCAATCAGAAAGAATATATGCACCCCTATTTTCACAGCAGCACAATTTACAATAGCTAAGATCTGGATACATCCCAAGTGCCCATCAGTAGAAAAGTGAATAAAAAAGTTGTGGTACATTTATACCATGGATATTATGCAGCTATAAAAAATAAGGATCTCTTACCCTTTGAGACAGCATGGAGGGCTCTGGAGAGTATTATGCTCAGTAAAATAAGCCAGTCAGAGAAAGACAAGTATCACATGATCGCACTCAGATATGGATTCTAACGGACAAAATATAGTGACAAACAAAATAGATCCAGAAGACACAGAAGCATGGAACAGACTGACAAATATCAGAGGGATGGTGGGGGTGGGTGTTGGGTGGGGAGGGATTAACCAAAGTATTTACATGCATATATGTATAACCTATTGACACAGATAATAGTGTGATAAGGCCTGGGGGTGGGGGGGGGCTGGGACATGGTGGAGGTGGTCAATGGGAAGCAAAAGAGGACTTCTATAATACTTTCAACAATAAAAATAAATTTAAAATAACTAAATGTTAAAAAAAGTTTAAAAAGTAACACCAAAATGAGTTTTTGACCAAACAACTGGGTACCATACAAGTTACATTTTACAATAATTATGTTATTTATATTTATGCTTATTACATATTATAGTATTATTATTATTATATATCTGTTAAATTTTATAGTTACTAGTGGCCCAGGGTATGAATTCATGCACATTGAAAGGAAACTAATTAGAAGAAATATTTTAATATCGCTATTCACCCTTTCTCTATAATAGAACTGTCAACCAAATTCACGATCAACAATGACAGATCAAAACACATGTGTGTGATTGGTGCCAGTGAGAGCTTTATATGTATCGCACATACATGAGTCAACTTAGCCTTTTATATATATAGAATAAACTTGCTTAATTAGACTTGCTCTCTGATGTAGCTAAACTTTTCCCAGCCCAGTGAAGCACCACAACTTCTCTTTCAGGTAATTGTCAGCAACACAATGGTAAATATCAACATGAAGCAGATTATTATTGTAGATCACACAGGGAGAACAAAGGATAAAATATTTAGCTGCAGCAGTGTTTGACTACATTCTTCAGTGAGAAAACCTGAAGTCATTTTCAAGGTCCACCATTTCTTACTTCTTTTCAGTCAGGTCAAGTTTCTAAACTTTCTAAATCTCCATTTTCCAGGACTTCTGTGAGGATCAAATGAGATGAGGCACAGGAAAATGCTTCACAGATATTTGGTTAAAGTGTGAAATATTTGCACTTGGCTATAAAGCAAGGTGTATTCCTGGGCTGAAGAAACTCCAAGGAGGCTAGTCGCTAGGGAGAGGAAGCCGGGTGTTGCTATATGATGTCATTACCCAGCGCCCACAGCACCGTTTCTGGGCTGGACTCGGCTGTGGGCCGCATTTTGCACCATAGGGTCTCAGCAGTGTTGGCTGTGATTTGGTGGGCTGTCACTCCAGGGTGGTGGTGGGGCCTGTGTCCCACTTGGGGGAAGCCAAGTGTTGCTTTGTGGCTGCCAGGTCCGCAATGCCAGTGCACGTCATGGCAGCTCCTGCATTGAGCATCTGCCCCCTGGAGGTCAGTGCATATCAAAGTCACCAGTTGGATGGTCAGACACTTAGCATATTAGCCTTTTATATATATAGATAATTTTATGTGTCACATAAAATTAACACATTGCGTACCGCATAGAAATCTCTAAGACATACGCTAGGGACCGCACGTTTTGGGGCAAACTGCACATTATTTAAATCATCATAATGCACTTTAGGTGTTGTTTTTCAGTAATTATAACATTTTTATTTACAAAAACAATTAAACAATTAAAGTTCCTAGTACTTTCTTAACGTGTGGTCCTGCATAAAACATTTTCCTCTATGAAGAGGGACCAAATAAAATTTACATAAGTATCTAGATTCACTCCTTTTTCCATGGGCGTGAAAAACGAGAACACTCGTGAGCCGTCCTTAACAGATGGCATGCGAAACACGAGAAAACTCCAGAGCAGTACGGAATGTGTTAAGCATCACAGTGAAACAAATCAAGGTCATTGAACTCCTGAGCCTGGGAGAATGATAAAGACAAATGTGTTTCCTACCAATTCTTCCCAGATTGTGACCAACCCCAAATTTCTCATTGTTATATCTAAGGACTTAACGACTTATTTCTGATGGTCCTGAATACAAACCTTCACTCACTGAGTCAAGCCAGCTCTGCCTCTCTCCAGTTCAACACCACTCACCAGTGGGCCATGGCTACTCCTGCTTTATGAATCCCAATCTCTGCTTATCCAGATCTTCCACTTCTTTCAAGTTTATGCTCAGAGCACTGCTTCTCAACCAAGATTTTTTTCATATATGCGCTCAAATGAGAGGTGTCATTTCCCTTCTGACTAAATGAAAAAGAAAAGATATAATAAATCATCATCAAAAAAAAAAGTGCCACAGTTAGAGAAATGAAACCTGGAACCAAAGTTTTTCCCTCTGCATATTAGTTAACCTGAAGGAGTCCACCTCCACAAGGGTCTACATTTGGGAGAGTTATTCTCTACCATTCATGACACTCAAGAACACTGCAGCATCTCTCAAGATAAAAAAACATGTATTAATAGCTGTGTTTTTTCTTAAAGAAGTATTTATTTATTTTTTCAATTAATAGAATATTTCTAGAGAAGTTTTAGGTATATAGTAAAATGAGCAAAATACAGAATTCCTATACACCTCTCTTCATTCCCTGCACTGAGTTTCCCTATTATTAACATCTTGCATGAGTATGGTACATCTGTTATAATTGATCAGCCACTACTGACACATTATGATGAACTAAAGTCCAAAGTTACCTTCAGGTTCACTCTTTGTGTTGTACTAGTACATTCTATGTGCTTTGACAAATGAATAACAACATGTGTGTACCATTACAGTACCCTACCGTATAGTTTCACTGCCCTCGGGAATGCTCTACCTCTTCATCCCGCCCTCCCTCCCCCTGACATCTGGAAACTACTGATCTTGTTATTGTCCCCATAGTTTTGCCTTTCCCAGAATGTCATATAGGTGGAATCATACAGTACATAGCTTTTTCCCAGTTGGCTTCTTTCACTTAGCAATATGCAGTTTAGCTTCTCCCATGTCTTATCATAACTCATTTCTTTTCATTGCTCAATGTTCATTGTATGAATGTACCCCAGACTGTTTATCTGTTCAGCTACTGAAGAACATCTTGGTTGCTTCCAAATTTTGGTAATTAGGAGTAAATCTATAAACATTCATGTGCAGGTTTCTGTGGACATTTTTAACTCATTTGGCTAAATATCAAGGAGTTTGATCGCTGGATCTTAAGGTAAGAGTTTTTACTTTGAGGTTGGGGGTGGAGAACTGCCAAACTGTCTTCCAAAGTACTTGTATTCTTTGGTATTCCCACCAACAATGAAAGCGTACCTGTCGCTCCGCATCCTCACTAGCATTTGGTATTGTCAATGTTTTGAATTTTAGCCATTCTAATAGATGTGTACTGCTATCTTGTTTTAATTTGCAATTCCTTAAATACATGACACCAAGCACCTTTTCTTTCTTTTTTTAATTTTTAAGAGAAAGAGGGAGAAGGAGAGGGAGAGGGAGAGGGAGAGGGAGAGGGAGAGATCAGTATGAGAAACATTGATCAGCTGCCTCTGGCATGTGCCCCAGCTGGGAATGAAACTCATAATCTGGGTATGTGCCCTGACCAGGAATCCAACCTGCCACTTCTGGTGCATGGGACAACAGTCCAACCAACTAAGCCAAACCAGCCATGGCTTGAGCACCTTTTTTCATAATTATTTGCCATTTTTATATCTTCTCTGGTGAGGGTCTGTTCAGATCTTTTGCCCATTAAAATACAAAAGAGTTGTTTGTTTTCTTAATGTTGAGTTTTAAGAGTTCTTTAGATATTTTGCATACCAGTCCGTTATCAAGTCCTTTGCAAATATGTATTTTGCAAAGATTTTCTCCCAATTTGTAGCTTTATTCATTCTTTGAATGGTGTCCTTTGAAGAAAAGAAGTCTTTTAATTTTAATGAAGTCCTACTTATCAGATTTTTCTTTCACAGATCATTTTTTTTGGTGTTTTATCTGAAAAGTCATCAGAAACACCAAAGTCACTTTGGTTTTCTCCTAATTTATCTTCTAGGAGTTTTGTCATTTTGTACGTTTAAGCTCATGATTATTTTGAGTTACTTTTTGTAAAAGGTGTGAAAGTTATGTAGATTCATATTTTTGCATGTGGATGTCCAGTTCCAGCACCATTTGTTGAAAAGACTAGTTGTCTTTGTTTCTTTATCAAAGATCATCTACACTAATAAAAGAGAAAAATGGTAATTGGCGTACGACGCTACCCTTTTCATTGGCTAATCAGGGCTAAATGCAAATTAACTGCCAACTAAGATGGCAGTTAACTGCCAACAAAAATGGCAGTTAATTTGCATATGTAGGCACAATGCAGGGAGGCGAAAGGGAAAGC
>NW_006300030.1:1467847-1485315 GCF_000327345.1 Myotis davidii | reverse complement strand
ACACCCAGTGCACGAATTTCGTGCACCGGGCCCCTAGTCTCATATAATAAAAGCCTAGGTGGCGTCATGTGTGACATCATCACAAGATGGCCAACACAAGATGGCCACCTCACGTTGTCTCAAGAAGGCCACCACAAGATGACCAGCAGGGAAGGGCAGTTGTGGGCGATCAGGCCTGCAGGGGAGAACAGTTGGGGCAACCAGCCCAGCAGGGCAGGGCAGTTGGGGGTGAACAAGCCAGCAGGAGAGGGCAGTTGGGTGCTACCGGGCTGGCAAGGGAAGGCAGTTGGGGGTGACCAGGCCTGCAGGAGAGGGCAGTTGAGGTTACCGGGAATGCAGGGAGGGCAGTTGGGGACGATCAGGCCGGCAGGGGAGCAGTTAGGCATCAATTGGGCAGGCAAGGGAGTGGTTAGGGGCAATCAGGCAGGCAGGCAGGTGAGCAGCTGGGAGCCAGAAGTCCCAGATTGTGAGAGAGATATCTGGCAGTCAAACATCCCCCAAAGGGACCCAGATTGTAGAGAGGGTGCAGGCTGGGGTGAGGGACACCCCCCATGCACAAATTTCATGCACTGGGCCTCTAATTTAACTATATTTGTGAGGATCTATTTCTTGGCTTTTTATTCTTGGACTAGAGGCCCAGTGCATGAATTCGTGCATGGGTGGGGTCCCTTGGCTTGCCTGGCAATCTGGGCCGATTAGGAGGGCCGACTGCCTGGGGGGAGAGACCCTGGGAGGTTGACCAGCTGGGGGAGGGACCATTGGAGGTTGGCCAGTTGGTCTGGGGGAGAGGCTGCAGTAGGTTGGCTGGCTGGCCAGGTGGATTGGCTTGCAGTGGGAGCGCCGCTCATCCTGGTCAGCCAACTGGCTGTAGACCCACCCTCTGAGTGGCTATTCCCTGGTCCGGCATCTTCTGTGGAGCCAGAGCACTTGCCTCTCCAGGGGACCCAGTTGGGGCTGGGCCCAGGGACAGTAGCACTGAGAGGTGGCGGAGTAGGCCTCAGTCTCGTGGCAGCCACAAACCTGCTTCCCAGCCTCCGGTCAGCTCTGCGAGCCCAGTGGAGGTGCTGCGTGGCCTACGAGCATCTGGAAGAGGCAGAAAGGAGCAAGGAGGAGAAGCCCTTGGTGAGAAGGCAACAACCGCAGCCCAGGTTCCTGCCCATCAGCCTGGGGTTCGCAGTGGGAGCAGCCACTCATCCCATCAGCCAAGCGGCACTCCCACTGTGGTAGCGCACTGACCATCAGGGGGCAGTTCCTATGATGAGTGTCTGCCCCCTGGTGGTCAATGAGCATCATAGCGACTGTTCGACCAGTCGTTCTGGTACTTCTGCCATTCGGTTGCTGGGCTTTTATCATATAGGATTGGGATTGCAATGAGTCTATAGATCAAGTTGAGAAAAACTAACATCTTAACAATATTGAGTCTTCCTACCCATATGCATGGAATCTCTGTCCATTTATTTATATCAGGGGTGGGAAACCTTTTTCTGCCAAGGGCCATTTGGATATTTATAACATCATTCACGGGCCATACAAAATTATCAACTTAAAAATTATGCCCGACCAGTGTGGCTCAGTGGTTGAGCATCAACCCATGACCCAAGAGGTTAGCAGTTCAATTACCAATCAGGGCACATGCCCAGGTTGTGGGCTCAATCCCCAGTAGGGGTGTGCAGGAGGCAGCCGATCAATGATGTTTCTCTCCCATGGATGCTTCTATCTCTCTCTGTACCTCTCCCTTCCCCCTCTCTCTAAAAATCAATAAAAACATGTTTTTTAATAATTACCCTCCTATATTTTGTCAAACATTTAATTAATTTACCCCTAATGCATTGGCAGGGACAGACCAAATGATTTTTCGGTCCCGATATGGCTCAAGGGCTAGACATTCCCCACCCGATTTAGATCTTTGATCTCTTTCATCAGAGTTTGTCATTTTCCTTGTATAAATCTTATACATATTTTCTTATACTTATATCTAAGTATTTCATTTTCTTGGTGTGAATTTAAATGGTACTGTGTTTTTAATTTCAAATTTCACTGTTTGTTATTGTTATATAAGAAAGCAACTGATTTTTGTATATTAACCTGTATTGTGCAACCTTGCTATAATCATTTATCAGTTCCAGGAGTTTTTTTGTTGTTAATTCCTTGGGATTTTCTACATAGGTGATCATGTCATCTGCAAGCAAAGACAGTTTTATTTCTTCTTCCTTGACCTACATTCCCATTTTTCCTTTTTCTTATCTTATTGCATTAGCTAGGACTTTTAGATGATCTTGGATAGGAATGGTGAGAGTGGACATCTTTGCCTTATTCTCAATCAAATGGGAAAAAATCTAGTTTCTCACCATTAAGTATGACGTTAGCTGTAGATTTTTTGTAGATTCTTCCCTTACCCATGGAGGATATGTTCAAGATTCTCAGTGGATACCTGAATCCATGTATAGTACCAAACCCTCTATATACTATGTTCTTTCCAATACATACATATCTAAGATAAAGTTTAATTTATAAATTAGGTATAGTAAAAGATGAACAATAACTAACAATAAAGTAGAATTATAACATCCTATCTAATAAAGAGAGAATATGCAAATTGACCATCAAGAATTAACAAGATGGCTGCACCCACAATAGAGGCAGGGATTCGGTAATGAGCCTTAATGAGCAATCAGCAGGGACCTGAAGCTGCGTGGTGCTGGGCCGGGGCAGGGGACCTGAGGCTGTGCACCCTGCCTGGTGGGGCTTGACAGGGGACCTCAGGCTGTGCCCCCCCCGGCCCCAGCGCCAGGCCGGAGGACCTCAGGCCATGCCCCCTGCCACAGTGCCGGGCGGGGGAACTCAGGCTGTGTCCCCTGCCCAGCAGAGATTGACAGGGGCCCTCAGGTCATGTCCCCGGCCTGGCAGGGCTTGATAGGGGACCTTAGGCTGCACCCCCCTCCCCCCGCCTTGGCGCCAGGCTGGGGGACCTGAGGCCATGCCCCCTGCCCAATGGGGCTTGACAGGGGACCTCAGGGCGCACCCCCTGCCCAGTGGGGCTTGATGGGGGATGTCAGGGCACACCCCCACCCTAGTGCCAGGCCGGAGAACCTCAGGCCGCACCCCTCGCCCCAGGCCAGGCGACCTGAGGCTGCGCCACCCACCTGGCAGGACGTGACAAGGGTGGGGCAGGCCAGGTCTGGATCTAGCCCAATGGAGGTGGGGTCTCTGAGTCTTGTGTGATTTCCAGGCACACCTGGGTGGGCAGGGACTTGACTCTGGTTTTTGTGGCATGCCCCAGACTCTGACAGGAGGAAGATTTTTATATACATTTTACTAATTTCTTTAATCTCTGACACTTCTATTATAGAGAAAGGGAAAATAGCAATACTAAAATATTTCCTCTAATTAATTTCCTTTTAATGTGCATGAATTTCATGCACCAGGTCACTAGTACACTGTAATAGTTATTGGGGCCATTATTAGGTAAAATAAAAGTCACTTAAAAACAAACACTGCAATACTGCAACAGACAATCTAATAACTGAGACACCTACTAAGTGACTGACAGTTGGATATTATATATAGTACTAGAGGCCCTCGCACCCCGGCTTCATCCAGAAGGTCATCTGGAAGGATGTCTGGTCTAATTAGCATATTATGCTTTTATTATTATAGACTAGAGGCCCGGTGCACAAAATTCATGCATGGGGGGTGGGGGTGTCCCTCAGCCCAGCCTGCATCCTCTCCAATCTGGGACCCCTCAGGGATGTTCAACTGCCGGCAGTCAGACATCCCTCTCACAATCTGGGACCACTGGCTCCTAACCACTCCCCTCCCTACCTGCCTGATTGCCCCTAACCCCTCTGCCTGCCTGCCTGATCACCCCAACTCTTCTGCCTACCAGCCTGATCGCCCCTACATTGCCCCATGCCAGCCCAATCACTCCTACCTTGCCCCCCTGCCAGCCTGATCGCCCCTACCTTGCCCTCCCCTGCAGGCCTGATCGTCCCCAACTGTCCTCCCCTGCTGGCCTGATCGTCCCCAACTGCCCTCCCCTACTGGCCCGATAGCCTCCCCTGCTGTGCCTTGGCCCCCAGTCTGGTCTCCCCTTGCGGGAGGCGACCTGGCAGATCAGGGGAAGGCCCCGCCCCCATTACCCCCGCTGCTGCTGCCACTGCCAGCCTGAGCCTCGACCCTTGCAGCCGCTGCAGCTTTGTCTGGAAGGACGTCTGGAAGACATCCACTCTAATTTGCATATTCCCCTTTAATTAGTATAGATTTGGGGACCATTACAACCACACAGAACTTAAAACACATGGCCCTGGCTGGTTTGGTTTAATGGAAAGAGCATCGGCCTGTGGACTAAAGGGTCCCAGGTTTAATTCTGGTCAGGAGCACATGCCTGGGTTGCAGCTCAATTCCCAGTAGGGGGCGTGCGGGAGGCAGCTGATCAGTGATTCTTATCATTGATGTTTCTATCTCTCTCTCCCTCTCCCTTCCCCTCTGAAATCAATAAAAAAATATATTTTTTTTAAAAAAACACATGATCTTCACTTTGGGCTTTGTTATTTTACAATATCCTTTGTGCAATATGTTAACTTCCCTCAACTTTCCTT
The DNA here is from genome assembly GCF_000327345.1 of Myotis davidii. Lineage (NCBI taxonomy): Eukaryota > Metazoa > Chordata > Mammalia > Chiroptera > Vespertilionidae > Myotis > Myotis davidii. The sequence continues at coordinate 1,480,717 of NW_006300030.1, read as the reverse complement.
TACCCACTCTTAAAATGCAATAGCAGGAGGCATGTGGTTTGCAAAGGAGAAGGTGGCAAGAGGCTTATGGAATTTCTGCAACCCCATTCCCGTGGTCTCCCCATAGGGCACCAGGGCCATTCCACTGTGCCAGCTCTCTGCTTCCTTTAACCTGTTGGGCAAAAGAATCCTGCATGCTCTGGCCAGAAAGTGCATTCTCTCTTAGGTGGTCCTATTGCTTTTTTTAAGGTTGTTTTATGGATTCAAAAGAATAAACAGAGATGTGGAAAGCTTTTGTCGAATTTCTTTTACATGGTTCTTCCAGTCTCATGGGAAGTGAGATGTGGCTCTGAATTCATCCCAAAGGGTGTCTTTGGTCAACAGCACCCAGAACGGCACAACTCCTGCAGGATGCCTACATACTTCGCTGTCAGGACTCGCTGTCAGGGGGCTTGAGGGTGAGCGAGGCAGTGGTGCCAGCACAGGGCCCAGGAGAAGATAGAGCTTTCTACACTGCCCAGGACCGTGTGGACTGAAGCTGCACCTGCTGAGGTGGGCAGGGTGTTCCTGCTGTTTTATTTTGGTCTGTGGACTGAAGGGACACCCCGTCAGCCACGGACCTGTGCTGCACTGACAGCGGATGCACTCCCACCTCCCAGAGACTGGCAGTTAGACACTGGCGGCTTCCGAGTCGCTTGCAGGGAGAGCCGGCCCTAGGTCCAGAACAGACTCGGGCGTCCTTGGCTAGGAGGCCTCCTAGGGTTAGGGGCCACTGCAGTTTGAAGGCCGGCCATGCCCCTGATCCAGGCGGGATCTAGTCGTCTATCTGGTCCGGATGGCCCTAGTCTATTATTAGTATAGATCAGTGGTTCTCAACCTGTGGGTCGAGACCCCTTTGGGGGTCGAACGACCCTTTCACAGGGGTCGTCTAAGACCATTGGAAAACACATATATAATTACATATTGTTTTTGTGATTAATCACTATGCTTTAATTATGTTCAATTTATAACAATGAAAATACATCCTGCATATCAGATATTTACATTACAATTCATAACAGTAGCAAAATTATATTTATGAAGTAGCAACAAAAATAATTTTATGGTTGGGGGTCACCACAACATGAGGAACTGCATTAAAGGGTCATGGCATTAGGAAAGTTGAGAACCACTGGTATAGATAGAGATGCTGGACAAAGTGATGATTCATGCCCTGGGTGGGATGGAGTGGGAGAGTGAAGATTTCATCACACACACAGAATAGCACCCAATTGAAAACTTACCAATTATTTATTTCTGGAATTTTCCATTTAATACTTTCATACCATGGTTGAACACAGGTAACTGAAACCAAGAAAAGGATAATTGTGGAAAGAAACCACAAATAAGGTGGAGGGAACTACTCTATTCTTTATCAAGTTAAGGAAATTCCCCTCTATTCCTACTTTGTTGAGAGATTTTATCATAAATGAGTGCTACATTTTCTATAAATATTTTTTCTGCATCTATTCATAGGGTCATATGACTTTTCTTCTTTAGCCTACTGAGGTGATGGATTATATTCATTGATTTCAAATGTTGAACCAGCCTTGCATAGCTTCAATAAATCTTATTTGGTTGTGTTATATAATTTTTTATACATTATTGAATCTGATTTGCTAATATTTTGTTGAGGAGGAATAGATTTTTAAGCAACGCTAAAACAAATATTATTTTACAGTAATCCACTTGGAGTCATGCAAAAACATTCTTTCTTTTTAAACATTCTTTGCATAGGAAAATTATTAAGCAGGCATGTTAACTGGGGCTATATATTTAAAAATATAAAGTAAATGGATTGTGTTGAAATGATATCTATATATCTTTTTGTATTTTTCCCCCATCTCTACCTAGAGCTTGTCTCTCCATGAGCTATAACTGAAACCCCTGCTCAATTCTTTCAGTTTCTAGTTGCCACTTCTCCACTGGGCACTTTGTGGTCTCCCACACTGATGCATCTTCAATGGTTAGACCAGAATCTGCGCAGGGTTTCTATGCATATTTGGAGACTCACCACCTCCATAGCTCCCTTCCTTCTAGGGTCCCTACTTGCTTCCCACTTGCTCCTCTAGTTCTGACCTCTGTATTCTTGATACCACCATCCAGTGAAGCTGAAACTTCATCCTGAGCCACCTAGTGGATTGGTGAGCATCTCCAAGCAAACACTGCAAACTAAAAAATTACCATAGTGTAGTTCCAATCTTTTAAGTGTAGACTCCTCTCCAATTTCTGCCTGCTTTTCATCTCTGTTCAATGTGTTCAAAGCGTCGATCTGCAATATTTTTATATATACTTTACCATTATTTTCTATGGGAAGGTTAGTCCAACTAAGTTACACCACCATTACCAGAAGCCAGATTTCCCAGTGTTACTATTTTGCTCCATTCTGAAATCACGGTCCTGTCTCCATCCATTTTTGTCGGTGGTGGTGTTGGTAGTGGTAGAACAAGGATTTTGTTCAAATGTCCATCCTCCTCCCTCATACCTCTGGGAATAAATCCTGATTAATCTATGTCAGTGCTGTAACTCATTTCCCTTGCATCAATGATACGTTTAGGGTCATCAGTCAGGGAACCAGAAACTACTCTTTAGAGTCAGGATATAAAGGATTTTTAAGTAAGAAATTGGTGGCTTATCCAGAGAAAAGGCCTAAGGGAGCAATGGTCAGAAAAATCACCACTGACCTTCTCAACTGGAAGCGCTGAAGCAAGCTGTTATCAAAACTCACCTTGAAGTTCCTAGGAGTGTCACATCCACTCATGATTCTGGCTCCAATTAACTAGAGAATAATGATCTCTCCAGCAGACTGGCTCAAGGGTGTCTCTCATCAACACACTCTAGCCTGAAACCACACGACAAAGGGAATTCTGGCAAAAGCGCCTAGCTTTTCCTCTTCAAAGCAAAGGAGACCTTAGAAGGGGTAGTGGTGATGCCAACTCAACACTGATAAACTAGCACAGGGCATGTGACCCAAATTAGCCAAGGGCACAGGAGGGGAAGCAGCTGGAGAGCCTCTGAAGATTTATTTGCTGATAAACTAAATAAAACAAAGACTCACAGGAACAGTCTCTCTTCTTCTTCCACTGGATTTTTCTTCCATGTGACTCTTGGAACCAAATCATGAATCTTGTGATCAGGAGAGGAGCCCACTGAGATGGAGGCAAACACAGTCTGAAGCCTGTCCAATCTGGACTTATTATGTGAGAATAAGTGCTATTACTTAAGTCATTTTCAATAGTTTTTTTCAAGTACAGCATATTATTTAGATCATGGAGGTAAATCTCAGAAGAAGCCATGTAAAGGAGTGAAAGTAGGAGCCTTTAAGAAGTAAGAGTGGGGATGATGAAATGTGGTGTTTATTCGCCTTTTGCTATTTTACATTGTCAAGATATATGCACTACTCAAATAAAAAATTAAATTAGAAAAGAGACAATCTGACAACTCAGTCCCATCCCCACAGCATGCTTTTCTTGATTTACTCTGACCTACAGTACAAAAAGAAATGGCAGCTAAATGCAACACTTCTTCTTCACTCTTATTTCAGGCAATCACAATTCTAGCTGTCTCCTGAAGAGTTCCTAAGTGAAGCCCATCCTCTTCCCCTTGATCTACTATCTGTCATCAAAATAATCACTCCAAAAGGGCAAATGTGATTGCATCCTCTTCTGCTTAAAATACTTACTTGGACTCAATGGTCCCTATAAGACCCAATCCAAATTCCATAATATGGTACCCAAGGCTCTTCGTGATCTGGCCCCTGACACTCTCTTATGTATATATTCCAGATATTCAGAAACTCTTGCTTTTCTCCATATACCACACTCCTTGGCACACACTGTTTCTTTGGTTTAGAATGTCCATTCTCACTAATCCCTTTTCAGCTACCTCTTCTGTAAAGATTTCTTACTCCCCTAGTCCTTCTACTATCTCTGCAGATACATATCAGGTACCTAAAGCCTCCATCAGCACAAATTACATTACATATCAAAAATTACTTACTGGAGTCTGAATTCCAGAAAAGTCTATGAAAACTAAAATATTTTTGGTAACTCATTTGATGGCAAAAACAGAATTGAACCACTTAGATTTGTAATTTGAATTTATTCTACTTTGTGTGAATGTTCATTTATTTTGTTGCAGAAATATTAATGGGTTTCATTACAGAGTGAAGCCTCAGACCCATATGTGGTATTATGCAGGTAAATATAGCATATGCACCTGTGGCCCATTCCAAAAATGGCTACTGCAATATTTCTCATTCCACAAATTCTAGAACTTTCACTACTCATCAAGTGAGGTCTCTATCTCCTTGAAACTGGGAGTTATTTTATAACTGCCCAGATGAACAAAGCCAGCTTTTTTTTTTATGACTTTTTATGACTTGCAAGGCAAAGTCATAAAAGGTGGTAAGCCTGTTTTCCTCTCTTTCTCAAAATGCTTGCCCTGGGAACCCAGTCCCCATGTTGTGAGGAAGCCTGGCCACCTGGTGAGGCCACGAGCAGGTGTCCTGGCCCACATCCCCGCTAAAGTCTCAACCACCAGCCAGCATCAATCACCAGCCAGCATCAATCACCAACCAGCATCAACTGCCTGATGTGCAGGTAAGTGATGCCTTCAGGTGATGCCTCCTCAGCATTCAGGAGCCCCAATTGCTTCTGAATGGAGCAAAGATAAGCTGGTGCAAGCAATCTCTACCCAAAATGCACATTTATTAGAAAAATTATTGTTTTGTTGTCTTAAGGCAAAAGGTGTTGGGTTCTGCTGACATAAAAACCTAAAATTTCATCATGTAACTTTGCAAAAAATGTGAACTATCATGAATTCCAAAACCCATCAAAGGTTTTAGATAAGATATGTATACTCTACTCATATATCAATTATTCAACAGAATTAGAAGTTCTTTGAATACTTTGAGAACTAAGTCTTTTCGTATGATATTCTCAGAGCCAATGTCCAAGATTGGGTGAGCCTTCAAGGCCTGCCTATTGAATTAATGTTGAATGAATACGTAGTTATATTTTGAAAGACTATAGTTTCATTCTACTCACGAGTGCTCAAAACTCACTTAGAATGACTTATTTTTATAATTATCTTCAGTTGATGAGCTATATAAAAATTTCATTAACTTTCCTATCTTTAACTGGGTGTTTCTGTTTGATTTTTCCCTTAGATCTGGCAACCCTAATTTATGACCATCAGTGAGAGGACTATCAACCGTAGGCTTGAACATGGGAATTCTTAGGTATATACTGAGTTACCCACAAACAATTTACCTAAAACACTAAAACACCAAAAAAGCGGTCTCTAAATCAGCAGGATGAGACAGAAGCAGTCTGGAGCATTAAGATGCTTAAGTAGCTAAAGTGTTCTAATGGTTTACTATAGACAGAGACCAAGTCAGCTTGTCCATGAAGAGTCTATGGTTCTGTAGCAACATGGAAATTTACTTGTCAGCACATCCAAATATGTTCTCAGTTCCCGGAGAGTTGGGAATTTTAAAGCAAAGTGTTTATAGGAATGTTTAAAACTCAGAAAGATATCTGCATTTCCAAATTGAAGAAAAACATAGATCAAAGATCCCACAATAAAATGGAACTACACTACCTGGAAAACTTCAATCCTGATCATTCTCATAAAAAAAAAAAGAAAAATAGGGATTTCACCCAAATTCTTCAGAAATGGAAACAATTGCAGTATCGCGTAACTTCATAAGATTAAATCATTATTCTAAAAGACAATGTGGAATATATTTACATTTTATTTGTTATATAACTATAAAACAGTTATATTAGTAAAAATTGTTAAAAGTACATAAATGGTTTGGGTCGATTTCTGGATTCTCTATTCTATCCCATTGGTCTATATGTTTGTTCTTGTGCCCTTACCAGGAAGTTTTGAGAACAGTGGCTTTGTAATACAGCTTGATATCGGTATTGTGATCCCTCCAACTTTGTTCTTCTTTCTCATGATTGCTGTGGATATTCGGGGTCTTTTTTTATTCCAGATGAATTTTTGGAGAGTTTGTTTATTTGATAATTAATTATTGGTGTATAGAAATTCCATTGATTTCTGGGTATTAATTTTGATAGCCTGCTACATTGCCAAATTCATTTATTAAGCCTAATAATTTTTTTTATGGAGTCTAGGGTTTTCTATGTACAGTATTATGTCATCTGTGAATAATAACAGTTGTACATCTTCTTTTCCAATTTGGCTACCTTTTATTTTTTCTTCTTGTCTAATTGCTATGGCTAGCACTTCCAGAATACAGACTGGTACAGTCATTGTGGAGAACAGTATGGAGTTTCCTCAAAAAACTAAAAAATAGAACTCCCATTTGACCCACTGATCCCACTTCTAGGAATATATCCCAAGAAGCCAGAAACACCAATTAGAAAGGATATATGCACCCCTATGTTCATAGCAGCACAACTTATCATGGCTAAAATTTAGAAATAGCCTAAGTGCCCATCAGCAAATGAGTGGATTAAAAAACGGTGGTATATCTACACAATGTAATAATACATTGCGGTAAAAGAGAAGGAATTCTTACCATTTGCAAAAGCATGGATGGAACTGGAGAGCATTATGCTAAGCGAAATAAGCCCGTCAGAGAAAGATAAATATCACATGATCTCACTCATTTGTGGAATATAATGAACAACATAAACTGATGAACAAAAAGAGATCCAGAGACAGAGAAGCATTGATCAGACCGTCAACCCTCAGAGGGCATGTTGGGGAAGGTGGGGGTAAGGGGGAGAGATCAACCAAAGGACCTGTATGCTTGCATATAAGCCCAACCAATGGACACAGACAACAGGGGCTGAGGGCACAAGTGGGTGGTGGAGGGGTTGGGGGGTAATGGGGGGATAAGGACACATATGTAATACCTTAATCAATAAAGAGAGAAAAAAGTGCATAAATGTATCTATATAAGTTATTAATTACTAAAAATAAAATTTTAAAACCAGATAAATCAGCATATCACCCAAGTTCCACGGCAGATATCAATTTATTTATTTTTCCTTTGCTGTTTTTAAAAACTACATTACCCCCATAAGATACCGGGCTCATCGAAGCATTCTTGAACAAAGGTTCTACTACAAAGGATCCTGCAGATGAGATGAGATGAACAGGGCATGTGCTGTTCAGAGGCAGCAGCCTCCATAGAAGCTGATGAGTGCCTAGCCGCCTCCTGTGCTCACAGCTATTCCCTGTTGCCCCAGGGGTTTGGGAATTCCGGGTGGGGGGGTCAAACATTTTACCCACTCAGGTGGCTGGGTCAATGATGAGATTCCACCTGAATGAAAGCAGAGCTCTGAGAACAGAGCAGGGAAACAGAGGGAGGCACTTAGAGTACATCAGAGGAATGGGATGGGACAGGCTTTGGAGTGAAGCCCCAGGCAGCCACAGGTAAGACTGTCCTGCTTATACCCCTCTGAACAAGTCCAAACATTGTTTCCCACTTTGAATTCTATGTTTGAAAGGAATGCTATTCTGCTAAAATGTGACATCATGGTTGTGATGGTTAAATGTTATGTGTCTAGCCCAGCCGGTGTTGCTCAGTGGTTGAGTGCTGACCCATGCACCAAGAGGTGGCTGGTTCGATTACAGGTCAGGGCACATGCCCGGGTTGTGGGCTTGATCCCCAATAGGGGGCATGTAGGAGGCAGCCAATCCATGTTCCTCTCTCACTGATGTTTCTATCTCTCTCTAAAATCAATAAAAACATATATATTTTTAAAAATTTTATATATCTACTTGACTGGCCATGGGACACCCAGATTAAATGTTATTTCAGATGCTGTTTCCAGATGAAATTAGCAGTTGGATTAGTGGACTTGGTAGATGGCCCTCCCCAATGTCAGTTGGCATCATCCAACCCGCTGTGGGCCAGAATAGAACAAAAGGGCAGGGGAAGGAGAAATTCACTGCCTTTGCTTCTTACCTGCCTGCTTGAGCTGGGACAACAGTCTTCTGCCCTTGGACTAGTACCAACACCATCCTCTTCCTTGGTTCTCAGGCCTTTTGACTCAGATTGGATTATACCAGCAGCTCTCCTGGGACTCCAGCTTGCAGATATAGGTTGTGGGACTTCTCAGCCTCTGTGAGAAAATTCCTCAAATGAATCTCTTTATATCTATGTCTTTTCCTGTGTCCATATCTATATTTATATCTCTCCTATTGGTTCTGTTTTCTGGAAACTTTATTCAAGACTAAAATCAAGTCCATTGAACATCATAGATTGAAATAAACTTATACTCACCCAACCTGGCAATCTCCTCCTGCACACACCCTCTCCCCAACACCCACATACCCATCTGAATTCCATTTCTCACTTTACATTTACTATTTAGAAGTGATGACCTATATGAAGACAACAGCTCTTTCTCATTTTAGCAACTAACTAAACTATACAGTCACTGAAGGCAGGAGCAGTATCTCAGAGATTTATATTTCCTACAGGGCCTAAAACCCAGAAGCAAGTCCTCTGCACATAGGTAGGAGTTTCAGTTAATTAATGAATTCAATTTTCAAATTAAATACTAATATTTAAGAACACTAATATTGCACTATTAAACTCAAAAATCAAAGAAAACTGAATGACATAGAGACTACCCTGCTTTTACAGTTCTCACCCAGAATCCTTTAGAATGAGACTGAAGTACAAGTCAGGAAAGTGTAGAACAGACTGCAGTCTTCAAGTTATTGATTTGGCCCCTTTCACCAGCATTAAATTAGCCATGATAAAATGAATGAAAGTCCTGTCAGCATGTTACACACATTGGCAAAAAGAACAAATGAAATCACTTTTTATAAAAATACTCACCCGAGAATATGTTTTTAATGATTTTAGAGAGAGAAGTAAGAAGAGAGAGAAACATTTATGTGAGAAACATCGATTGGTTGCTTCCCACCTCAACCAGGGATCTACCCCAAAACCTAGGAATCACACTGCAACCTTTGGTATACAGGAAGGCGCTCCAACCGAGCCACTTGGCCAGAGCACCAATGAAATCATTTTGACAAAAATCTGTCTCTTTTCTATAGATCATCTGATCTTTATCCCAAACCTTCTTTGACATGATAAACCAAAGATTGAAAACTGAAGCTATGAGACCCACACAAACTTAGATTATGTAGTCCACATTTTAGTCCAAATGTACTAGAATGTGTTCCCTATAGAAATATTTTCTATAACTTTGTCTAATCCTTTTCCAGTAAACTTCCTCTAAATGTTTTATAGTCTTTTCTGAAGAGCTTCTTCCAGTTAGACACATCTTAGATACCTGACAGTTTTTCTGAAACTTCTGTTTCACCTTGTCTTATTTAAATTTTGTCCCATTACTTCTGGCTAATCTCTTTTCCTGTCACTATATTGTAGATAGCGTTCATATTCCTTCTTAGGCATAATTTAACCATGCTTCACACATTAACTTGAGTAGACAGGATATGGTATAAATTACAGAAAGCAGATATGTACAAAGACATTTTGTGGTGAATAAATTAAAGCATGAATTTCAGTCATATCAAACTAACACTTTTTAAAATTGTGGTTCCTGTGATTTTCAGGCCTGTTTCTAAAGTTTGTGGAAGCGGGGAATTAAATGGAAGAGATTAGTTTAAAACTTCTACTTTTATTTTATAGGTTGGAGATCAGCCAGTGCCATGAATATTTAAAAGAGAATTTAACACGGAGGCCTGCCTCATACTTAAGATGCTGACAGTTACCTAGACAAACAGGTGAAAAAGACTGGCTTTAACAACTCCTCAGACACAATCACAATCATCTGGCACTTAAAAGTCTTAGGCTATTGCTCACTGGGAAAGAACTTTATCCCCCCTCAAGCAATACGTGCAGCGTGGAACAATAAACCTGAACTCACTGAGGAAGCCAACGTGTTTATACAGTAAAGGGGAGATTTAAAACAGGAGAGCCTAACTCACATTTAACCGAAATCTCTATGTGGAAAGGGAAACATTCCCATCACAGGCTCTCCTGGGATCCTGGGTTTCTGATTTCCCCAGGAATATACACGGAACTGGAACCAAAATACACACACACACATACATACACACACACACTCCTTTTGTTAAAGTTATAGTGAGACAAGAAAAAGGATCAAGTTTATCCTCGTTCTCAGTTTTATTTTTCTCCATAAATGGATCATTTATACCATATTTTCATATTCATTTTGCTTATTGCCTGTCTCCCCCAGCTCCCTGCCTAGAATCCAAGTTCCATGAGGACAGAAATGTTTTGTCTTGTCCACTTCAGTATCTCAGGGACTTGAGCACAGACTCATCGCAGGCAATTAATACACACTGAAGGAATTAACTTACTTGGCACTGACTTCTCTACTTAAAGACTCAAACAGAAAGATAACATAAATACTTCTCTGCTAAGAGCTAGACCTCCCCCCTCCAAATTGTTATATTATTAGAAGTCTTTGCATTACTAAAGGTAGGTTTTGAGATAGTATTAACCCTTAAAATATAACCCATGGAGCATCTCAAATCTGACCATCTAATTAAAGGTGCTAAAGATGAAGGTGCATCAGGGCAGAGGCAATGACCCAATTTCCTATCGATATCAGCTTGTGACATGGGCCTGGTGTGGGGCAACAAGTAAGAGACAATTGGAAAAGCTGACTGTGCTAGCCACCAACCTAGGCACTTACATGCATTCATTCACTCACTTGCTTTTTATAATCATTCCATGTAAGAGGTACATTATGATCCCTCATTTTCAGATAAAAAACACAAGGCATAAGTGAATAAATAACTGTTAGCTAGCAATGTATTGTCTCTCAGCTCCAAACCCACCCCTCTTTGCCCTTTGTACTCGGGAGCAGGCGGGATGTTAGGCTATGTCAGAGGGCACCAGAGGGACACTGCAAGGCTGCAACTCCAGGAAGACCCTCCCCTAGAGGTTCTGACCCTCCAAGGTCTTTATTCAACCCGGGAACCCAGAGGCCAGCTTGGGGGAGTCCCAGCTACACCTTTGGCCACCCTCTCCTCACTGGTTACTGCTTCTGCAGACCAACTCTGGCCCCATTTCTTGAAAGTCTTTTGCTACCAGCAGGCTACATGTCCTTCTAGTAGCCACAGCTCCTCTGAAAAGGACTGAATCCCAGCCTTGGGATGGGGGGTGGACCCTCCCCTCGTCCTTAGCTCCTTTACTGACCCTTCTCCCTCAGCCAAGAGGTAGAGGCTATATGCCTCTGTACCCCTTAGAGACCTTTACCCCTTTTAGCACTTTTACTCCTTTCTACTAGTTAACAATTCTTTATATTAATCATCCCTGGCTATAGTTCCGGGAGGGTAACACTTATATCAGTCCCTGAATTGCCCAAGATTGTGCCAGTAGGAAGCAATCATGCTGGACTTCAAACCTGGGAAGTCTGATACCAGAGGACACACTCCAAACTACGATGCTACACTGTCTTAAATATTTGGGATAAAATCCAGGCTAACTTCCCCTATGCCCTGGATGCCTCTAATGGCACAGAAAGTATTCACCTACCTAGGAATTTCATTTATTGGCAAAAATGTGAATTTTGATAGCTAGGTAAGATACTCAATTTCATCTTCTCAAGTATGGCATGGAGTAATACTACTAAATTTTAGTATTTCAAATCACTTTTACATGCAGGATTTTACCAAAAGAGCTTTGTAGAATTGATAAGGCATGCTATTATTTTTACAGATAAAGAAACTGACACCCACAGATATTAAAATTTTGACTGAGTAGTTTCACTCATTTCTAAACTCCCAGTCAGGATTTGTCTATAATATAACTATCTTGCCTTGAGATTTAGTTACTTTGGAGGCAATATGACTAGGAGACTTAAACATGGATCTCCAAAACACCCACATCCTAATCCTTAGAGCCTGTGATATGACCTTATATGGAAAAGGGTCGTTGTAGATGTGATTAAATTAAGGATCTTGAGATGGGGAGATTATTCTGGATAATCAAGTGGGCCCTAAATGACATTGTAAGAGTTATTATGAGAGAGGCAGAGGGAGACTTCACACGCATAGAGGAGGGGTATTGTGAAGAAAGAGGCAGAGACTGGAGTGATGTGGCCACAAGCCAAGGAATGACTGCAGCCCCCAGAAGCTGAATGAAGCAAGGCACAGAAAGAGGCAAGGAACGAATTCTTCTCTAGAGCCTCTGGAGATAGCACAGTTCTGCTACCACCTTGATTTTAGCCCAGTGACAGTGGCCTCTGACTTCTAGAACTGTGAGAGAATAAATTTATATTGTTTTAAACCACCAAGTTTGCGGTAATTTGTTATGGAAGCCTTAGGATACTATTACACTGACAAATTCAAGTTTTAAAAAAAAGTATGCAGAAGATGGCGGCGTAGGTAAACACCGGAAATTGCTGCCTCGCACAACTACTTCAAAAATACAACTAAAAGACAAAACTGATATCATTCATTACCACAGGAAGGCTGGCTGAGTGGAACTTCTAGAAAAGCACACTGAGACTCAGAGGAGGTGCGGAAGTAAAGTGCAGAGGTGCAGAGGTATAGAGGCTCGAGCGCACACGGAAAGGGGCTGGCAAGGACCCAGACTCATACGGGGAGAAACTGGACTGTCTGGCACTGGTCGGAACTCGAGGGCGGCTTTCTCTCAGATGTGCTTGCAGCGATTACCGGGACACTGAGACTCAGAGCCTCTTAGGGTAGGAATGACGATCAGCCATAGCTGTTTGCTCCGCCCTGTTGATTCCCTGAGACCCCGCCCCACCCAAACTGTGCGCAGAGGCTTTTGCATATGAAAGGCCTGGCCCTTTGCAATCTGAAAACTACTTAACAAACTGGGTCAGAGAGACT
>NW_006300030.1:1460583-1466564 GCF_000327345.1 Myotis davidii | reverse complement strand
AAGAGGAAGAAGAAAAAGGTAAAGATACAAATTATGAACAACAAATATACATCTATCAACAAGTGAATCTGTCAGAAAAACAAGTGAATTCTCTGATGAACAGAATGAATTGGTGAATATAATAGAATCAAGGGCATAGAAAGGGAATGGACTGACTATTCTCAGGGGGAAAGGGATATGGGGAATGCGGGAAGAGACTGGACAAAAATAGTACACCTATGGATGAGGACAGTGGCGGGATGAGGGCAGAGGGTGGGGTGGGAACCGGGTGGAGGGAAGCTATGGGGGGAAAAAAGAGGAATAACTATAATAATCTGAACAATAAAGATTTAATTTAAAAAAAAGTATGCAGGCCTTGGTCAGGTAGCTCAGTTAGTTCGAGTGTCATCCGGATACATCAAGTTTTCGGGTTCATCCCCAGTCAAAGGCACATCCAAGAATCAACTAAGGAATGCATAAATAAGTGGAACCAAAGATCAATAGTTTGTTTCTCTCTCCCTCCCTCTCCCTCCCTCCCTCCATTCCTCCTCCCCTCCCTTCTCTCTCTAAAAATTAAAAAAAAAAAAATTTAAAATATGCAGATAGCCCTGGCCGGTGTGGCTAAGTGGTTAGAGTGTCAGCCCACACACTGAAGTATCGAGTTCAGTCCCAGACAAGGGTACATACCTGGGTTTCAGATTCAATCCCCAGCCCTGGTTGAGGTGCGTTCTGGAGGCAACCAATTGATGTGTCTCTCTCACATCGATGCCTCTCTCTCTCTCTCTCTCTCTCTTTCTTCTCGCTCTTCTCTTCCCTCTATCTTTCTCCCTCTTCCTCCCTCCATCCCTTCCACTCTCTCTAAAAATCAATGGAAAAAATATCCTTGGGTGAGAGCTAACAAAAAATAAAATAAAAAGAAATATGCAGATAGAAAATAATTTATTGAAAATAAAATTATCTATAAGCCCAGCTTCATAAAAATTCAGAACTTTAAGAACATTGAGAATGAAAATACAAGTTACAGATTGGAAGAAGATATCTGCAATACAAATATCCTACAAAGGACTAATATCCAGAACCCAGAATATAGAAAGAACTCCTTCAAATTAATTTAAAAAAAAGACCAACAATGTAAAAAATTTTAAATGGGCAAAAGACTTGAACAGGCCCATTACAATGAGGATGCCCAATAATCAATAAGCATATTTGAATGTGCTCACCATCACTGGTGAATCAGGGCATCACATTAAAATCCCAGATGAGACAGTGATCTACCACTACACCCCTAGTGTAGGTGAAAATATGGAATAGCTAGAACTTTCATACACTGCTGGTGGGAGTGTACATTGCCGTAAGTACTTAAGAAAACTATTTGACAGTATCTACTAAAGCTAAGCATATGTATATGCTATAATTCAGAAATTCCACTCATGAATATATACACAAGATTAAGTATGTTTATGTCCACCAAAAGAAATGAACTAAAATGCACAAGGATATCCATCAACAAAATGGATGAAAGCTTATGGTATATTTCTATAATAAAAGTACAACAATGAAAAAGAATGAACTACTACTATACCCAACAACATCAATGACTTTCACAGACATAACGTTGAACAAAAGAAACCTGACACAAAATAGTACACACTGTATAATTCCATTTATATGAAGTTCAAGAACAGGCAAAATCAAACTATGGTGGTAGGCATTAGAACTGTGGTTTCCTTGGGGTTATCTACGGGGAGGGGCCACAGGGGAGCTGCTGGTGTGCTGGAAATGTTCTCTATCTTAGGGAGTAAAGGGAGTACATGGATGTGCACATAAGCAAAAGAAATTGATTGTGCTGTACACTTAAGATTTATGTTCTTTACAATATATGTTAGATCTTAATAAAAAAGAACATTAAAAATTTATGTTAAAGAAAGAACAGAAATGTATTAAGATTAATGCATCACATTTAAGATAGTGAGAAAACCAGTGTGCCATTCAAGTTTTGTTTAAAAATCACCTTATGAAAACTGATTTTCTTATTTGCAAAATTGGAATATTAGTATCTACCAACCTCATATTAAATGTATTCAGTAATGTTTAAATATTCTCATGTTCCTTTAAGAATAGCCCCACATAAATATAAGGTAATATTATTTTGAAGCA
Source organism: Myotis davidii (assembly GCF_000327345.1). Classification (NCBI taxonomy): domain Eukaryota; kingdom Metazoa; phylum Chordata; class Mammalia; order Chiroptera; family Vespertilionidae; genus Myotis; species Myotis davidii. The sequence continues at coordinate 1,464,428 of NW_006300030.1, read as the reverse complement.
TTCCAAGATCTCATTTTTACTTATGTAATCTCATAAATGCTGCTCCCTTTTTAAAAAAATTACAACCACTAAAACCCATAAAGCAAGTGAAAGTGGAAACTTGAGTTAGGCCAAAAACAAATTAATAAATTGGGACTAAAGTAGGGATATCTAATCTTTCCATGACCCTTATGATGGACTACTGTCATAAAATTGAAATGTTAATATTTATAATTATTAAATCTCCCAGAAGGATACTAGAATCTACTCAGTAACAGGATTCTCATCTCCACAGACTCCAAAGATTTATAAACAGCCTCATGTCCAATAATACCATACAGCTTATCTCTTCCATTTCAAGAGTTATTGACAAAACAATTAAACAATAATCTGGTTCAAATATCTATGGATCAAATCATAGAATTGTTCTAAATCTTAGCCGTCTAATATGGTAGCATTAGTCATGTGTGGCTATTTGGCACTAGAAATATGGCTAATCTGGCCCAGCCGGTGTGGCTCAGTGGGTTAGAGCATCATCTTGTGTACCAGAAGATCTCAGGTTCAATTCCTGGTCAGGGCACATACATGGGTTGCATTCACCCCTGCCCCAGTCAGGGTGCACAAGGGAGGCAACCAATCGATGTCTCTCTCTCTCTCTCTCTCTCTCTCTCTTTTCCTCCTTACGTCCCTCCCTCCCTCTCTCTGTCCCACTCTCTCTGAAATCAATGGAAAAAATATCCTTGGGTAAGGGTTAAAAAAAAAATTTGGCTAATCTGAATTGATGTATTCTCTCTAAGTATAAAATACACACCATTTTCAAACCTTCATAACAGAAAAAGAATGTAAAATATCTCATTAGTATTTTATATTGATGACATTTCAAAATAATATTTTAAATATACTGATTAAGTAAGATATATTATTAAAATGAATTTAACCTGATTATAATTACTCTTTTTTTAAATGAGGCTAATAGAAAACTTTGAATTCCGTATATGGCTTGGATTATATTCCTATTGGACAGCAGATCTCTAAATAAAGGTGGAAATTTTCATAATGCTATTTCTTTCAAGACAGTTTTCAGAAAGAGCTTAAAGAATGAGGGTTAAGATTACTTAATGTTTTCTAGCCAAATTACCTGTCGTTATCCAAGATTAAAACCTACATTGAAACTTTATCTTCAATCAGCTGAGTTTTAGAATGGTCATATGATACAAGGTTTGGCTTACATGAAGTCACAGAATATTTTACATATATATTGACATGAATATTTAACAACATGCAAACCTTCAGTTCTAAAACGTTTGAGGGCTTTGAACTACAGAAGCAGAGAAATGACCTTAGTACATCTTTTACAAGACTTCCCAACACAAAAACTATATTCAATTATAAAAACAATACTGATATGAACTGAATTTTGTCCACCAAAATTCACTTTGAAGCCCTAATTCCCAATATGATAGTATTTAGAAATGGGACCATTTGGAGGGAATTAGGTTTAGATAAAGTCATGGGGATGGGACACTGATCATGGGATTAGTGTCTTTATAAAAAGAGAGAGATCAGAACTCTTTCTCTTTCTCTCTGCCATATGAAGACACTATGAGAAGTGGCCATTTAAAAGCCAGGAAGGGCACCCTCACCAGAAACTGAAACTGTTGGAGCTTGATCTGGACCTTCTCACTTTCAGAACTATGAGAAAATAAATTTCTATTGCTTAAGCCACAGTCTTTTGTGTTTTGTTATGACAGCTCAAGCAACTAATACAGGTCCCTACCACTTGAAACAATCTCTTTTTATTAAATGTCATAATTAACATTTACTTAATGCTTATTATGAATACAAACATTTTTGCTATAGTCAGGTAATGTGATTTGCAAAATGTGGAGAATAAATAAATATCTGTTGATCTTCTCTATATGTCAACAGTACAAACCTGACCTATGGCCTCTGAAGATCAACTGGCTCATACACCATCTTTGGAGAGCCAGGGAAAAGATTCAAGGAAAATGATTATTACTAATTTGAAATATTTTCTTAACTATATCACAAATATTTTCTTCAGTAAATGAGATTCATATTCTCATTTGAACTGAAAATGCTAAGTTAATATCTCCCCTAGGGATTTGCTTCTTGGTATGGCACCTTCAATCATTTCATCCTAGTTTAAGCATAATAAAACTTCACTAAGGCAGTGATGGCGAACCTTTTGAGCTCGGCATGTCAGCATTTTGAAAAACCCTAACTTAACTCTGGTGCCGTGTCACATATAGAAATTGTTTGATATTTGCAACCATAGTAAAACAAAGACTTATATTTTTGATATTTATTTTATATATTTAAATGCCATTTAACAAAGAAAAATCAACCAAAAAAATGAGTTCGCGTGTCACCTCTGACACGCGTGTCATAGGTTCGCCATCACTGCTCTAAGGCATGAACGATCCTAAATGTTCCTCAATCAGTAGGGAGGGAGGGAGGGAGGGAGGAAGGAAGGAAGGAAGGAAGGAAGGAAGGAAGGAAGGAAGGAAGGAAGGAAGGAAGGAAAAAAGGAAGGAAGGAAGGAAGAGTAAGGAGTCCCAGAACAAAAGAGCCCGGAGAACAAAATTCTATGCTTTGTTTCTTTAAAAACATTCAAAACCTCTTCGAGTTTTTTAACTGCTTTATTTTAAAGAATGAAAGCCAAAAAAAGGTAAGAGAACCAAATAGAGTAATCCCTTCTATCCCCATTTGAAGCTCCATGGGGTCTACAAACTCCAAGAAATCTATACAAAATTATGTTTGTCCTATACTAGTACATATTTTCTAGGGAAAAGGACCTGAGCTTTGAATATAATCTCAAAGGAGACAGTGACCAAAAAGGTTAAGAACCTCCTGTTTAAGGGTTTGCTTTAAGGAACTGGATGAACAGGTCTGGCACCTAGCAGCATAGCACCTAAGACCTCAGCATGCATACCAGGCCCTGCTTCTGCTACTTGGTTGGCTACCTTGTTCCTTAGTTTTGTTTCCCAGCTTGTGTATCATTGCTACTTGCCTTCAACTTCCCCCTTGCTCCCAGCTGTCCTACTCTCAATATCCCTGTTCACCAACATGGACCCTGAGTGGCTGTCTCATTTCAGTGAGACTCACAGTGGTACCGACCACATTTATCGACATACCCTTCTCCCTTATTCCTCTGTACTCTTTGGGGGCCACCTGAGTTTGCCGCCGCGGTGGATGTGTCTGTTGTCCATTTCTTTACTCTCTGTATTTGGGTCTAGACATGATCAGTTTGGCCAGGTCCTTTTAATGATCACTTTGGCTGGTTATATCCTGTAATGCCATTCCCAGGTGGTGTAAAATTCTTTCCCACTCCCACCTTAAAGATATTAGCTCCCCAGAAAGGAATATTAGATAAAACTGCCAACGCATTCTGTTTATGTCAATGATTGTGGCACTATTACATCAAGTGGCAGAGTCCCATGCACCTGCCCGGCCCGTTTCTTCCCTAAGAGCCAGTAGGGCGATCAAGTACCCACACACTTTGCACTTCACCCTTCCACCCGCTCCAAGTTCTCTACTTAAATTTAACTCTGTATCTTCCTACATCCCTCCTTGTATTGGGGTAAAGAATTGACTCTTTCTATACTCTTCTCACCAATAAATTCTAGAATCTCTTACTTTCCCTGCAGAGCGCAGATGGGTAAGTTTCAGGTACTGGTTTTTTCTAAAACTTGCCTAAAACCAGTGAGTCTCGCCCTTGGACATCCTGGATCTGAAGGCAAGGAGGGGCTGGCCAGGAGGTCCCCGACACCCAGGACTATTTATAACAAGATCGACCCCAGGGAGCGGCAGCCACAGGCCAGCGAGCTGCAGCGCCACGACTC
>NW_006300030.1:1456975-1459994 GCF_000327345.1 Myotis davidii | reverse complement strand
CGCACCCCGGGAGGCGAGCAAAGTTATCCGGGGGAGGCGGGAGGTTGTCGTTCCAGGTAAACAAGTCGGAGGCCACTAAGGAAATTAGCAAACAATGACACTTGGGGAGCCGGGAGCCCTCTTTGGTATTCCGCTCCCGTGGCCAGGTTGGGGGCTGGGGGAGAACTGCCTTTCATCAGGCCGAGCGCACACCGATCCCCACCGGTGGTTGTTGGCTTGGGGTGGAGGGGTTTTTTTACCCCCGAAAAGAAAGGAAGAGGGTGGAGGTGATTCTTTTAAGAACGAGAAAGAAGCTCAGGAGCCATACAAGCCCATATAAGAATTGTCGATTTCCGCAATCGTTTCTAGGTACGTTATTGGAGTTGCAAAGGTATCTGAGAATAGATCACTTATCAGTCAGATAAGTATCATTTAAAAAAAAAAAACCAGCCAGTTCCTGATGATTTAACAGGTGTGCACCGCAGTGCCTGTGCTGGGCTGATTTTATGAGGGGAGGGGAAAGTTGAATACTATCATCTTGAACAGTGTGTTCAGTTACTTGTTAGAGTCTTTATTTTCCTGATTTCACTTTTTAAAAAAAAAATGGCGAGAACTTAAGTTAAGAACAGATGTAAAAAATGTCTATGGTGTTAGAGTCTTTATTTTCCTGATTTCACTTTTTTAAAAAAAAAATGGCGAGAACTTAAGAACAGATGTAAAAAATGTCTATGGCAATGCATTGTGTCACTTTAAATGAGAGGCAGGTGACTTATTTTCATGGCAATGTCACAAGTCCTAATACTGAGTTTAGAACCACTCGGTTTAAATATCTTTGAATCAATTTGAGGCCAAAACCAAACCGCAGAACCTGTCCATTTTTCCTTGGTTGCGTTGTCTAACTTTGGTTATCAGAGTAGAGAGCAAGGCAATTGTTTTAACAATCCGGGGAAGTCACAGATAAGCTGGTGAAAATTAGAGGGCAATTGCAAGCTAACCTGTCACATCAAATCAATAAAGCTTGCTTTCAGTTGGTCTGAAAATGGTTTTCTTACAGATTTTGAAGATCTGCTTGTATCTGTTTCCCCTGCTTTAGTTTGACACTTCTTAATGGAAGAGGTCTGAAATAGTTCTATGAATTCAAAATATTTGGCTCTGTCTTCTTTCTATGTACATTTTTCCCTAGCAGTGTTGATTACTCAGTCATTTGTACTTTAAAAATCTCTCCATGTATGATTGGCCTATTTGTCTGATTCATTCAGGAATGTAGGCTGCCTACTTATTTATGACCTCAGGGAACTTACTACTTTATCTTAAAAGTGAGAGTACTTCTGTAGACCTTGTCCTGTGAGGTTCAAGGCCATAGCAATAGCTGTTAAGAAGGAACTTCTCTTTGCTTACCTAGTTGATCCTACTTTTTTAGAAATAGATTGTGAAAGCACAGTAGCCTCTATAGAGAAACTTGTAAAATATTGTATTTTAAAGTTGACTAACATAGCAAGTTTTTCTTCCTTTTTTTTTCTTTTTCCCCCTAAATTATGGGTCTGATTCTTATCTCTGCAGGTGCTTTTTAGAAAATAAACTATTGCATATTAAAGCACAGTAGCTGAATGCAGAAGACTCTCTTGTGTGAAAGATGGAAATCTTGCTTTCTTATTCCAATTATACTGTATTTGAAATAACAAGTCAGTATTTTTCCAGTGTGATTGCCTCTAAGCTGCTTAGAGGTGGGGATTTTTCTGGGTAAACTGAGAGTACCAGGTAATTAAAGCATACTGTTATTCATATGCTCATGGAATGGGTTGTGGAGATCAGTTTGGAACCCTCCGCTGGCCTACGGTTGGGCACGGTTCTCTTTTCTCTATAAACATCCTTGTCATTTGAAAGAAAAGCCTAGTAATTGGCATCTGTGGGCCAAATTTACTCTGAAAACCATGTGGTCAAGCAAAGCTGTTTTCTAAAGTCAAAGTAATATGTCAAGTTTGTGTACTTCAGAGTAAGCAAAATCTTAGGGATTATTAGTAACTACAAATCCTGTGATTGACCGAGTTCTGGAAAATTATATTTGTGGAATATAGTATAGATTACCCATAGTATATAGAATGAGATTCTAGTCTATCTTGTTTGTTCATATTGTGTAGGTCATTAGAATTGTAATTTTTGGTTGTTTTCTCATCCCAGATTATCACCATGAGGTATATAAGATGTCAGAATTCAACAGTGATGTCAATGGGGAGGCCAAAGAGACACAACCCATTTTTTTAGGTAGGTTCTTATGTCAGTTAATTCCTCAGTAAAACAAGGTGGCCATTTGCAATTAGGGGAGGGGGGAAGGGATTGTGCCAGAATGGGAAATGCCTGCCATTGCTTAATGTATGACATTCTTTTCAAGACCTTTTATTTTACAGATTGCCAATATATCCCTTATTAACGTTGGTAAAAGTTGTAATTTCAGACAAATGTTTATTAGTGTCTACACACAGTGCTAATTATCACTCACTTCCAGAGCCAGATGCTGACGGTGCAGTTTTGTCGCTCTGTGCTCACCCCATTTACATTGCATATTCGCTGGCACGCTTCGCTGGCAATAGTTTGTGTAATTGGGGTATTACATCTTTGACATCTGGATAACAGAAATTCAATTTCCAGGAAGCCGCTATTTGTTTGGTTTTGCTCCTGCCTTGGGTGGGATAGAGGATTAATATGCTGTCTTATTATTATGTCCCTTCACCTTTCTGGCCTGGTTGCTAATCCTGCCATGACAAGATTAAATTAAATCTACAGTCAAAAAGCGTAAGGAAAATAAAAGTGTGATTGTCTGCCTAACCCCCTCTTGATAGTGCTAGTTATCATTGCGCAGCTCCTCATTTTCCTGGCTTTGTGTTCTTTTCATGACAACATTTGGGGTCAGAGACCGGCCATGCTTTGCTTTCACTGTCCTCATTCCTAGCGCAGCTCAGGGACAGGGAGCAAAAGCAGCATCTCTGAGACCTTTTGACAAATGTAGCTGCATGATGAATGAGTAGGAAGCCCTGTTGCCACT
>NW_006300030.1:1451271-1456744 GCF_000327345.1 Myotis davidii | reverse complement strand
GGATGTGTTTATCAGCAAATTAAAGATGACAGAAACCAGGATCTGGAAACTTGAAAACAGACCTATAGACATCACGTAATCTGAAAGAGAAAATAATAAGATGGGGAAGAAATAAAGAGAGGCGCAGTGGCCTATGGTACAACATTGAGTAATTTCCATGTGCAGTTTTTGGCACCTAGCATGTGCAGTATCTGCAGACCAGGAGCCCAAAATTAGGATGTTGCCTCTAGGAATGAAGGATCCATAAAATCAGAGTGGAGAGTAAATGGTGGCATTTGGCTCTGACCTTGCCCATCCTGGACGCCTCTCCAAGGCTGGTAGGGGGAGGACTGGATGCTGCACAGTAAGGAAGCAGAGAACGGGGGCAAGTGTGGGCAAGAGTAATTAAAAGCAAAGGTCAGAATGGGGGAGAGTTGATAGAGTTTAAGGAAGCTGATTGCTGCTCAGACCCAGGGTGAGTAGTGCTACAAAGTAAAACAGTGTGAAAACAATGTGAAAGCCAGGTGGCTTAGTGGTCTGTCACCAGGATCTCTCTTTTTTGCTTTGAGGAAGAGAAAGGGTGGATGACAAAGGACTGAGAAATCAAACAGACACTTACTAGAGGTAAAATAGGAGGGACATAGCATTTCTTACAAAAGCGATCATTGAAGGCACATGGATCTTTCCATTGAGAGAGAGAGAATATTACTGAGGCCAGCACTGCTCTCAGCACCGTTTACTCTTAAGAGAACCAAAAATGAAAAGGTTAATAGTCAGGTGAAATGCTATGACCCAGAGAGAGAATATTCTTGGATTGTATTCTTTCCAGTTTCTTAAACTTAATCAGATGGAATTTTGTATTTTTGGTTCCCTCAACTTGGTTGGTTAGAACTTTATATCTAGATACCCACTTGATTTATCCATTTGAAATGAAGAATTTGCCTATTAGTAAAAAGTTTACATTTATCATAAAAATGGAGCAGCATGCCTTTTTTTTCTGTGTACTTGGAAAATAGTAAGGATGCTTTACAGTAGGTTAATTCTGGGTCTGAGAGAGTGGAGGATGAAGAACAAGAAGATACTAGTGCTCAAAATTCAGTAAAATGTACACTCTTGAAGGGGGAGTAATTGCTGCTTTCATTTTTCCTATCTCGAGTCTAGGAAGATAAGAGAACATCAGCGACAGACCAGGGTTGGGATAAGCTTTCAAAATTGGGCAGGAAGGCCTCAGACATCAGGAGACAGAAGACTGAACAGCATGAAAGTGTGCCTGGGTTACTTTTCAATCTTTCATTCATTCTGGGCAAGAATTGATATGGTTGCTAAAGAACATTTTTATTTTATCTTCAGGTCAATTTTTTAAGTGGAAAAGCAAGTGATTACACAAGCATAATTTGTAGGGCAATCGGGAATAGTTATGGATAGCATATAAAATTAAGAATTTTGTCGTTGACCTTGTTATAAAATGGACATTTGTTTTAGTTTGTAATTACTCTTCTGAAAACATAGAGTTAAATCATGTTTGTTTTGTAAGCCACCAGCATCTATCCATAATAGTACTACAGTATAGAGATCGGTGGAAGGTTTATGACATCCAAGGAAGTTTGTTAGCAAAACACCAGAAGAACTGTCTCACCCATAATGCAGCCCTAAAACATGGCCCTCAGGTTTCTGTTCAGCATTTTCTGTGTTCACACGTGTGTCATCCATGATGCTATCTGCACTTAAAAGATTAAAGGTCATGTCTTGGGGAAAGAGAGTGCTCCAGAATTTTGCCGAGGTCCCCACAGGAAATCTATTCTCTGCAATATTTTAAGCTGTTGACTATGTAGGGTGTCCGGTGACATGGGAGGACAACTCAGTAGTGGGAATAGCTGGGCTGTGTGCTTTGGGAATCACACATTTTAGTGTGATAATAGGGCTAGCATAGGTAAGTTACTTTACCCTGAGCGCATTGACTTTGTCAAGTTGGCTGTGGTGGACTATTGTAATTCACTTTAATCAATTCAACAGGTGTTTTTAGGGAAAAAACTATGAACTGAGCACTTTTCTGAAATGGAAGTGGGTTTGGGGGTAACAAAATAAATGGATAGAGCGGGGTCCCTGCTCTCAAGGATAAAAATCCAGTTGGAGAGAGAGGACAAATTCAGGACACAGTGAAGGAACAAGATTCAGTAGTCATAACACCTACAGTTGTTTGAGCACTTACTGTATGCACAGCCTTGAGTTGAGTACTTTATGAGAATGATGTCATTTCCTCTGAGAGCAAATCTGTAAGAGTCATTATCGTCCCCGGTTTTGTAGTTGAGACTTAGAGATGCTAGGTAGGCACTAGAGGTTTCAAATAGCAAATGCTATCCCTGGGATCCCCTGCAGGTCCTCCTGAGCTATAAACACCCCACTGTGCTACCTTCCTGTGCGACTGATAATTAAATGACAGTTGTGAACCATTAAGGCAAGGGCAAAAGCAGAGTTGGAAGGGAAGGATCCAGTTCAGGTTCTGGTGGAGCATTACTGAGAGGCTAGACCTTGAACTATGGAAAGACTTGGATGAAGGGGATTTGGACTAGATTGCAGGTGGGAGGGGTGGTGTGAGCCACAGCAGAGGAAAAGGGTCATTATAACCAGACTTGAAGTGTGGGCTGCGCTTCGCAGTTCAGATCGTGCTTTCACATCTGCCATCTCATGATTTTCACAGTGTTCTTGCAAGGTAGTTAGGGTGGGTGTTATCAGTCCTGCTACCCAGCAGAGGAAGCAAGCTCAGAGTTAAAGTGAGTTGCTCATAAACAGCAGAACCTGGAGCAAACCCAAATCTCCTGTCCAAAGATCTGTTTCCTCTAGCAAGTTGAGCCAGGCAAGTTCAAGGATCATCGAAGAAACCTTAGCTGGTAGCAAGGCACTTTTAGAAAGCATTTTAACGAGGCAGTTTATTAACTTATTATTCAGAACAATAACAGAAACACTTAATAAAATCTCTTTGTTTACATTGAATGTTGGTTTTTTATTATTATAGTATATAAATTTGAACTATTTTCCAAGTGTTCATTGTCAGTCATTTATTTACTTAACAAATTTTTTTTGGTTGATCCTCACCCAAGAATATTTTTCCATTGATTTTTAGAGAGAGTGGAAGGGAAGGGGAGAGACAGAGCGAGATAACATCGATGTAAGAGAGAGAGACATCGATTGGTTGCCTCCAAGGCTGGGGATCAGTTGAACCTGGAACCCTTCCCTTCAGTCAGTGGGACAACACTCTATCCACTGAGCCAAACCGGCGAGGGCGCCCTGTTCTTTTTAATATTTGGTTCAGCTATACAACTTTTAGAAAATGAAGTACAGGTGTAGTAGCCATGCCAAGTGAGCCAGGTTGAGATCTCTGAACTTTAAAAAAAATACTTTTATTGATTTCAGAGAGGAAGGGAGGTAGAGAGAGAGAAACATCAGGGATGAGACAGAATCATTGATGGGCCGCCTCCTGCATGTGCCCCCCACTGGGAATCGAGCCCACAACCCGGTCGTATGCCCTGACCAGGAATCGAACCATGAACTCCTGGTTCATAGGTCGAGGCTCAACCACAGAGCCACACCTGGCCAGGCTAGCTCTCCGAACTTTTGAGTCTGTTTTCAGTGGCTTTCCTGAGGACAGCTGCCCCCACCAGGGTCCCCAGAGTCTCCTAAAAAATGACACACTTGAAAAATTCCTTCCCACTTTTCCAAGTGAGACAATTAGGCCCTGATCACAGTGTGATTCTCCTTCCTGGGAAGTGGATGGGTCCATGTTTGAGAGTGGGGGCTCTCCCCCTAGAGCCCACTTGCCTGGGCACCTTCCTGTTCTTGTTTGGCCTCAAAGGGCTTGGGAGCTGGGCTTCCTTCCAAGCTCTAATGGTTCCACTGTCTCTGTGGCTGGAGTTCTCAGAGTGGGAAGAAGCCTCAAATAAAATGAAGGTCCAAGCCTTAGCTGGCTTGCTTAGTTGGTTGCAGTGATCGGCAAACTGCGGCTCGTGAACCACATGCGGCTCTTTGGCCCCTTGAGTGTGGCTCTTCCACAAAATACCAACTTCTGCACATGGGCCACGAAGTTTCAATCACACTGTACACGCGCGCCCGCACGTAGTATTTTGTGGAAGAGACACACTCAAGGGGCCAAAGAGTCGCATGTGGCTCGCGAGCCGCAGTTTGCCGACAACTGGTTGGTTGGAACATTGTCCTATACACCAAAGGATGCAGGTTCGAGCCCCGGTTGGGGTTACTGGAGGCAAGGGATCAATGTTTTTCTCTTCTCTCGTTTCTCTCTCTCACGTCAGCAAAAAATATATGCTCTGGAGAGGATTGTAATAAAAAATGGAAGGTCCAATAAAGAGAAAAAGAAAGACCCCCCCCACACACACACACACACCGCACCCTCAAAAAAGCACATCTTCTCTGCTTCTCTCTAAAGCTCCATGCTCAGCACCATGGCCTACTATGTCCCCATGTCCCTGACCTCTTTCATGTCAGTTCTCACCTTTTTTGGTGGTGGAGTGAAGGAGACAGAGCAGTAAGAGTGGCTCTTGAGGTTAGGAATGTGGCCAATAATAGTAGGTGTCATTTATGGAGAGCTAGCTGTGTGTCAGGCACTATGTTACCAACTTCCTGAATGTTGTCCCATTAATTGTCCCAAGAAAGTTATTATCATTTCCCATTTATGGGTAAGGAATTTGAGGAGTTCACACAGTTACTCAGTGACAGAACCAGGATAAAACCAGGGTTTGTCTGTCTCCAGAATCATGCCCTTAACCCCATGAAATGCTTTGTTTAATGCACCCCCCTGTGGAACCCCCAATATGTCAAACAGGTAAAAGGGGATGAGGCTGCTTGAAGCAGGTCGAGGAGACCCAGAGCACCTTGTGCCATGTCCCACATTCCTCTGCCTCCCCATCCCTGCGGGCCTCTACAGAACTTGTAGGGTACCCTCATCACAATTTTAAAACCTCTATCTAGATTGTTTCCAAAGTTTCCTACAACACTAAAAGTATATCTGGTTGTACTATGGATCCAAAACATGACTTCAAAATTATTCTAGGGTTAGCATACATTTTCTCCTTTAAAAAAAGCATGTAAATCTTAATTTTTATGCCATCTGTTAACTTACTAACTAGTTACCTTGTAAATGAGAAGTCATGATAGCCCTCCATGTTTAGTTTTGCTTTATAAGTTTTTATTTTAGTTGTTTAAAAGGCATTTAGAGCTTCAAGAGTGATTTTTATATGCAATGTTGTTTTAAAGTTTGACTAATCTCATAAAACTGCAGTACTCTTCATTATAAGATAACCTGAAAGTCCATTGGATGTTCTTCAACCCCACAGACAGGCTGGCTTTGGTCCCTTTTCACTTTGCCTATTTTTAAGAATAGGACCTATTGTTTTGGATTACTACCTGAGAATTTAATGAATTCACTCCTGGATGCAAGAGATAAGAAAACATTTAATTCATAACTTACATTAACCAAAGTAGT
>NW_006300030.1:1444184-1451211 GCF_000327345.1 Myotis davidii | reverse complement strand
CACACACACACACACGCACATACAATGATTGCAAGCAAGTGAAAGATGAGAGAGCTTCTTGAGGAAACTTCAACACTGATGACATCTTTGAACATAAGTACACAGATTAACCTGTTTCTGTAGTCGCAGATGCAGACTTAGTCATTCTCAGATATTACTTACTGCCAAGAGTTTGGGAGGCATTTGCAGTTAGGCCTGTCTTACTAATCAGTTAATATGACAACTACATCTTAAGGTCTGTGTTGTATCTGTTACACAAATGGGTAGCTGAGCTCAGAGAGGGAAGTGATTTGCCCAAGGTCTCACAGTAATTAGTAGTTCCATCCAGTTCTTCACTCCTCACTATGTCAGAGCTGCCTGCAGTCCTGACCCCTCCCCTTCTAACCACGCAGACTGATCTTAATCATAAGCCCCCATCCTCTCCCCAACAGAATGGGACTTCAGATGTGAAGGGGAACCATAGATAGAAGGAGAAGGGTGAACATGGGACAGCCCCGGGACCCATTTGGGAAGAGAGAAACTGAGGTTTGTTTAACATTTGTTGTATGCTGGGCACTTCCCATTCTGTATCTTATTTACCCTTTGCCCCAATTCTGAGAAGATACTGTTATGTCCATTTTCAGATGAAATGCCAGTTTGCCTAAGGTCAGATAGCTCGTAGATAGGAGCCTGGATTTGGACTTGGCTTGCTACATTTCTTTGTACTTGGCCAAGCAGCCTTTGAGGAAGTGAAGTCCCACTCACTCCCCTCCTTTGCTGTTGGCTATTTCTAACCTTCTAGCCTTATTTCCCTCCTCCTCCTCACTAAAAACATTGGCTTGTGTCCAACTGTTCTCTCATATCTCTTTCCTGAAGCATCTTTCCTGTTCTCATCTTGGTGCCTTTCACCATCTAAGTTTCTCCATACCAGTCTCCTCCCATGTCTTACCCCAGTCTGCACTTCATCTATTACAAACCTGTCTCTCCTATCAGTCTTTAAAGCCCAATTCAAACATTACCCAGGAGCCTTTTCAGGTTATAAAGCATAGCAGAGAGAAGTCAGGTTTAAAGTCAGAAAATCTTGGTTGGGATCTCAGGTGAACAGGGAATAACACCTTGGACAAAACTCTTGAAGGTTTTATCTTCTGTGATAGTAACATTGCCCGCCCCCCCCACCATCAGCTTGCCGTACAGCATATAGGAACTCCTTAGTGGTTAGACACTTTTTCAAAGTAGAAAATGCTATATTCTTGTTATTATCCCCTTCTCTTTCTTCTTCTGAATTGGAAGGTATCAAGAAAAAGTTCAAATCTTTGTTACCTAAATGCATGAGTATATTGGACTATGTTGTATAGCATTCTGAAGATTTGTTTTAAAATATACTGCTATGTTGAGACTTTAATGACGTTTAGTGAGCCAAGCTACAATATGCTGTATTTAACTGGAAGAAGCTTTATAAAGATACTCAACTAACATAGAAATTTGGGGTTTCTGATGTTGATTTGTGAGATTCAACTTGAAATCTTTTTGAAAGCTAGCTCCATGTTGAAAAGCAAAATTGAAAAATAGCATATGCTCTGTCGGTTCAGAATTCTGCTATAATATTGAGGTGCTTAACATAATATTGGCCTGTTTATAACTTGATTTTGGCATTGTCTAGTTCTCCCATCCACAGGAGGCAAGCATTTCTTAAATTTCCCATCTTAATTTAAGAAAACAAAGCCATGCATTAACCAAGATAACTTGGCAGAAGTCACGTTTGCGTGGGAACAGTCCCTGCATACAGCTGCACAGAGTGGGGCCTGCTCCCCAAGGCAGTGTCTTGAGGGACAGCTGCCTCCTCCTGTCTCTCATAAAGGCTGGTGTGGCTTAGCCCCACCCCATGATGGATACGTGTGATGTATTGTGATAGTTTGCTTTTCCTCCACCAACCTTGACCAAAGCATTAAAAAATCCCCACGAAGGACAGACTCTAAGGAGATATGTTAACAATTTAGCCTTTCTGGTTCCCATGGGAATATGGATTTTTACTTTTGGAAGAGAATAACATGGCCATCTATAAGATAAAATAAAGATGTGGGAACAGTGTGTTTTGCATCTTAAGGTTAAATATAGATCTAGGAGTTTACATGGCAAGTCTGTTATTCTTATAAGTCAGCAGATGATTGGAGAGAACATTCCCTGGAAAGGTGTGTAACAGCAGTGGCAGGGGTGGGCTGTGGGTGGGGAGAGGAGCAGACGGAACCTGCAGTGGTTTATCCGGCTGCCTTTATCCTCCTGGTGCACGTGCACGACTCTGAGGGTTGCTCTCCTGCCTGAGCTTCTTGGTCGTCTGTGGCTTTCAGATTAGGACTCGGACTCTCGGGCATAACCAATAAGACCGTGCTTGCACTGCCACCTGTCTACTTGGAGCTTCCCTGTGACACTCCCTCTGCCTGCTGGGCGTCAGCCACACCGAACCTCTTTTCTTGCCTGCAGGGGCCCCACTTCCTCTCTTGAGGCCAGTCACTTCCTCACCTCAGTGGCTGCACATGCCACCTCCTCTGTTTGGAGACCACACTCGCACCTTCCTCCCTCTCCTTTTCTTGGCCCTCTGTTAATCCCTAAAGTCTCCAAGTTGAGGTCACCTCCTCCAGGTAGTCTTCTCTGATTCCCTCTCACCCGCCCTTCCACAGATCCTGAGCATGTCTCTCACAAAGTGTATTACATACCTCTGTCACTGGGTTGGAAACTCCAAAGATCATCTTAGTGTCCACACTGCCCAGCACCATGTTGGTTATATAACAAACATCAATAGATGCTCAGTGAATGAGTGAGGAGTCCACCTTTCAATTTAAAATAAAGTGGCCAAGTCATCCATTTTTAAATTTTATTATCCAACTCTTATCTCTAAGCTCCCACCCTGTCTTTCAAGGTGAAAATTTATACATCCTCTTACTAGCTAACTGGACCTCACAAATCAGGAATAAAATATGTCAACACTGACAAGGGAATGTTTATTTTTCATCACGTATTTTTTCTTTGTCATTTGGTTAATGGCAGACCCTTTCTGCCATGGAGCTCTGAAATAGGATGCACCAATGTGCCCTCATGTGCCAGCCCCACTAGGGCCTTGCAGACTCCCTGCACGAAGCATAGGTGCCTCTAGACTCTCGCAGTACTGTGGCCCTGGCATCTGCTCTGCTGGTCTCTGCCTAAGGATCCTTTATATCCCTCAGGTCTTAGCTTGAATTCCTATAGGACAAGACCTTGAGTTTACTGTGTTCTTAGTGCACAATACTTGGCACAGAGTAGACTCTGAATAAGTAATTTTGAATAAATTAATGAGTACCATTTAAACATCTTAAAATTGCCCTGGCTGGTATGGCTTAGTTGGTTGACTGTTGTCTCAAGCACCAAAAAGATTTGCCATTGCTATCTGAGTGGAACGGTCTGTTGAGTTGGGACAGTCTTGTGCAGGACTGTCACATCTTGCAGAAGGTCTTGATTCCAGCCTCTGAGTATTGGCTACACACACACACACACACACACACACACACACAAATGTTGGGAGCACGCATCTAGTCATTGTGACAATCAAAAATACCCCTACATATGTGAGCTAGAGCGTGGTCCTTAGCAAGCCAAGGTTGTGGGGTCATTTAGCTTTGAATACCAAAAAAAGCGATTGCATTGCCATAGACCTGAGACTCTTCCCTCATGCGTTGTCTCTCAGATGCCCACATGACTGGGGAACAAAGGGGA
The DNA here is from genome assembly GCF_000327345.1 of Myotis davidii. Lineage (NCBI taxonomy): Eukaryota > Metazoa > Chordata > Mammalia > Chiroptera > Vespertilionidae > Myotis > Myotis davidii. The sequence continues at coordinate 1,447,488 of NW_006300030.1, read as the reverse complement.
GACTGTGATGGATCAGTTGACCCCATCACTATACCCAAAAGAGAGAGATCAAAGGGCACATTCCATTCATGGTCAGGTTATTGTACCTCCTTTCTGTACAAGGACAGCTTATTACATGCACATTTGATCATATATTATAAAATCATTAAGAAGTTTGGACAGATTTTATTTCAGTATTCTAGACAATCAGTATCCTTATATATAATAATCCATAAAATTATTTTTTTAGTATTGCCTATTTTTTTCAAACATGTACAGATATACTGTGCTATTTGAATTCCATGGGTTTTACAATGTTTTTTTTTACTTGGAAATCAAATTTTATATCTGAAAGGTTAATGGAGAAAACTAATTATGCTATCTGGTAACCAAATGTGTGATGAGACATTTGTCTCTGTAATTAACAGCAAGGAATTTTTATAGTTTCATAAAATTGAATGCTACATAGGATTTTCTGTGAGCATTTGTTTGGACGAGGTGTCCAAAACAGAGATGTTTATGGATGATATAAAGTTGAACCGAAATGTAATGCAGGTGCCTGTGCATCTCCCAGCATTTCTCATTGTTGAAATGGAAGCCAGAAGATTAATAACTTTAGTTTGTCATGATAAAATAAGTAATGTGTTCTTGGAACAGTGGTACAGCACATAAGTTACTCAGTAATTCCAAGAATTTATTCTGTTCCAGGAATAATATCTTTAACAATTTATTTCTACGGAAGAAGTTGATGCAACATAATAGCCTATGAAGTTGCTTGTATGGCTAATGGAATTATATCTCAAATACGACTTTATACCTACATATAAAATGTAAAGAACCCCTAAAAAATGCAAGGTCAAGGTACAACATAAAAGTAAAAAGTCAGGAGATGCAAAAGTTAAAGTTCTTCTGTGAACATTAATTCGTTCTCATTGCACATATATAATTTTTCAATTACTAGCAAGACTTTAATGGGCACCTTCGTAAGTACTGCATGAAATACGGTTCAGGAAAAGTTGCTACAGAAATGTTAGCTTCAGCACTCTGTAAGTCTGCTGTTCCACTGTTTATTCTGGAAGAGAGAACATGATGCTTGGAGCAACAGCAGATGTGTGGCCCAGACCTGATGTCTTCCTCTGGTTTATGTTGGTCATTTGGGGCAAGCGACTTAGTCTTTTCCTTTGTCAAATGGGAGAAACAACTTCCTATCTATCCTCTTTGATGAACTGAGAAGACAATGAGGAGACAGGCTCCTTTGGGAAAGCTTTCATAAGAAGACATGATGAATGTAGGCACCACGTGACCTCTGCTTGCCACCACCACACAATTCCATAGAAACGAGAAATTCTTTCAGAGGTGTCACCGGTGTTGGTTTATGTCTTGCGCATCATTGGTTTTTGCATATAGTTTTTTTTTTTTCTTTAGCTTTCCTCAACTGTGGCTTCCTGTCATATCTGATACTAGAATTAACTTATTCTTGTATTAATTTTGTAGGTATTTATTGAGTAGCCATTAGTGGCAGGCTAGGACGATTTAAAGCCTACTAGGTTGTCACAAAAGAAAATTAAGGATTCTACAGGAACATGGAATGGGGGGGCCTCCCTAGGCCTGGGAATTAATGGATACGACCCTAGAGAACATGACATTTAAGCTGACTCTTGAAGGATAAGTCTAGGGTTGGGGCTGAGGATGTATATGAATCCAGGAAGTGAGAGCACTTCTGAGACCTTGCTATATGTAAAGCAGAGGGCCTTCTGGCTGTCCATTCTAGTCACTAATTAGATTCGGGTTTAATTGTCATGATGTGAGGCCTGGGTACTGGTATTTTAAAGTTGTCCCCATGATCCAAATGTGCAGCCAGACCTGAGAGCCACTAATTTAGGATAAGGCGGGATGTGGCCAGAGCCAAGGCTGCAGAAAGAGGCGAGGGAAGCCTGATGCAGAGGGCCACTGGGTAAGCCGGGTGGGGAGCAGGGCTCCACCCTGAGTTGTTGGCATTCTGCTGAGGTAAGTCATATATTGAGATTTGCATGTTTGAAAGATCACTCTGACTTCAGGGGGAAGCAACACTGACGGCCTTTGGCAGAGCACCATCAAATGATAATGGGAGAGTGGAGAGAAATAGAAGGATTCCAAGTAATTCAGAATCTATAACAAACAGAGCTCGGGGATTGTCTGTGAGGGGGAGAGGAGGAGAGAGGTAAGTCCACTGTTTCTGGCTTGGACAGCAGAGTAGGTGCTATTTATTAAGGCTTGTAAATGATGGTCATAAAATAAATTTTGAGCCTTGGCTGGGTGTCTCTGTTGGTGGAGCGTCGTCCAGTCCACCAACAGGTTTGATTCCCAGTCAGGGTACATCCTAGGTGTGGGTTCAATCGCTGGTCGGAGCACATATGGGAGGCAACCAGTCGATGTTTCTCTCTTTCTCTCTCTCTAAAATCAATACATATGTCCTCACATGAGAATTTTTTAAAAATAGATTTTGAACATAATTTTAAGGTTGCTTTTAAATGTCCAAGTGGGCTGTCCAGTAGGCAATTGGATGTACAGGTTCGGAGCCTCGAAGTGGGGTCAGGACTGGAGTCCGCACATAGAGAGATAGTCACTGGAGCCAGGAGAGAGGGCCCAGAAAGAGAGTGGAGGGCAGAGTCCTGAAAATCTTCGATATTTAAGGCAGTGCTTTTCACAACAGTTGTTGAACAATGTTTGGATTGATCCCAGTGTTTCCCTAGTAAAATGATGCTGTACTAAGTATCCTTGTACATATGTCATGGATACTTGTTTGGCTATTTCTATAGGATAAATTCCTCCAAGTGGGATTGCTGAATTTCTCTCCTACCAACAACGTATGAAAGTGACTATAATCCTACACTTTCACCAAAAATGGCTTTATGAATTTATGGTCTTTGCCAAATTAATAGACAAAGAATTTCATATTATTTAATTTTATTACATTAATAATTAGGGAGGCGAAGAGGTTTAAACTGCTTATTTCTCTTACAAATTACATATTCATGTTCTTTGTCCATTTTTCCATTGTTAATATTTGTCTTCTTTGAATTATAACACCTCTCCTCTATATTTGGGATTTTAACTCTTTGGCTCTGTTACTCCTGAACAGTAAGTACTTGAAGTGGTGGCTTCTGACCTAGTCACTTAATGATGAGTTACACATGAAAGGAACATTCGGTAGGGCAACCATGTTATAATTATTACTAGAGGCCTGGTGCACAAAAATTTGTGCACTCGGGGGGAGGGGGGTCCCTCAACCTGGCCTGTGCCCTCTCGCAGTCTGGGACCCCTCGGGAGATAACGACCTGCTGGC
>NW_006300030.1:1431364-1443676 GCF_000327345.1 Myotis davidii | reverse complement strand
CTGCAGCTGGTCACACCCCCTTTAGGGTCAGGGTCCCCACTGGGGTGCCTGGCCAGCCTGGATGACAGGCTGATGGCTATTTGCAGCTGGTCACACATCCTTCAGGGTGGGGGTCCCCACTGAGGTGCCTGGCCAGTCTCAGTGAGGGGATGATGGCTGTTTGCAGCTGGTCACACACCTTTCAGGGTGGGGGTCCTCACTGGGGTGCCTAGCCAGTCTGGGTGAGGGGCTGAGGGCCATTTTCAGGCTGGCAGGCGACTGAAGCTCCCAACTTCTTCTTTTTTTCTTCTTTTTTTTTTATTCTGGGCCAGCTTTAGCTTTGGGCTTGGCTCCAGCTCTTAGGCCTCCGCTGCTGAAAGTAGGTTTCTGGCCTTTGCTTACAATGTTGCAATACTGCTGGCTGAAGTCCCGGCGGTATTTGCTATTAGTTGCTTAGAGTTGCAGCTCAGAGGCCTGCAGCGGCAGGTGGGGGAAGTTGGAGTCCTCCGTCACTGAAGCAAGCAAGCCTTATGTTAGTTTCAAGCTGCCTGGCTGCCGGCCACCATCTTGGCTGGCAGTTAATTTGCATATCGCCCTGATTAGCCAATGGGAAGGGTAGCGGTCGTACGCTAATTACCATGTTTCTCTTTTATTAGGTAGGATAAAATAAAAGTTAGTTGTCCATGATATAAGAACATTTGGAGGAGGGACAGTAGATACACTGAATTGGTTGGGTAGTTCTAGATGTGTCATGCCATTCATTCTCTTATGAAAAACCTTCATTGATATCCTGTTATTTTCAAGATAAAGTAAAATCATCATCAAAGTCCTTCTGTCTTTGACTTTGCCCATTCAATGCCTTTACTTCGACAAAGCTTATTCACCATCACCCTCTTTGTTTTCCTCTGCCCTCAGGCTTTGTTCAGTGTCACACCCTTTTTCCAAAACCGCCCATGGAAATGCTGACCATCTTTTATTGACTAACTCAAATCTTACCGACTTCCTGAAGCAGGCTGTCTTCCTCGCAGTTTAAATGCTCTCTTCCTCTCTGGTTTCTGAAACACTTGTAATTTATGCAATGCCCAAGGAAGTTATTATATATCCTCTTGTTTTGCCCGATCCATTATGGGAACAGGCAGGTGTATTCCTAGAAAGTGTAGCTGGGGGACATTTAAAAGCCTGACTTTAAAGCAGCAGCCCTTTGCTTTCTATGACAGTCCAGCCCACCCTTCCATTGGCCAGTGCGTCTTAACCGGCAGGTGTGTAACTGGTGCCCTGTGTTGTTTCATGGGCTACGGGAATCTGCACATCTTGGTGCTTAGCGAGCAGAGTATAATGTTTGCATTAATTTTTAAAGATAAAACAAAGACATCAAAGAAGATTGTTCTTTATTCACCTCACAGGACGTTGCCCCCAAACTTCTCATGGATGTTTATTTTTCTTTGTAAGTGTTCTTTGAGGAGCACATTTGAGAAGCAGCTTGACAGCCCATTTCAATCACTGGTTCTTGATTCATTTCCAGGTATTCCTCTGCTCCTTTGGCTCTTTATACAGGTCTCAAAGTTTTTTAGCCCCTTTTGCTTTGAAGACCTATTTTCCAACTAGGATCCATTCCCTCTTGTACCTGTCCTGGCCTGGCTTCACCTTCTCGGCCTGCTTAAAGAGCTCCAGCCTCCCGCCCTGACAGCAGCAGCCCATACTGGGTAAGCCTGCCCATGTGTTTGAAGAGAGACATTGTATTCTTAGAATTACTTGTGCATTCATTTGTCTTCCATGTTAGACTGCAAACCCCTGAAGGGGAGAGCCTGTGTTTCTTTTCTTTTTTGTCACAGTATCTTATATTTAGTAGTAGTACAATGAATATTTTTTGAATGGATGAATGAATTGAATATTACCTAAATAGATTTGAAAGGAATTTGGTTGTCCTTTAAATGCCATGTATACATTGACCCACTTAATTATTCTCTAGCTATAACTTTCAGTTTAACGGTGCTCTCAAACCTGTGGCAATGAATTTGCAGTCTAGATGCTCCTAATCATAGTATTTGATCCAACCAACTAAATGATTCCTTAGCCACTTTTTTGCCTCTTTCATTCTCAGTGACATTTAGACTATGTTGTACAGCATACTTGGAATTCTTGAATGTATTGCAGGCATTGATTCAGGAATATGTGTTCTAGCATGTTCTCTTCAGCAGAACGGTACTCCTCTTCATTTATTGGGATTCTGTTTAACATTGCATTGGGAAAAAAAGGTCTCATTTAGAAACCATTGCCCTGTTCTACAAACTAATGCTTTTCAGACCACTTTTGCTGAGTTGGAATCCCAGTCTTGTCTCATAAGTAGGGCTGTTGTCCGTAAGGGCGGCCAGGTGGGTTCTTGATAGCATCTGTGTGTCAATATGGGTTTGGAGTCAGAGTGCCAACTCCAGGTCCTCTCATAGCCCTGAGTCTTCAAATTCCTTTGCTTGTGGACACATTGGCTGAGATTTCTGGCGAAGGCTGCCGCACAGGCATGAAGACCCTGTCTCCTTTCTCCTGCTCCTCCTCTTGCTATCATGTGACGGGCTGTAGTTCGGTTTCTACCCCATGGCTCCATGTCAGCTTCTAGTATTTGAGAGGAGATATTTGAACCATTTAATACAAATCCTGATTATCTTAATATTTCTCGCTGATACACTCAACTATTTATGCTTATTTTAGCATGTCAAGACCTGAAAAATGTAAGGAGTTTTAAAGCATTCTTTTTTTTTTTAAAGTAGATTCACAGGGTGTGCAATCATCACCACTATCTGTTTCCAAAACGTTTTCCTCATCCCAATCAGAAAAGCATTCTTATTGTCACTTCTGCACATCTTCTCAGGTGCTTCCACTTGGTTTCTAGTATTTGTGAACTGGAAGGGTCCAGCTCTTTAAGACCTTATGTTGCCCAGCCTCCTGCCTGGAAGCCACAGTTTCAATCAATTTTTTCCTTGTTGGTACAGAACAGCGTCCTACCCATAATAACCCATAGTGTGCTTGAAGATAATTAAGTCATTCAGTAGCTATTTATTTCTCAGTGAAACAACTTATTTCCTTTAATCTTTCCTTGTTCCTTTAATCTTTTTGTTGACTTTTACATTATCTCCTTAAGATTCTCAGCAGCCTCTTTAAAATAATACAGAACCAGACAAGATACTATAATAAAGTTGACCAATACTGAATATAGTGGAGGAATTGTCCCTTGGATTTTTAAGATTCTGCCAGTCCTTCTGTTGAAGTGGGTTACCGAGTGTAAGTGTGGCGCCTCTGAGTGAAGGATTGGGTGTCGGGTCAGGAAAGCAAGGAGTTGGAGATGATCTGGACTGACTACTGCGATTGCTGCTTGTCACAGAGATAGGAAGTCAGGAGAGGGAGGTTGACTCACTTTGCCAGCCTTGAAACAAATGAGGTCACAGCTTTTTAAATATTGAAACGGGGTATTGAGCTCTCCTCATGTTGGATTAATAAGAAATCTGTATCTCCATATAAGATGTCTTTTCACCCCCTGAATAGTTAGTGACCCAGGGCCTCTCAGTTCAGAAACTAGCTACTACTGGTAGTAGTAGTAGTAGTAGTAGTAGTAGCAATTACTACTGATAATAGTTTTAGAGTGTTACTTCATCAGCAGCTGTAGGTACCACACAACTGTGTTTCTAATTGCCTGCTCATTACTTAAAGTTTCCTTGTCAAAACTAGACTCATTCTATCCTGCTTTCCTACAGTCTTTTTTCCTAATTTTCTGACTGGTATTAGTATCCATCAGTCACCCCAGTTAGAAATGTTGGAGTTATCTTTAGTAGATTCTTACTCTTTACCACCCCAACCCCCAGCCCAGTGTCCAGTTAATCACCAGGTCTGCGTGATGAAATTTATTAAGTGTCTCTCTCTCCAGTCCCACCCCCAGCATCCTGGTACAGACCTCATCTCACTCATGTAACCTTTAACAATAATGTTCTAACTGGTTTTCTCTCCTACACCACTTCACCATAGTTTTGCCAGAATTGTTCATCTAAAGCAGAGGTCCTCAAACTTTTTAAAAAGGGGGCCAGTTCACTGTCCCTCAGACATTCCACACATGCGCACTGCGGGCCCGGGACGAGTCAGCTGCTAAGCAGGACAGGCAGCAGCGGCAAAAACACCCGGCGGACCGGATTATCAGCGGGCTGCATGTGGCCCGCGGGCTGTAGTTTGAGGACCCCTGATCTAAAGGATATATCTGATTATTTACTATCCTTATATTAAAAGAGATAATGAATTTAAAATTACTCAGAGTAATAGCCCAGTGTCTCCAGTGTAAAATCACTCTTCCTTCGGCTGGCAGGTAAGGCCCTTAATGAGATGACCTTCCTATATGTTTCAACTTCATCACCTGCCACTGCCCCTTAAGAATCTTAAATTTCAGTGCACAGAACTTCAGGAAGAAGAGCTGGAGATGGTACAGCTCTGTGGCATCGACGTCAACAAGTCCGAGCTTCCTCCTGGGGTGGGAAGAATGACATTTTGGGAAGCCACCCTTCCCAGCCCCAAGGGAATAGGAGGTGAATAGCTTTCATGCAGGGCCTGCCGGGAAAGAAGGCTCCTCAGGGCAGGTCTGTCAGCTCTAGCAAGAAAGCAGAGTCATCTGCAAATAGTCCGGCATTTTGCTCACTAGAGTTCTGGGGCCACAGTTAAAAGAGGTAGGGATCAGCGGGCTGGAAAAATCAGGCCCCTTTCTCAAGATGAATATAAATGGATTTAGGTAAAAGATGTTGAGAAATGTGGGTGCCTTTTAATTTGTACCAGATGATCTTTATATCTCTGGGGCCTAGGAGCTGTTTAATAATTGTTTGTTGGACAGTTTATTTCTGCTACTTTTTTACTCCATTCTATGAAGATACTGTTTGTTTATAACCTTAGTATTACATTGAATTCTACTGGATTCATTTCAGTTCTGGTCAGCCATTTCTTTTATTCACTTAAGAAAGGTTTACTGCCCTAACCGGTTTGGCTCAGTGGATAGAGCGTTGGCCTGCAGACTGAAAGGTCCCAGGTTCGATTCCGGTCAAGGGCACGTACCTTGGTTGCAGGCACATCCCCAGTAGGGGGTGTGCAGGAGGCAGCTGATCGATGTTTTTTTCTCATCAATGTTTCTAAGTCTCTATCCCTCTCCCTTCCTCTCTGTAAAAAATCAATAAAATATATTTTTTAAAAAAAGAAAGGTTTACTGATGAATACCTACTATGCGTCAACACTTGTTCATTTATAAGGCAGAGATATGATGGCTGTTCTTCGTGAGCCTTCTAAGAAGACATACATAGATGGACATATGATCTTTACATTCAACCGCTCACTTTTTGTATGTTGCCATCTTTTTCTTTTATAATCCCAGACCATGAATAATCAATCATGTTCTGTGTGGTATATCTTTCTCTCCTGGCCAAGTGAAGGGAGATCCTATATGATGACTTCTCTGTTACAAGACTCCATGTATTTAACCCTTTGAGTGCCAACCAATATCCTAGGAACTATGCTAAAATTGCCAAGGCATTTTTGCTGATTTTACAGCAGTTTAGGAAAAAAATTATGAATCGCAAGTAAATGAAGTCACATATTCAAAAACTTAAGGAAACCTTTACTACATTTGTTTTCATCTTTGACATATATTGTTTGCTGATTGTATTATAAAATACTAGTAGAAACAAATTTTGAACAAAACATATAATGTTAAAATAGAGAGACACCCTTCTCCAATATCTTCTACAAAATCATCATCTTCACAGCAAAAATTGACATATTTAGCGATATCATCATCACTAATAAAAGCAGACTTAGAGCTGGACGCCATTTCGAAGCTTTAGGGCTACAAAATCTGAGTAAACTTCATAAAATCGCAGTACCTGTAAAAATTAGGCAGATAAATGCCAGTGGTCAATTTTAGAACTACAAACATTCGGCATCATAAGTAATCTGCACTTAAGTGCCATTTGTCAATAAAGAGTGAACTACTAGCATCCAATAGTGACACTGCAGGAGGAGCACGATAGCACTCCCGGCACTCTTGGCTAAAGACAGGAGGAGTGCGATCACGCTCCCCGACACTCGAGGGGTTAATAAATTCTTTGTGTGAAGGAAAGTGATCTGGTAGAGTCTTGAACTTTAGGGAAGGGTAGAGTTCAGCCTGCAATCTTTTTTTTATGTATATTTTATTGATTTTTTACAGAGAGGAAGGGAGAAGAATAGAGAGTTAGAAAAATCTATGAGAGAGAAACACCAATCAGCTGCCTCCTGCACACCCCCTACCGGGGATGTGCCCCCAACCAACGTACATGCCCCTGACCAGAATCGAACCTGGGACCCTTGAGTCCGCAGGCTGACGCTCTATCTACTGAGCCAAACCAGCTAGGGCTGCAATCTTGTTTAGATCTTGTCCGAGGAGCACAGTTACTAAACTCTCAACAGGATTTCAGTTAAGGTTGTTTCACCTAGAAAGAGAGCCACATAGCATGGATCCAGTTTAGTAAGATTTCTTTTTGTTTGTTTTTCTAGAAAGATTCCGCCTCTTAGAGTTGAGTGTAAGCAAAGACATAGCGAGGTTTGGAAAGAAATCAGGAAAGTGAATAGATTTCTGTATGGAATCGCACTTCTTTGGATAGCCCATGGCCCCTAACAGTTTCCTCTCCCTGGCATTTATCCCTGGACGATATATTGGCTAATTTGAACTGGAAAGACAGTAGAGGGCGGCTAATGCTTCAAATATCAATCTCTTACATACCTTGCTCCATTTTTTAAAAATCAAAGAACTTGGGCTCCCTCAATTGAAAAGCAAACACACAACTTGGGCTCTAGTATTACCGACCAGACCTGCCCAGGCCCCACCCCAGCATCTGGGGGCTGAGCTTCTGCGGGCTCACTCACCTGTGGTCAGTTTATGTGGGTGGACTCAGCTTTTTAGGTCATCCCTACCTACAACCTTCAGGTCTCCTTTCTGACCCTTGTTCTTTCTGTCCCAAATATGCAAGGAGACACTGCCAGAGCCCATGTGTACTCAGGCTCCAGGACCTGTCCCCACAGGTGGTATTTTCAGGGTTGCTCCCTGCTTCTTTGGCTACAGGTAGGACAATTCAGTTACCCCCGAGATCATTCATACACATCCAGTTGTCCTGTAGGGACATCCAGCCTATCTCCTCTAAGAAACTGTCCCCCAGTAAGCCCTTCTTACACCTTCCCCACAGTCTCTTCACTTTCGTCTCATTGGCATCTGCATTTTTCTAGTTTCTGCCCTTTAAAAGGTCCTCGCAGTCAGATAGACAGTGGTTCTCTGCAGAGTGAAGTCCATTGGGGGGCCGTGGCCGCGTCTGTCCTTCACAGCACTCTCTTCCTCCGTGGTGCCCCAGGTCCCGATTTGTTGTTTGGTTTTTGTTTTTACTTTGGAAGAAATGTTTTTAAACGTTACAGGGGCAGCCCACAACCAGAATCTCCCTTTCCACTTTTCCATTCTTTCTTTTCTTTTTTAAAAAATATATTTTATTGATTTATTACAGAGAGGAAGGGAGAGGGATAGAGAGCTAGAAACATCGATGAGAGAGAAACATCGATCAGCTGCCTCCTGCACACCCCCTACTGGGGATGTGCCCGCAACCAAGGTACATGCCCTTGACCAGAATCGAACCTGGGACCTTTCAGTCCGCAGGCCGATGCTATGTCCTCTGAGCCAAACCAGTGAGGGCCACTTTTCCCTTCTTTCCTCCACTCAACCTGCATCAGGAATCTGGTCTTCCACAGAGTATGCAAAACTCACATTGTATTTCAGTCTTGTGATTTTCAGAGGTATAACTTCTGGAACTAGGAGACTAAGGTCCTGACAAAGCAGATGTGCTCTTAAGAAGTTCCATATTCCTCCGGACTCCCCCTCCCCCTCCGGCAGTGCTTTATCATAGCATTCGGTCTCCAGAGCAGAGGTGGAACCTGTGAGAAGACAGTATCCCTTGTGCTGCGATGTGCAGGGCTTCTGTGGAGAAGCAAGCTGGCACTGACTCAGCCAGGGAGAGAGTGGCCTTGCCGTGCAGCTCTTGCCAGGGAACCACCAGGCAGTGCCAGCGAAGACCAGTGTGCTGCAGCCTTTGGTAGGTGCACAATGCCCCTGATCTAGAAGATCGAGGACAAGACCCCTGCAGGAAAGAAGCTTCTTCTTGCCCAAACCATGCTGCTAGCTAGCCAGGAAAGTATGTGTTTGGGTGCTGGAACTAACGACCACATTCGCCTGTAGATTTATCTTCCAGAATTCCTCCGGGAGCTCCTCCAGACACACCCTGTTCTAGACATCATGAAGAGGTTGTAAATTCTGCTGGCTGCGTCATTTAAATCGTGCTTGGTCATTCTCATAAAATTTGGAATATGATTTATTGTTTCTATACTGTGATCTTTATAGGTGTTTGATACAAAAATGGCTCTATTACAAATTAAAATATTTCTCCTCTCAAGCATATGGCAGCACATAATAATACTGTAAGTTTGGAAATCTATGTAATGTCTGTGTTCACCCATGTTAGACATTAAAGGTAGAATTTATATACTTACTGCCATTTTGAAAAAGGAAGATACTTATTTCCAAACAGTACATAAAAGTTTCCTTAAACCCCTGGACATCACTGGGCTGAGTCCCAGGTCTAGAGGCATCTCCCTGTGAGCTGGGCTGAGAAAGACAAAGCCTCCTCCTGTGCCTCGATGTCTCTCTGCTCCTGCACTGTCACCTCTGAGGGTGATGTCTCCACCAACCGTGTCCTACTGGCACTGCTGCCCAAAAAGCTCTGCATCTCAACCAGTGCCACACATTCTCCCTGGTGTCTGCACCAAACTGCTGCCAGATTAGTGGATGGCTGCAGCAGCTCCAAGCAGGGGATTTCAGGCTTGTACCCCATCCTCCCATCTTCTGCCTCAGCTGCTTTCTTATGATGCTGTCACCCAGAAAACACTCCCAAGAAGGAATTTAAAGTGTGCCCCAGATGAAACGCACTCAAGAAATCTTTTACCATAAGAAAATTTGTCCAGAAAGAGATTAAACTGAGACGCACCGGGAATATAATCGGTTTCTTCAGGCCATAGCCAATTTCCTTGCCTTTAATTTTTCTGGATTACTTAGTATCTAGAAGCTTTATCTGGAAGCAGGAATCGTTGCCGTTTCCAGAGAAGGGGTGGTGGCATTTTTGATAGTGCACCATTTTTTCTTTTGCTAATTTACAGTGCTCTCTTTTGCCCTGTTCCCATTAGGAGGTGAAAGCATGGAAATTAAAAAGCAAATTACAGGAATGAGAAGATTACTGAATGACAGCACTGGGAGGATCTATCAGCGTGTTGGCAAGGAAGGAGAGAAGTTGAAAGAAGAACCCCAGGATTTGGACTCCGTCTGGCCTCAGCGTTTGAACTCCTCTGCTGAGGCCCCACAGAGCCTCCACCCTTCTCCTCGGGGTGCTTGGAGTGACTTCCCCGCCCAGAGTCAGTTCTCAGGGCAGTCTGGCCCGCACTCGAGAACCTTCCAGAGGCAGCCCCCCACTGCTGGGAGCTCCAATGGTAGGTATTGCTGTTAGACATTCAGAATGTCCTTATGGGGGGTTGTCTGAATGTTGTTTTATTCCTAAATGTTCCCTTAAGGTTTTCAATAGGTTCTTGGCAACTGCACCTTTTAAGCATAAGAAATGAAATCAATTTTACCGTAGACTAATGTAAACAAGAGTTAACTTCCTACGACCTATTTCTTATCACAAAAGCACCACCAAACTTGTAAATAAAGACCCTAATTTTAAACATTGAAGTAAATGTGAGCTATTCCGGAAATGCATTTAAGAAAGATGATTAAAAACAAGTAAGAGGATTCTTTGCCAACCCCCTGACTACAGTTCAGGGTCACCGGTGGCCAGAGCCCTTCCCGGCAGCTCGGGGCACAAAGCAAGGATTAAGGATACCGTTAATCCTAGGGCCTCACACAGCCCACTCTCACTCAGACTAGGACAATGTAGACACGCCAGTGAACTTCAGGTACACATCTTTGACATGTGGGTGGAAACAAGTTCCTGGAGAAACCCATGCAGATACCGGGAGAATATGCCAACTCCACACAGATAGTGGCCCAGACCTGGAATCGATTTCTTTCTCATCAACATTATAAGAAAACTAGAGGCCTGGTGCACAAAATTCATGCACTCAGGGTGGGGGCTCTATGCCGGCAGTCAGACATCTTTAGTGCTGCTGCAGAGGTGGGAGAGGCTCCCACCACCACTGCTGCGCTCACCAGCCGTGAGCTAGGCTTCTGGCTGACCGGCGCTCTCCCTATGGGAGTGCACTGACCACCAGGGGGTGGCTCCTGTGTTGAGCGTCTGCTCCCTGGTGGTCAGTGCACATCATAATGACCAGTCGTTCCGCTGTTTGGTCAGTTTGCATATTAGCCTTTTATTATATAGATGGTCTTTGGTTGATTAGCTCCCACTCACCCACCCACCCACAATCAGGGCCGGGGAGGGACACGGGATCTTGGCCAACCAGGGAGGGACCACATGAGGGTTCCAGGGCATGTCTGGCCCGTCTTGCTCAGTCCCAATTGGCTGGACCCCAGCAGCAATCTAATCTATCGGTTGGAGCATCTTACCCCCAGGTGGTGAGTGTACCTCATAGCAACTGGTCAACCTGTCAACTGTCTGCCCCCTAGCGGTCAGTGTACATCATAGTGAGCGGTTGAGTGGCCTTAGCATATCATTAGCATATTACGCTTTGATTGGTTGAATGGATGACCGGACGACTGGACACTTAGCATATTAGGCTTTGTTATATAGGATGACATTCTTTGATGACCTGCTGTACATTAAGCCCTCCCTAAATCAGCTGCCTTAGCTCAGTTATTTCAAAAGACAGGGAAGACATAGTGGAAAAGTTGCAGACCATAGAATTGAGAAGCAGGGAAGACTGGGGGTTCTGTAGTAGAAGTGGTGATTTCTTAGTAGAGATTTTAGCCCATCGTTGATGGATCAATATTGTCACAAAAGACTGAACATTAGGGCAGAAAGAGCCCCCTTTTGTCATTAAAAGAAGCTTCCTGGTCATATGGTGTACTACTCATATATCCTCTTGCTGACATTGTTGCTTTTCTTCAGAGAAATCATAGCTAAAGGGAGGACTAATAACATAGCACCCTAGTACCTTCATTTTAACTTCACATTCCAACTACTGAACCAAATGATTCATAGTTCATAACTTGTTTCATTAGAGTTGAAATGTAGCCCTTTAAAGTAACATTTTCTTAATTTAAATATCTAATTGTTTAGAAAAAATCAGTGGGAGTGTTTCAAAGCTTAAGGGAAAAATGGATGATTTTTTTCAGTCATGTTCATTTCTATCCATTGATATTGGATGTAACTTGTTCTGTAAATCATGTATAGATGTGCTGTTCTCCAGTTCACACAAAGAAAACAAGGAAAAGTAATGCATTTTTCCTTTCCTTGAAAGTAAAGGATTTTTTTTATCTATTATCTTCAAGATTAAGAGAACTGTTTTGATTGTTGTTTTTTAAATACAATTCCCAGTAACCAGTTCAGATGCATGAAAAGCCATCCTGAGACACTGCTGATGAGATAGCAGGGGACCCCACAAGATGTACCGGTGTCTTCTGTTTCCCTCAATATTACATAAGTCAGTGTCAGATTCACAGGCTGGCATGCTTCCAGGTTGGAGAGAGATGACTCTTGAAAGACTCCTCCATAAAAATAAAAAGGCAGTTCTCTTTCAAATTAGAAAATGATTTATAACACACTGAAAAGAGTTGGTTTGTCCTCTAAAAAGGATAAAGACAGTACTTAAAATAGTGACTAGGCATATTCTACAAGGACCTCCTGATTCTTCAGCCACGGAAGAAACGAGAAGAGAAATAAGATGCCCTCAGGTGTGAATAGAGTTAGTACATCTCACATCAGTACATTTTGGGCTCACAGAGTTTGGTTTCCAGTATACAATAAGGAAGTGCATTTACTTTGGAAAATATTATGTTAAAAGCTACAAACAGAAATTCCCTCATATTCATTTGAAAATAGAGCTTTTATGTTTATTTTCATATTATTATATATAACTGTGACTGGTATGTCATTAAAATTATTTGCAATTTTAAGGTGTTATAACATCTCAGTTTGCTACAACTTTGAATGTAAATAATTGTGCTATTCCAAACATTAAGTTATCTTTAGGTATTTCATGGTTTTGCTGTAGTGAATTTTTCTTTTGTATCCACATGTAATAGGATTTAAATTACATACAGTGTATAATAAAAGATATAACTGACCAAAACCTACCTTA
>NW_006300030.1:1425241-1429949 GCF_000327345.1 Myotis davidii | reverse complement strand
TTCTCTGAGCCTCATATTTCTTTCCTGTCTCTGGAGTACTAACCTCTCACTTTCAGGGTTGTTTTCAACGGAGAGTGAGATAGTAAATGAATTCTGCAAGGCATGGCACGAGTGTAAGCAATTTGTTAGTGTTGTAATAAAGACCACAGAGTATTTTATAGAAGTCTAGATCTTGATGATCACGGCTGTTTTCTAATCTTCACAATTAGGGGAGAAACAGAACTTTTTTGTGACATATACCGAAAATAATCGATCATTTTATTAAACTTTTCATCTTGTCAGGGAAAACAGCTTCTTGGCCTTGGCCCAAAGCAGGAAATAGTACAGTCATGTGTGACTAGCATTCCCCTCCTTTCATTGTAAAGGTATTTATGAAGGTATTGGTACCTTTTAGTGAATTCTAGTAAAATTTTAATATTTAATGATGTGGTTTTGATATTGAAAAGCTTACTATTTAAAACATTTCAGTCACCCAAGATTGCATAAAAGTAAGGTGAACATCCTGCCTGGTGCGGCCCAGTGGTTGAGCATTGGCCCATGCACCTAAGGGTTGAGGGTTTGATTCCTGGTCAAGGGGACGTACCTGGATTGCAGATTTGATCCCTGGCCCTGGTTAGGGCACATGTGGAGGCAACCAGTGTTTCTCTTTGTCATTGATGTTTCTCGCTCTTCTCCCTCTCTCTCTTCCTCTCCCTCTCCCTCCCTTCCACTCTGTAAAAATCAATGCAAAGAATATCCTCAGGTGAGGATTAACAAAAAAATCAACAACAACAAAAAATGTGTGCTGTGTGGCTAGAATTTATTGCTTTCAAGACAGGTATTTTAGAAAGTTTTACCTTTGCTTTAAGGTAGTAGGATCAAGCAATAAGATCTGGATGCAAGAAACTTTGGCTATGTCTAGACTTGCAAAAGGAGAAGAAAACTGATAGTCCCTGTGTTGAAACCAAAAATATGTTCACCTTTAATTTAGAATAGTGAGTCTTGGAGAGGCGTGTGTTCTAGACTTTCTTGATAATTGCTTTAATAGTCCACTTGACTTTGGGGAAAATTCAGAGAGAAGAGAGAAAAGTTCTCCACTCTGGCTTGCACATTAGAATTACTTGAGGAATTTTAGAAAAATCTCAGTGCGTGGGAATTTTGATTCCATTATTCTGGGGTAAGGCTGAGGCACAGATTTTTTTTTCAAGCTCCAGGTCGAGAAAGCATAAGCTCAATGAATTACTGCATGGGTGATTAAAAACTTTTCAGTTTATATGCAGTGTCCGTAGTTTGTTTCCAACAGTTAAAAATTTCTTTATAGGCTGGAAATGAAAATATCAAATTTAAAGTCTAAATATTGTTTATTTGCAAGCTGATAGGAAATATTCCATATTTATTTGCATTTAAAGATCTTCAGTTTTCATTTGACATATTTATAGGTGTATTTCTACAAAAAGGCAGGCATATTCTATGGTCTCATTTAGCAAGCCATATTAACACATGAAAATTTCGTATTTTTCTTTTAAATTTTCCATGAGAGTATTTTTAAATGGTTAACAAACATTACTTCTTGAAGTGCACCTGTAAAAACTATAATTACCATCCTTGTTTCTTTAAGTATATTTTCAGTATTAGTACTTAGTTCTTGTTCAGTACTTTTTGTCTTTGGAACGCAAACTATTTCTGGATTTTACTCATTTGCTTGACGCATGTAGGACTCTATTATTTCTATTTTTCAGCCACATAAAACTGAGGTGGGGAGAAGTGGCCAGGTCTGAGACAGCAGTGTACTGCTGTGGAGATAGTTGATATCTGTGAGGAAGGGGTTACAGGACCTGACAAGTGACTAGCAGGCTTTGCCCGCATGCTTACTGGTACATGCATACTGGTCATTCCAGACTATTCATTTGCTCAGACTAACCCAAGTGATCATCCTTGTCCAGTCGTTATCCATTTTAGTGCTAGCAACCGATCAGTTTAACCCCAATGACAATTGAGTATTCCGGAGACTGCCTTCTCAGAAAATAGAGATATCTACACCTCAGTTTAAGTTCTGGAGTTCTCATTTACATAACAATGCCATACGATTTGTAAAATCATGCTCAGATGTTTCCTCGTAGCTCATCATTGAACCCGGCAGTAGCAGTACGATCCGATTATTCACCAGCATCTGCAGCAGAGTTCTCTCTGGGGTGTTTTCTGCCTGTAGAACTTTAAGGTGCTCCAGAGCCCTTATTTGATAAATCCAGGTCCCGCGTGCTTTATGTGGTGTGCTTCATCCTTGAGTGAGCCCATTGCAGTCTCAGCCAGTGGAGCATGTAGATAGACAGGTGAGACATTTTCCTAAGTTGGACACAAGTGCCTGTACCATATTTTTGTTTATTGTTCACAGTTGGAACCCCAAACAGACAACAGCCCCCAATTTCCCTTATATGCTCCCAGCGAACTGCTGTCTCACGCAAGAGAAATAAAAAGAAAAAAGTGCCCCCGAAGACTGTTGAACCTCTTACTGTGAAGCAGAAGCCCAGTGCGTCAGAGACTGAGAAGACAGGTGTGGCCTCAGAGCAGCCGGCCCTCCAGGCAGCTGAGCGCACTTCCACGGGGGAGAACCACGTCCTAGGATTTGGCATTGTTCTGGAATCACCTTCCTCCGATGTAAGTTGATGTTTTCTGGCTGCTGACACTAATGTGATATAACTGTTAGGAATTTTCTCAAATACTACGCTTTTCCCTTAACTCATGCTGCCCAGGCAAACTGGAAAATCTTGCAGAACACATGTGGGAAAGAGGAAAGGAAGACGATGAATAATTTCCTTGCCTAGAATTTTCTCTTCAGAAAATCTTATGCCTTATTTATTTAAACATGTTTTCATTCTTTATCTCTGAAAGAAGGGTTAGGGAGTAATCTACTCACTAATTTCTTTAACATTTTTAATTTTGAAGTGGCCATTTTCAATTTCCTCAGTGTAGAGCTAAAAGAGCATAATTAAATCCTTTGCAGATGGGCATAAAAGAACCAAACCTTACAGATAAGGTCACACCTTTCTAGAAACACAAACTAACAATAAAAAAGGAGCAGTAGTGCTAATTCTATTTTATAGATGCAAGCTACACTGCTAATTAGGCTGCAGTGCCATGCCATTTACTCTATGTAATGATAGGTTAATGCTCTGCAAAGGTTTTCTATTTTAATAACATAGTCAGCATATTGTTGCAAGTCCAAAATGTTGGATGACATCTGAGATATCTGACTTGCCATTTTATATTCAATGACCATAAACTAATTTTATTAATAGTGTGCTAAATGTGCAATTGCATACTCTCTTTATAATATCTAAGAACATTGGTGTTTCCAACCCCAACTTGTTGGGAGAGTTCTTAAAATAAACAAGAGTGAGTGATCTATTATTATCAGATTGCATAGGATGAAAGTCCTGCTGAGAACTCCCACAGGCCTATATGGGATTGGAGTTGGGTCCTATCTTTTAAGTAAGAAGTAAATTGCTGTTTTTAAAAAGTGTTCTCTTTCACATTGCACAGGAAGACAGTTTGCTAGCATGTATCCATGTTGGGGTCTTAACAAAGGAGGGCAACAAAAATCATCTTGTGGCTTTTTTAGAGTAGAAAATCATTCAAACTTTTATTCAGTCCTCAGTGTTGAAGTTTTTTTGTTTTAGTTTATTTATGAACACATGCTATAATTGTTAAGAAGTTTTTCTAGACTAAAACTTAATTTTAAAATGTCATTAATGATGATAATGTTTTACTCTGGACCAGTCAGCTCCTTTGATTAGAGCATATTGTTTTGAAACTAAAGCTCTGATCAAAACCCATGTGGATCACATATTTGGAAACAGAGGTACATTATTCCATAACTCAAAATATATTCAGTCATAAGAAGTTTTCTTAATACCTTTATTTTTTAGCATTCTTTTCTGATAGGCTTTGATGTATCAAGAGCAATCATTTAACTTGTATAAATCATCCCCTAATGCTAATAACTGAACCTTCTTCTTTTTTAATTTTTATGCTGCAAATGTACTTCAGAGATAAATTGAGAACTAGTTGATAAAGGCCTTATGTACATTAGTGAAATCGAGTTTTTATCTTTATCAGTATTATAATTTTATTTACATGCCAAATAAATATAATTTGCTTTTTATTTATAAATTTTTTTTTGCTAACAAGAGAAATTAAATTGAATAATGCACATTTAGAATTGTCCATAAAACTTAGGTGTTTATTACCTTTATGAAAGAATAACATACTTGTAAAGAAAAGCAAAATTATTTATATATACACTAGAGGCCCAGTGCATGAATTTGTGCGCGGGTGGGGTCCCTCCAGGTGGCCTGTGGGGATCGGGCCAAAACCCACAGTCCAACGCCACCTACAGCTCCTACCTGCCACTCCCACTCATCCCGGCCCTACTGCACCTGCCACAAGCTCACGCCCAATCAGTCCCGATCAGGAGAGATTCGCACCACCGCAGCAGCGCTCACCAGCCATGAGCCCTGCGTCTTGCGCCCTCCCGAGGGGAGTGGCTCTCCAGCTTCCCCTGAGGGGTCCCAGATTGCCAGAGGGTGCAGGCCAGGCCGAGGGACCCCACCAGTGCACGATCGGGGCCAGGGAAGGATGTGGGAGGTTGGCCAGCTGGGGAGGGACCATGGGGGGGCTTCAGGGCATGTCCAGCCCATCTTGCTCAGTCCCAATCAGCTGGATTCCAGCA
>NW_006300030.1:1393279-1423643 GCF_000327345.1 Myotis davidii | reverse complement strand
GTCACTGAAGCAAGCAAGCCTCATGTTAGTTTATGCTGCCTGGCTGCCGGTCGCCATCTTGGCTGTCAGTTAATTTGCATATATCGCTGATTAGCCAATGGGAAGGGTAGCGGTCATACACCAATTACCATGTTTCTCTTTTATTAGTGTAGATATATAAAGTATATATATATTTTAGAGTCCCAGTGCACAACATTTGTGCATTGGACCGGGGGGACGGGGCGTCCCTCAGCCTGGCCTGTGCCCTCTCGCAATCCAGGACCCCTCAAGGGATCTGACTGCCGCATGTTTCTCTTTTATTAGTGTAGATATATAAAGTATATATATATTTTAGAGTCCCAGTGCACAACATTTGTGCATTGGACCGGGGGGACGGGGCGTCCCTCAGCCTGGCCTGTGCCCTCTCGCAATCCAGGACCCCTCAAGGGATGTCTGACTGCCGGCTTAGGCCCACTCCCCACCTAAGCAGGCAGGCAGACATCCCCTGAGGGGTCCTTAGCACTGCCTCGGAGGCGGGCGGGGCTCCCGCCACCACCAGTGCACTTGCCAGCTGTGAGCCCGGCTTCTGGCTGATTAGCGCTCCCCCTGTGGAAGCACACTGACCACCAGGGGGCAGCTGCTGCGTTAAGCGTCTGCCCCCTGGTGGTCAGTGCATGTCATAGCGAACGGTCATTCCGCCATTTGGTCAATTGGCATATTAGCTTTTTATTATATAGTATGGAATTCATTATCCAGCTAATGAGCCATTGTTCAACAGAAATGCACTGCACCTGTGCAGTGAGTCCCATTGGTGGATAAAGAAATTCTGTCCACAGGTAGCGCTCCATGGCGTTCATGGAGCTGGGCTGTACTTCGAAGTCCCTTGTGGAGGAGATTGACTCCCTTTGGTATTGGGACCATCAATGCTAAGGCATCCAAACTTAGTGCCTTTTAGTCTTATTATTTCTTAGCCATGAACCTTTTAAAATTTGGTGGAAGTCCAGAGGAAAAAACAAAATCTATAATAATCTTAAAGGAATCTTTCTATAAAACAGATTGAAGAAAATATAATTAGATATATATATATAAGTGGGTGGGAAGTGTGTATTTGAAGATGGACTCTGAAAAGTACCCACATTGGGAGAAGTAGATCCAAAGTTGTAGGATTGGCCACATGATAGCAGATAATGATATAAAAGTAGGGCAGGGCCAGATAGTGAAGGACATATAATGTCTTTCCAATGTCCTTGGTCTTAATCTTATGGGCATTAGAGAACTATTGCAATTTTCAAGTAGAGAAATAATCATACCTGTGTTTTAGAGTGGAAAGTGGAACAACGTTGTGGATGGAGAGAAGATACTAGACACAAAGAGACCAGAGGCAGATAATTACAGCCAGCCAGGCAAGATTGGGGGGTACACAAGCAGTGAGCCTGAAGAGAAAACATGAGAGACATTTAGGAGGTACCTGACTTGGTAACTCAGTAGGAAGTAACCTCCAGTTTCTATCTTGGAAAACTGGGTGGCTGACTAGATGGTCCTGACTTCTTTAACTGAGATAGGAAAAGAAAGCAGAAGCAGCCTTCAACTCTGGATGGGAAGTAAAAGTTTGGAGCACAGGAGAAAAATTAGAGTTAGAAGCAATGAAATATGACACATAAAACCTATGCTTTATTACCTTTTTAAGTGTAAAAAATACTGTACATTTTTAAAAATTCACAATGCATTGTTATCTTTTTTATGCTGTGACTTTTAGAGTCACCAAAATACAAATTTGTATCTTTATGCACAAACACAAACCTAAGCACACATGTGGGGCCATAGATGGTTGCAGGCAGAACACTGATAATGATTATCTGTGTTCAAAGGTAGAAAAAACAGTGAGCTCTAATCACAGCCAACTGCAGTTGTCAATGCCAACTGCAATAAACACTAAATGATACAGAGTATGTGGGAAAATCCTATTGCTGTGCCTTGCATATAAAAGGTACTTAGTAAATGTTACTTAGTCTACAGGTGATGAAACATCTGCATTTGCATTAAGTATAATATCCTATCTAATAAAGAGTGAATATGCTAATTGACCCTCGCACTGTCACGAAATGGTAGAGTCCACAGCCAATAAGGAGGGAATATGCTAATTGACTGCCAAACCCTTTGGCAGCTGTGGCTCTCGGCGGGTGACATACCCGGACCCAGAGAGGAGGGAGTCCAATCCCAGGGTATGTCACCTGAGAGCCACCCTCTCACAATCCAGGACCCCTTGGAGGATGTAGGAGAGCTGGTTTCAGCCCGATCCCTGCAGGCCAGGCCAAGGGACCCCACCTGTGCATGTTTTCATGCACCGGGCCTCTAGTATAAAATAAACATATGAAACTTTGGGTTTAGGACTTTGCTTTAATTAGAACCCTCCCCTCAATTTAACTCCCATTTTCTCTTCTTTCCTTGTTATCGCCCTCTCTCCCTACCCCCCAACCCCCAAAGGCCCCAGTATAATTTCAACAGCCCTTTCTTCTAGAACTTTGTATACTGGTTTGTAATATTTGTTTACTATCCTTTGCTAAATAATTTCTCACATTTCTTCCTTACTCTGAGGCATGATTATTATAGATAAGGACACTGTGTCATAAACAACTTGAAGCAGAAGTTCACACACCCAGAAGGGTGGAGCTGGTTCTCAAACCCAGGTCTGCATTGAGCCCTTATCTGAGTGAGACTCAGGCACCTGTCCTAGCACATTTCTTGTACATGCCCAAAACTTAGTAGCTGTTCACGGGATGATTGGTCCACAAAGGGGAACTGGACTGTTAGACTACAACTGTGTATTCTCTTTACTTAGGAGTTTCTGGGTAGGAGAACTTAATGGTTAAGGGTACAGGCTCTGAGATCAGGCTACCTAGGCTAGAAGCTCAGCTGTGTGACCCTGAGCAAGCACACCTACCCTCGCCTTCCTCAGCTTTCACTCCATAAAATGGGGATAGTGATAGTGCTGACCTCTTAGAGTTGGCCTGTTGGGAGAGTTAAATGAAGTAATCTATGTAAAATTCTTTGAACAGTACTTGGTAAATTTCAAGCACCCAGTAAATACTGATTCTTTTTTAACTTTAGCAGTCCTAGCTAAGTATCTTTAGAGGGATGAATATAAATATTGGTTAAGTAAATTTATGTTTACATATAAATGAACAAATATACATGAACAAATTGTGTGTGTTTTTTTAATGAGTGGCCAGAAATGTTTCTCTTTGGGGGCAGGATTATGTAACCCATTTTAATTAGCACATTAAACAAAATTGAAACCTATGTTACACCAACACAAAAGCAGAAACCCCAAACCAAATTTTAGATTTAAGTACAATATTATTTTTTGACATATGTACAACCCAATAATCTAGTGGTATTCAGACAAGACAGTTGTGACTTTTTTACAGTTCCTGTTTTTTCCTACTTAGTTGGATATATTGGTTTGTGATTTTTAGGGCAGGTGTGCATGGCTCAGGTTTGTTTCATTGTTGTTGCTTCTTGTTTGGCTAGTTTTTTGGCTTCGGTGAAACACTAAGATCAGTTTTTTTTAAATACTTTTAAATGTTTTTTAAAAACATTTTTCTATTTTTGTAATAACTATGAATATTTTCCAGCAAATCCTAAATTACACAAGAGGGTGCAGGCTGGGCTGAGGGGCCCCCGCCCTGCCGTGCATGAATTTCGTGCACTGGGCCACTAATTACTAAATAATTTAAAATGCATTGGTGCTTTCAACAGAAGTGGCTTCTGAATTCAGAATCTGTTTTCTTAATTTCTTTTTAGCACAATAAATAAAGCAATTCACTGGGAGCTAGTAAAACAAATCAACCAGGCAAGCTGTTTTTAAATTTATTAATTGACACATTGAATTAAGGCAGTATATGCTTGTTAGTGTAAGTTCCAGCCTAGACTGCCTAGGTTCAAATCCTTACCTCATTACATATTAGTTAAGTAATTTTTTTAAGTAACCTAATGTCTCTAAACTTTAGTTTTTGCGTCTGAAAGTTGGGAATAATAATAGTAGCCACTTCATAGGCTGAGAGTTAAGTTAGAAAACATATGGAATGTGTGTTACTAGGGCCTGGAATATAGTAAGCAGCAAATAGTAAACCGGTCTGAAACTGGCTACTTGTTTTTTACATAGAGACACAAACTATTGTGTCTAATTTATTAATTAACAATTGAAAATCTGGGGCTAGTGCCCACTCTGAATATTCATACACTTCTTTTTACTCTTTTAACCCATGATCACATATAGCTTTTTACATACCTTACTAAAATTTGGTATTGATAATCCTATATAATAACAAGGTGATATGCAAATTAACCCTCATGCCCTCACAAGATGGCTGCCTACAACCAGGCCAGCAGGGGGGTTAGTGAGGGATGTCCAAATGACTGAATAAGCAGGCTGCGTGGGGTGACCAGGCCTGCAGGGGGTTTAGTGAGGGAAGACCAAACGACTGAACAGCAGGCTGCATGGGGCGGGCAGTTGGGGGCAACCTGGCTGGCAGCGGGGGTCAGTTAGGGGCGACCAGGCTAGCAGGGGAGACAGTTAGGGGTGATCAGGCCAGCACACAGAGGCAGTGAGGGGCAATCAGTCTGGCACACAGAAACAGTTATGGGCGACCAGGCAGGCAGGCAGGTGAGCGATTAGGAGCCAGTGGTCCAGGATTGTGAGAGGGATGTCCTGGATTGGAGAGGGTGCAGGCTGGCCTGAGGGGGAGCTCTCCCACCCCACCCCCCGTGCACAAATTTCATGCACCAGGCCTCTAGTACCTTATATAAAAAGCCTGTATCAGAAATGTTCCCTCTGTGATTAATTTGTATCATTTCTTTCAAATTGTTTTACATATTTTTCTTTAGATTATACAGGGAAGTCACATGATATTCTCATAGGGACTTAAGGGGAAAAAAATTTAATTTACCTGCTTAGAGGATCTCTTATCCACAGTAGGTTTGGACCCAAACTACAGTTGCCAACCCCCCACACAGTAAAAAATCCACATGTAACTCTTGACTTCCCCAGAATTTAACTACATAGTTGTTTCTCAGTACCTGAGGGGGACTGGTTCCAGGACCCCCTGTGGATACCAAAACCCACAGATGCTCAAGTCCCCTGTGTAAAATGGCAGAGAACAATACATGAGGTAAGCTCTTCACATCCTAGGACTCCCACTATAGGTCAAAAACAGCACATAGATTTATGAAAAAATCTATGTGTAATTTGACCCGCACAGTTTCAAACCCATGATATTCAAGGGTCAGCTTACTTCAGTGATGGCAAACCTATGACACGTGTGGCAGAGGTGATACGCAAACTCATTTTTTTGGTTGATTTTTCTTTGTTAAATGGCATTTAAATATATAAAATAAATATCAAAAATGTAAGTCTTGGTTTTACTGTGGTTGCAAATATCAAAAAATTTCTATATGTGACACAGCACCAGAGTTAAGTTAGGATTTTTCAAAATGCTGACACACCGAGCTCAAAAGGTTCGCCATCACTGGCTTACTTCTAAGCAGAGGGAGACCACAACTGAAATGGAAAGAGAAACAAGATAGCTAATGTTCACAAACCTGGGTCCAGGAACATTTTCAAGAGTCCTTATGACTACATGCAGTTTTTGCCTCCAGAACTTCACTCAGTGTAAGATGTAATGCCACTAGATAAGGAAAATTCTACATGTGATACATTGTTGTGCTGAGTGGCTGAGGTACATGAGATGCATGAAAATCCAAATTTATAGTGGGAATTCAGACTCTTAGCTCTTAAAATAATGACTATAAGTGTCATAAATTATGCCCCACACTTTGGATGTCACCATTCAAAGATCTTAAGTATTCAATAGAACTTATTGAAACATATTACTTCAGTAATCAGTAGAGTCTGAAAATTGGTGTGCTAACTATCTGTCTTCATGGGAGTATCAAATAGAGATTCTGTCCAAGGAAGTCTAGTTTTTAAAAGGATATTCATTTGGAATGCTGGTTTCTGTCATAGCCATGATTAGTAAGCACGGAGATCTCATTTAAACCAGAGACAGTAAACAAAAAAGAGATTCAAAGATACAATTAAAGAGTTTAGCCTGTTTTTAAATATATATACAAAGATGTGGGTCATTAGATGGTAGTAATCCACTGTGTGGTTATATTTATAAAATGGAGAAAATAAAAAGGTTTCATGTGAAAATTTGAGATGATCTTTTTTCATTATCTCAGAAAGTGAAGCTATTTTTAAGAAATTGGTTTGATTGTGTCGCATTGTAGATATAATGTTAGTGTTCATTCACCATCAGCTAAGAAATCTGCCTAAGAGAAAGGACCTGAAGAGCAAGAAGGGGGCAGAGATTTGTCACCTCTGCTCTGGCTGCTGCCTCAACTAATAAAACTGACTCCCTTACACAGGGTGCATAATCGGGCGAGTTCGTGTTCCTTGATCTGGAAAGAATGCTGCAAAAAAAAAAAAACCCAAAAAAAACATTTTTCTGGCAATAGAAAGTGGAACAGGAAGCTTTGACAACTTCTGTTTTGGGCTAGTGTCTCAGAAATCAAACTACTATTATGATCTCACAGGGAGTCTCTTGGCTCCATAGAAACTTCCAGATATTTAGATTTAGGACTCACAGCAGATGGCAGAATCAGCAACCGCATCTCTGCCTCCTAAATCCTAAATCAGGGCCTGATGAAATGCTATCCTGTCCCTCCTGTACCCTTTCATTCCTCACCAGTCAAATGCTTCCTGATTATCTGTACCTCTCTCGTACGTAGCGCTTATCACTTTCTACTTTGCATGGTAGGTATTTGTGTGTGTGTCTCATCTGTTGAGTCCGACCTTAAACTCCTTACACACGGAGGGTGCTCGATAAATAGATACTGATTCAGGCAGATCTGTGTTCTCTGGGTTCTCTGCTTTGAGTTAGCGCAGATACTTTTAGGAAAAGACTGGAATACTGGACCACGACTCAAACTTTCAAACCCACTTCTTCATTTATACAGGAATAAACAATTGCAAAATACTAGTCACATTGAATGAATTTCTACATAGCTTTTTGTGTGTGATGACAAATATCTATCAGGCACTAATTGGGGGTGGGGGGGTGGCACTCTGAATACGAAAGAGTGCACAGTCTGATGAGAAACACAAACTCCCAACTAGATGAATGCATTGTGGGAGGAGCCATAGACGGAGCTCATAGGAAACACTGTAAGTGCGTGAAGAAGGGAGGGGCTAGTTCTGCCTGGTGGCTAGGAAACCAAGTCCTACAAGATGAATCACAGTCATGGAGGAGGTCCTGAGAGTCCCAGAGGTCAGGTGGCTGAGTGTTCAGAGCCTGTGATGGTTTCAGAGTTATGGGGATGAGACAAGTCGGCATCTTTCCATTCCCTCTCGCAAATTTCAGAGCGTCTGTTTCTCCCTAGACCCTCAAATATTTGGGAGTAGTTATTTCTACAAAGTAGGCAGGGATTCTTTTGTTTTCTATTTTTCATGGCTTTCAAATGATACAGAAGCACTTAGCAAAAATCTGCAATCAGTTCATTTAGAATTTAAGGTCTAAATGCAGCCATAGAATGTGCAAAATAAAATTCTGCTTATGAACAAAACTTTGTCTGAGATTATGGTGATAAAATTCTCTCAACCCTAATCTTTCTACATTGAATCATTTGACAAATATGCTCCGGGTGCCTGGGGTGTGCCAGCTTCTGCTCTAGGAGTCGGGGTCCAGCCCCAGCTCCCATCTGCCTCCTCTGCCGACCTTTACCGGAAGCAAGATGCCAAAGTCGGGAAACAGTCTGACAGCACTGTTTTCATAGTGATACTTACCAAGCATTCAGAGACCAAACGCTGAATGGCAAAGTGAAGCTGAGAAATGAGATGTCTTTCTGGACGACCCAGTCAGGAATTCCATTCGGGAGGGGTAGGGCCCAAACTCCTTCCCGCGCCATCTGAATAATTTAAGCCCTTCTCTGCACCCTCTTTACTCTGACCATAATGTGCTAGGCCTTTTGAAAAGCAATAGGACAAACAAACATAATAATTCCTATTTTTCTCTCCAGGAGAAAAACTAATCCCAAATCCTCGTGTTTCTAGTATGATTTAGAAAAATCTAAAGTAGTGCCAGGTTTGCAAAGTAATAAATATGATAACTGAGAATAAGCTTTTCTAATACATCTTAAGTGAGATTTCCTTCTGACCTTTTTTTAAATGAAAGTTTACCAGTTGCATTTCTTCATATTAAAGTTACTATTTTAAAGTCATGTTATGACCAACAGATTATGACTGAGTTTTTATCTATTAGACAAGAATTTATTGAGTGCTTACTATGTGCCAAGCCCTACAAATTCGGAGTTCCACGCACCAGGAAGGACCAGTAAATAATTTTAATACAGTGTAATAATTACAATTATATAAGCATGTCAGATCATTAGTGGTGACAAAGAACACACAGCCACCTCCTTGGGCAGGAAGGAGTTAAGAAAGATTTTGAAAAGGAAATGATGTGAACCGGGTGTGGAAAGATGAAAGGCAAGTTGTGAACATTCATGTTGTGGTGGCAGAGAATGTGTTATTAGTGTC
Organism: Myotis davidii; assembly: GCF_000327345.1. Taxonomy (NCBI): domain Eukaryota; kingdom Metazoa; phylum Chordata; class Mammalia; order Chiroptera; family Vespertilionidae; genus Myotis; species Myotis davidii. Next base: position 1,415,065 of record NW_006300030.1, on the reverse strand, counting down.
TGAGCATATTCAGTAGAGTCTACGTTGAAAGGCACCTTACAGATCTTCCAGTCCAGTGCCCCAGTCACGAAATCTCTGACAGGGAAGCAGTGTGACTGATGCATTCATTTTCCATTGGTGCTCTGGGTATAGCTTCACATTCCTTCCAAAACTAGGGATCGGGTAGATTTAAACCGCCTGGGGCACCTGTCTATCATTTACATGTATTTCATATATTAGTTTACATGAGTTTTCATTGGAGAGAAATAACACGGTTCTGTAGCTAAAAACTACTGGCCTAGTACAAAGAGCGTGGGACCTGTGGGAGAGTCTCTTATTTGTGTCCTTAAGCAAATGAAATTCAGTTGTCTCATGGAGGAGAAAGTGATCTGTCAACTGCAAGGCACTGAGTATATTTAAATTATTTTTAAGTCATTTGGGCCTGAGTTCCTTCATTTAAAAAATGAGGATGTTTCACCCAGAAGTCTCAAGTCCCCTGTAGTTCTAGAATTATATGATTTGTGATTACCCAGCTTTCCCTTGGCTAAATCTAAAGACAAGAATGCTTTTTCAGTGTACTCCTTCCATTGCTTTTGACAAGACTTAACATTGAAATTAAAGCATCTTGTTTTGTGAATTATAACTAGGAATTGGTTTTGTAAATTGCAAATATACACAAAGCTGAGATGACACTGTGTGGTTCATAGGCTGTGGACATTGTAATGGCTAGTAATGTTTATTTGTTGCACATATGCCCAAAGTCAAATGCTTCAAATCTTGCTTTTAATAAAATATTTATGTTCTTTTGGTAGCCAGAAGTGCAACTTGCTGAAGGCTTTGATGTGTTTATGCCTAAATCTCAACTGGACTCTATATTGTCAAACTACACTCGCTCAGGAAGCCTTCTGTTTAGAAAACTGGTGTGTGCGTTTTTTGATGACAAGACTTTGGCTAACTCCTTACCCAATGGGAAGAGGAAAAGAGGACTCAATGACAACCGGAAAGGACTAGACCAAAATATTGTGGGTGCAATAAAAGGTTGGTCTGCATCATTTCATTTTCTGGGTTCTTTGTTGAGCTTTGTTTCGTTCCATAAAGATGCAGCTGAAATTGTAGTAGACTAAGTGGAGGCTCATTTAATAGGCCGTTGGCAGTTTACCCACTGGCATGGTTTTTGAGCATGAGCTCTGTAACTCACCACTCTAAATACCGCTAGAATTTGGTAATGTTCTAGTGATGTTCATCTGTTAAAATAACAATTTAAGAACTAGTGTAATCTGCTGCAGAACTAAAAAGAAGTTGATTCTTACTCGATTTTTAAAATGAAGATATTTTTCCTCTCAGTCATTTCTAACTAAGAACTTCATCAAATTTCAACTTAAATTTTTAATTGTAAATAAGAATAAAGCTATGATGTTTTTAAAACAGTTGTCTCCAGAGGTCAGAAGTTGCTTTTAGAAGGTCATTGCTTCCAAAGACATTTTAAATGTAAATGAACCCACTGTGAAACCAAACCCTCTACACACTCCTGGTCTCCTCTGCTCTCCTGGCTTTGTGACATGGAGCCATGCCAGGTACATGCAAAGAAGACCACGGGTGTCCTCCCGTCAGCCCCTGTGAACATGTGTCTGAATTCCATGGCATTACAATAGCCATGCAGGTGCCTGTATGAGTCGATACTCATTTATATCCAGATCCATATCCGAGACCTATTTCTTAATTTTAAAATGTTCTTGCTTAGGGCTCTGATAAATGTTATTTTAGGTAATAGAAGTACATAAGTGTTATTTTTTAAAGGAATGTAAATGAATTCTCAACTATAAACACAACTACAATGAAAATGAAATTGTGCATCAGGCCTTAATGATTACTAGAATCACTGCCTCAGTTCCTACATTTTTGGCTTGTGGACTAGGACTGGATGCAGAGGCCCTCTCCTCCCCACCCCTGGACCCATTATTCTGCAAAATGAGCAAATTAATTTAATAGTACTTAAGGATACTTGGAAACCTACAATGAGCTTCACAAAGTAATATGATTTTTAAATGGAGTCAGCAAGTTCCAGACACCTTTTGTTCATGGCCAGAAGGACAAAAGCCTTCATTAACAGAAAATTTTTCATTCTCCAACAGAATTTTTTTCACTTAAAAGTGATAGTTGAGTTGTACTAAGTAAGAAAAACCACAGAGATATCACAGTCAGTGTCATTTCTGAAAAGAAGGATTCGGCCTGAAGTGACACTAAAAAGATTGCAGGCTTTGGGAATGGTCAGTGGTGACCAAGACTTGAGGAGGTGAAGATTTAATGTGGCTGCAGGAGACAGGAAGGTCAAGGCTGGTGCTGCTTTTCATGGCTGAAGCTTTGAAACACACTGAAACGGAGCCAGGATTTGTGTTAATTTTCTTTTTGGGGGGGACAGTATATTAAGATTATGAAAGTGTTTGGAAATTGGGGAAATATAAATGACCATGTTCCAATTTAACAATAGAAGAGTTACCCTAATAATAGATGGTGATGAAATATATCATTACAAGTAGACTAAAATGGGTTTATACTACTGTTTTCAAGCTAACTGGACATCACACAGTAGTTTAAAAATGTTTATAAACAGAAATAGAGAAGATGCCTTAATTTTCTTCACAGCCTGACTCTTTAGCTAGAAATAAATATGGCAATGAGGTTTCTGCTCCCTTTGCATAATAAAAGTTATTCAAATCAAAGAACTTAAAGTTTCTATACACTTCTTATATTACTGAATTAAATCTGCATTAAAATTCTTTTAGAACAACAAAATAAATATGAAATAGGTAGGAATCTACCCATAAGCTACCAACAACCTAAGTCAACAAATATTGAGTATTCACTTGTTTCCTTGCAGTGTGTATTGAGAAACATTTTTCTTTTGTTTTTTCCTGATTACAAAAATAATACATGCTTGTAAAAATTCCAAACCATAAAAAAGATATGGAAAGCTGAAAGGCCTCCATAATTTCACCCTGCAGAGGTTACTGTGTACTTTCCTAGAATCTTTATTTAAAGTATGAATGCACTATAGTTTGTCTTTCTTATAAGAACATTCTCTTTGTACTTACTGGTCAGCATTCTCACCTGATTGATTCTGATCATTTCTTGTAAGTATCTTAAGGATAAGCTTTGTCTTAAATATTTTTCATTACTTGTTGCACTTTACTGAGCTTTGTACAGAGTAGGGTTTCTGAAAATACACATTGGGTGAGTGGATAGAAAGGATTTTATTTTTCATCTTGACTTTAGCCTAAATTTATTGACCTATTGGGTGTAGCACTCAACATGTATCTTTATGTCTTCTCACAGCTTATTTGTAATGATCAACATTAAAACATTGTTATAAATTTCTACCAGTTAATAAATTGTCATGAAAGCAAAAAAAATAGAAACCAAAATTAAATATAAATTTGAATACATTTCTCTTAATTCCCTAATACTTTTTTCCTTTGCATATTATACTTTAAAAGTTTATTAACCTACATACTGTAATATAAAGTGATTTTTAGAGGTAGCTATTAATTGAAGGTCTTTTAGAATAATTATATTCACTTTTTCTTGCTATTAGTAGAGAGAAAAAGAAAAATTTATGTCCCTAGCCCAGGTCTTTTGAACCTGAGCAAACTGGGAAAGTGAAAAATCATTTCTTTATACATAACAGTGACAAGGCTACTTGTGTTACTACTGCTGTCTACCACAGACTTTGAAAAGATTTTGCAAATATTATTCAGTCTTCCTTTCTCTGTCTGTTGAGATAATGCACCAATACTGTATTAATGTGAAACGTTCTACAACCTAGGAATATACGAAGACTGGTAGATTTTATAAAATCTGAGAAGTAAAAATAACAGTGGAGTTGGGGTTTTGTTTCAAAGTGATTAGGTTGGCTAAGATAACAATGGGAAAAGAAGTGGATGGAAACCTCTAAAATGCTTATAAAAAGGAACAGAAATGGACTGAAAAATAAAAGAATTTATTGTGTAATAAATACAGAGCTCTCTGTAGTGATAATTAAAATCCCCATGACAGTATCTTGAAAATAAAATAGAATCCTCTTTGTAGAGATCACATTTTTTCACATAGTCTCATCTGTTTTACGGTGGCTAGTAGATATTGGTAATTCATTAAAAATTCATTTATAGGTATGACCCAAGGATCCTTAATGAGTAGTACACCTGAACACTTTGAGCTCAACTGTGAAGAAGCAACATATGCTCTTATTAAGCGGAGGGTTAGTGCCCAGTTATGCTCTTCTCACTTCATGCTGTACCTGCTGAAGACCATCTGATTCTTGATATCATTTACCAGGAGACCATGAGTTAGAGCCACCTAAATAGTGATGGAATCATTGGATCCTGAATGCTCTGCAGAAGATAAGTTTCCGCAAAGCCATTTTTAGAACGTGGATTATGATTTTTCAGCTTCATAGACATTAGCTGAGAAAGTTTTATTAGTACCAAACTACATTAGATTCTTAAATCCTCTTACATTCAAAGGAAATTACATATGCTTGTCAAGTTAAAGAACTGGTCAACTGCTCTTCATTTTACTCTAGGCAACACACACCTGCTATACACACTGCTCTTCTCCTGGGGAGCCGTCAGTGTGATGGTCTGTCAAGGCGCACACCAGGCCTCAGAGCAGCCCTGTGAGGGAGCTCTCCTTCAATGGTGTACTCCAAAACTGAACTGTGCTTCTGACAAGACTAGAGGCCTGATGCACAACATTTGTGCATGGGTAGGGTCCCTAGGCCTGGCCGGCAATCAGGTCCGATCTGTGGGATGACCAGTGGGGTCATCTGGGGTGGTGCCAGCCCACTCACTGGCTGGCCCTGCCCCTGCTCCCCGCCCCTCCACCCCCGCCACCATCAGTTGCCTCCCTCTGTGGGGCTATCACGGGTGGTGGTGGGGGGGGGCCCACTGACCCACCTTAGCTGGCCTGGGGCCTTCGGGCTGGGGGCAGCTCCTGCGTTGAGCATCTTCCCCCTGATGGTCAGTGCGCATCATAGCAACTGTTCGGTCGATTTGCATATTAGGGTTTTATTATATAGGATTAGAACGCACTGACTACATTTTACTTCCCCCTTCATTGGCTCTGCTGAACTGACCACCAAAACCTCTCATTTCATTTCAGCCTCTCTCAAGACTTACAGGCCCATATTTGTCATTTTAGCATGACATACCTTTCTTTTTTATTTTTACTGCCTATTGTTGTTCATTTCCTTGGATTTAATCAAGAAAAGTGAATAGCTGTTTTCTATCTTATCTCACATAGACCTCAATTAATTTGGTTGGGGTATAATTTACATCTGACTTGTTATTTCTTGATAGTAACTTCTGGGTTTTCTCAGAACTATTGGTAAGAACGAGGCGGAAATATCAGCTTGCATTTGGATATCCTTACAATGTTGATTTTATTCTCACTTACAGGAGAGGAAACTAAGACCCTGAGAAATTAAACCTACTTTAATTAACTTAAACAGCTGGTAAGTGGTAGAGCCAGCATTTAAGCCCAGGTTTCCCTGACCCTAAAGCCACCGTCTAGCTGTTTCATTCCTTTTAGGAGTATTTGAAAAGAAACAAAGGTATCCCAATTTTAAATTTCTATCTTAAAATTTAGCATTTTGGATTCTTTAGAAATTTCACTAGAAAACTGTCATATTACTTATTTAAAACAACCAGTCAGTTGTTGTGTATGCACCCTCGGACACAGAACCACAAAGAAAGAGCTTGGAAGTCACACTGTATCTAAGTAGTCTTTCAAAGGATGTAAATTAAATTCTAGTTTAATTGTTTGGCAGTTGGAACCCATTGATGAATGCTTTAATTCAAAAACCCTTTTGGAAGATGAATAATCATTGTCAACTCATCTGCTCATATTCTTACCTATCAGATCAGCTTCAAACAGGATAGAGCTGCCTAGTATATAACAACAAAATCATATATAACAATGTACTAGTATAATGACATCAGGCACATAGATTGTCTCTCAGCTCTGTTTATAACTCCTGCCCAATGGTGGTGGTTGTTATCTTCTCACTTTTCATGTGGCCCAGTGACAGAGAGGTGATGTTGACTCTTGGCCATTCTATATGAAGAGCATATGTCCAATCCCTTCACAGCAGCTTTCATATTCTAGTGTGCATCAGCATTACCTGAGGAATTGGTTCAAAATTCAGATTTTTAGGTCGCACCCTCAGAGAGTGGTTTCATAGGTGCCCCAGAAATCTAACTTTTGAACAAGCAGCTGCAGGTGACTGACACAGATGTCCAGACCACCCAGGAGAAGCAGTGCCACCCCAGCTCCTGATCCTAACAGCCCATTCGGGCAGCATGCGATAGCCTTCCTGTGAAACTCTTCCTTACGCTATTCCTTAAGGGCACCCCATTTTCTGAAGGCTGCCCTACTTCTCTCCTGGAGCAAATGGAAAAATAGCACGTGTCAGCGGCCCTCATCCTTTGAATCTCTGCGGCTTAAAATGATTTTTTCTGTCATGTTGCAAAGGGTCCAGGCTTCAGACTTGTCCGCAGTGCCTCTCCAGGCCTTGACTGGGACTGCCTGCTTCACCATGCTGGAAGGAAGGCGTTCCAGACATCACAACTTGAACGGACGAATCACCAAACAAATGCCATGTTGTTTTCCTTATGGCCTTATCATTGCAGCCTTGAAAAAAATGTAGTCTCCACTATAGGCCAGTTCTCCGCCAGTCTCCCTGATTGCACATTTGAAACCAAGTTTCTTCACCAAACCGTGTGCTACAGAAGACATGGTCTTTGCTGCTTTTCTAATACTGGATGTGTCATGAAAACACCAAAGTGTTTTCAGTACTTTCATTGACCTTGCAAACTTAAAAATCCTCAGCAGGCATGAAATTCCTGTCACAACATTAAAGTGTACTGTCCACTCACTGTGAGTGAGGAACTAGTGGCATAAAGGCAAATCGGACGTGACCCCTGACCATAGGAATGTGTATTCTCTAGACAGTCATCAGTGAGCCATAACACAGGAGCATACTTGCAGGTAGAAAAATAGCATGTCAGGTGCCCAGTATGGAAGGAGAGGAAAGCATAGAGGATGTAAATCCCTCAGGAGAAGACCTCAGGAATGAGTGACATCTAAACTAGACCTTAAAGGAGAAGCAGTGTATCAAATGCAAAGAAAACGGAAAAGGCTTAACCACAGAATAAGTTTAATGAAGCTTAAAGCATTGGGTGAAAGCCTTTTGCCCCAGAATTGCTTAAAGTCTGTTCTTAGTGATAGAGCTTGAGTCCTCAGCAACTATTTACCTTCAGATGTTTAAATTCGTGAATATAAATGCCAGTGAAATGGATACAAATACAGTTTATACCCAGGGATTTTCAACCAGAGCTGTGCTTCTTAAAGTTGCTTCTGAAAGTTCCCTAGGCCCCATCCCAGACCTAATGAGTCAGACCCTTGGGATTAGGGCCACAGCAAGTCAAAAGGTTGTCCCTGCTTTGTCACTGGCTTTCCCTAAACCCAGAAAAGGAATCTTATCTTCCTCAAAGTTATAGATCCATCTTCTTGGTACATAAGGAGCAAATGGAAATGTGGAGAAACTTGTTCAGAAGAAGGATATGGCTTTTCTTGATCTTTCTTTAGCCTGTCATATAATGGGTGGGATCCAGTTGTGGATTAATTTACAAGGATTCAACTTAATTCCCATTTACTGCATTCTTACAAAACCTGGGTTTTAACACCACTGTCAGAGTTGACAAAAACAGCTTTCTGTCACAAGAGAGCTGTTTCTGCCCTAGTGGGTTTGGTTCAGTGGTTAGAGCGTCGGCCTGCTCACCGAAGAGTCTCAGGTTCAATTCCTGGTCAAGGGCACATTTGCAGGTTTGATCCCCAGCCCCAGTTGGGGCATGTGAGGGAGGCAACCAGTTGATGTGTCTCTCTCACATTGATGCTTCTCTCTCTTTCTCTCTCCCTCCCTTCTCACTTCCCTTCCTCCCTTTCACTCTCTCTAAAAATCAATGGAAAAGATATCCTGGGGGGCGAGGGGCAGAGGGGGAATTAACAAAAAGAGAGAGAGATAGCCATTTCTGTAGCTTGGAGGACAGGGCCAGCATGACTGCATTGCACATTACGGCACCCTTCCCGTTAATGACATTGTTGGTTTGCAAATTTATTATGACAGTTTTCTGGCAGATGCCAGCAAAATGTCCCAAGGAAGGGACACCTTTCTGAATGGCACTATACGGGCTAGCCATGGCCATGAACATGGAAAGCAGTGTTTTCTGCACAGCCCGTCTCCTTTTTTCTTTAAATCCCTGAATTGTTTGGCTGGCCTGAGATGCTCACCAGCATCTTAAGGTAATGCCACATGTCTCTTACTTGCTTTTTCATTGCAGGGAAGCAGAATTGTGTAGTATGTCTAGAATTGGACAGATAACATTCTTCATAGCTTTTCTCCTGGACCTATAGTTGGTACCATTAATCTGGCAAATGTTTCCATTCCATGAACAATTATTGGCTATCGCATACAAGGTATGCATCAAAAATCTGAGAGACTCAAGAACTGAACTTTGCTTATATTTTTGCCCTAAAGGTGCATATGCAAATGATTAGGGGATGTTTGTAGTCACTGTAGTACTATGGGCTAATGATGAACTCACACACACACAAAAAATAAGGATATATGTCAGCTGCTCTTAAGGAAACCCCTTAAAAATCCATAGCCCTCCATTTAATATTGAACTGACAGTTGCATCGATTTTGGCTGCCTTAAAGACATCTTTGAATAAGAGCAAGCGCGGCTGCATCTGTCAGCTTAAAAACACCTACAAGAGAGAGGTGCTGCCTCGTGGAATTAGTCAGGTTTTCCCACTGACTGCCTTACAGTCACATCTTCTGTTACATTGACTGCATTTCCAGGTTCTTTCTTGCATCTGGCTCTTGGTTAGATTTTGACACCTCTCCAAGGCCAACTCCTGGTTTTACTCAGAACCTTAGTTAGCATCCCCTTATCAGCCCTGCCGGTTGGCACAGGTAAATTCAGTATTGGTTAGCTTAAGTAAATCCTTCCCCACACCTCTTTTTCACCACGTGCACTATTTTAAATCAGCTTGTTAGGTATAACTAATTGGGGACAAATCCCAATTAGAAATGTAGACAGAAGTGAGGAGTAAATGAGATGGTTGACAGTGAAGACTAAGACATGCAGGACATTCCAACTTAATCACAGGGTTTGGGGCCTGTCCTGGCCTCTTTCCAAGGAACTGGTGTGGGTGGTCCTTCTTACTCACACACACAATGCATCACCTGAAAGGTGGATGGGGCTTCTGACACTAACGCCCCCTTGCAACCACATTCTTTTTGACAAAGACATCAACATTCTCCTACTTCATAAATTTGAAAGCTCAGAATCAACATCAATGCCTTTTTTTCCTTTACTGCTAATCCCACTTAATAGCTCTGCCCTGTCAATTCTCAGTGTCCTTCCTTGGGCATTCATTACTCTTCAGCTTCTCTCATACCTCCCTAGTCCAGCTGTGCATCACCTTGTCCCTGAAGTTCTGCAAAAACAGCTTTTCTTTTTTGAGATGTAATTGACTTATAACATTACATTAGTTTCAGGTGTATAACGTGACTTGGTATTTGTGTATATTGCAAAATGATCACCACAGTATGTCTAATCAACATCCATCACCGTAAAACACTCTAAATATCCTCCCTGCCCTTCATTTTCCCCTTCCAAACTATACTGTAAACTAAGAGCCAAGTAACATTTGTAGAACAAAACTTTGTGATCTTTTCCTACTGAACTCCTCTTTGCCCACTAAATCAAGCCCAAACTTGGGCCTTTTCCAGACTTCACATAACTTGATTGCTCTCTTCTTGGAACTACCAGGTGAACCAGCCCAGCGTTGACACTACTCCTCAAGCATCACATACTCATTTGAGACTTGGAGTTAGGCTACAATGCTCACCTCTCTTTGTAGACAAATTCAACTCATTCTTTATGGTCCAGCCCAAGTCTCATTACCTCTACCATGAGACTTTCCCCCAGGTACCCTAGACTGCATTGATTTCCCCTTTCTCCACATTTTTATCGTATGTTACTTGTACATAGTCCAGCAAATAAGTCTTGATTAAATTGCTTTGCTATTGGTGGCTTATATGGAGGATGACTATATAATTTGTTTACCAAACCGGGACACTTTTGAGAGTGAAAATGATGCTGCTAATCATTCCACTAGGAAAATAGGCATTTCCAACTGAATAAATCAAGATACATGGTCATCCTAGTTGTGTTTGGACATCTTGTCTTTCCAAGACTGTAAGCTTCTAGGGGCAGAGTCCATGTTCTATATTTGATTTGCTTATTCCTTGGCACACAAAACAGCCACTCACAGAAGTAATGAGTAAGAAATACAGGAGGGATGCCCAGACAGTGTAGCTCAGTGGTTGAGCATCGCCCTATGAGCCAGGAGGTCATAGTTCAATTCCCAGTCATGGCACATGCCAGGGTTGTGGGCTCAATCCCCAGTAGGGGGTGTGCAGGAGGCATCCAATCAATGATTCTCTCTCATCGTTGATGTCTCTCTCTCTCTCTCTCCCTCTCCTGTCCTCTCTCTGAAATCAATAAAAACATTTTAAATAAATACAAGGAGAGATGGAGGGAATCAAGCAGTCAATTTACCTTCACTGAAAAAGGTGGTTTCTTAAAAATCAAAAGTCCACTCCACTCCACTGATATATGCAGGACGCAAATACCAAGATAGCCACACAACTTCTCTATGACAAGCTGGAAGAAGGCAGCTGAAATCAAGCAGGCAGAAGAGAAGTTTGAAGATTTGAAGAGACCACAGCAACAGAAATCAAGTGATGCACAGCATTTCAGGGTGGCACAGATCTCAACAATTAATACTATCAAGGGGACCCACATATAAACCCAATTTGTATTCAGTGGGAGCTCTAAAAGCATTGATTATTGTTAATTATCAAAGAGGAACCTGCACAATATGGAAGTTTATTATGCATTTGTTCAGAAGGTAATCATCTTCAGAAGGTTAAGTATAATAATTGCCTTGTGGGATTTTTATTTAAACCCAATAATAAAATCATAAGCAGGTTTAATGTGCCATTTCCCGTTTTTACCATCTCTTGATACATTGGTGTTCTTATCCATTTTTGTGTTTTTTAAACGTCGTCATAGCAACTTTGTACCTCAAAGAGAGAGTATCAAAGAAATGTTTGAGAACTTTTTTGTAATCAGATTCAGAGTGTGAGGCCAAAATTTTCCTAGAGTTGATATCAATTAGAAGGGAGTTGCCACCATTAAAAAAGAACAGAAAACAAAATCCTTGTGCGGCGTCAGTCTGTTCCCACCATCTTCACCCTGATGGTGGCAGGGATGGGATGAGTGTATTGATCGAATGACCTGATTCTCATAGACAAGACCCCCATCACCACCTCTGCTCTCCTGACTCATCATTCTATTCTTCCAACCTTGGCCAACTCTGAATCGGGGTAGTTGTGAGGGATAGGATGGTACCTGAACTCCTGACTGTGTCATAGCTTACTCTGGTACTGTGGCTATTACTTGCAGACTTCTGGCCAGTGGATGAACTCAGTACCTCACGGAATGACTTGGAAAGTTCATATACCAAGAAACTCTTTAAAAGCTGAGAGAAAAGCCCAGTTCTTTCTCGTCCATTTGTATAAAGAACACATAGAAACAGATGTACTCTGTAAAGTGTTAGTGCACGTGTGGTTAGTGGCACGTCCCTAATAACCATTTGAGTTGATGATTCCCAATCTTTTCAGTTTCATTTCACTTGAGCCTCAGTTACTGGTCTGTAAAATAAATGAGTTGTACTATGTCCAAGATGCCTTCCAAGTAGGATTTCTATCAATCTCTGAAGCATGTCTCTTTGCCCAAAAAAAGGGGGTAAAGAGTAAGGCACCATTACATCAGCTGTTGTTGTTGCCCAGATCTTAATATTTAGCGGATATAATTTATCCCCGTGAAATATACCAGACATTTAGACAACCATATGTTGTAACTCATCTGGCCAAAAGAAAGTGCCCATCATGCTCCTAGTAGCTGTCTTATAAATAAGCTCTGCTGTGGGCTTTCGTAAATTGAAAATTAAAATTAACTTTATTTAATTTGAGAAACCACTGAAGGCACTTTGTTTTAGACAGAGGTGCCATTGTACTAGAAACCGAACAAAGGAAGACAGGGATGTTGTTCTTTCCTTCCAGACGAATCTGGCCTCAAATACTTGAGAATCTCTGTGATTAAACAAGATCATTCAAACCTCAAAGTCCCACCAGTTTGGGGACAGTGAAAGGAGCATTGTAGGATATGGACTTAACTCCTGACTCTGCCATTTAAGATCTTGAAACATTACCTTCTCTTGAAAAAATAAAAAAAAAGAAAGGAAAGAAAAAAAATCACAGGGTGGCTTGGCTAAATCTTAAAGTCTCTTCCAGTTCAGAAATTCTGTGGTTCAATAATTTTTGTCCAGATTCTCAAAAGTAAACCGATAGAATGAAATAAATATGACTAGGAATCAATTTTATGGATCTTTAGGGCTTTTTTCATTACCACAACCAACTGAAAGTGACAGCCCCGTACAAGGATCGGCACTTGTACTTGATGGCCATCATGGTCAGCTTTTACTCAACGGCCATCATGGTCAGCTTTTACTCAACTTGACCAGCTGACTGCCCCGCAGCCTTTCTGCATACATAATTCAGTAGGGTATTCTGATTTCATCAATAAGTACACTCTTGTGTGTATTGCTGTATTTCATTTCCTTTTAATTTAAAGATTTCAGTTTAGGTGCATTCATTGATGAACTCTGTTAAATCAAACCTGAAATGAACTTTAGGGCTCCATATAGTTCAAGACCTGTGGCTGTTTACCAAAGAAATTCTTTCTTCTATCCTTTCCAGTCAAGACACAGCAGAGAAAAAGTTTCTCAGGTTTCTTCTTTCACGAACCACACATCTGAGTTTATGGTCAAGATGATCAGTAGATGTTATTATTTAAAAACCACTAGTTAACAAACTCAGGGAGACCTTGACTCCACAGGTCACATTTCAGGTGAGACCTGAAGGATGATGGCTTATGTCTTCACCCTTCTCACCCCAGCTCTCTTTTAAAGATAGCTCTTGGTGCGTATCCTAGCTGGGAGTGTATGTAAGACAAGTACTTGACATCTAGTCAGTATCGACATTTTCACAGCATCATCCAAGGAGAAATTTCCTGATCTGTTCAGACATTGGTTGAAGAATGACACTTGTTCCCATAAGCAGTCATCTTTAGGTCAGAAGTGGAAATTATATTCCTCTTCATCTTGAGTATGTTGGAGACATTTTCCAAGATGCATTTTTCTCTCCACCTTACCACTGGGATTTAAAACAGATGTTGTATTTGCTTCATACCCATCTTCCTTTGTAGTTGTTATTTTGGGTAAGAATCAAAATGTTCCTGTACCATCTATTCCCTTTCTCTTTCTCTTTCTCCTTCCTGCTCAGAGTAACCTGAAGTCACTCACCAGCAATGTATAAGAAATCCTTTTCCTCATTCTTGCCAACATCTGGTGCTAACAAACTTTAATGTTTGCCAATCTAGTATCATATCAGATGGCACCTCAGTAGTGGGTTCCCTGATTATTAATGAAGTTGAGTATTATTTCATATTTATTACTATTTGCTTAGTTTCCTCTATGAATTTCCACCCTTTTCCAATTTTTCCATTAGATTGTTGTTTTCTTATTGATTTATATAAATTATTTTTTCAGTTATTCATGTTGCTAATATTTTTCTTGTTTTTCAATTTGTGAAAACTTTGCCTATGATGTCTGCTTTTCATACCAAAGTTCAGTGTAAAAGCCGGATTATTTTATGCTTTGTGATATTTATGTGCTTGTTTTAAGAAAGTCTCCCTGCCCCAATTATATAATGGTATTCTCTTAAATTTTAAAGTTTTATCGTTTATTACTTTTGCATAAACTGTGAGGGGAGGATTAATATATGTTTCTCTGTGGGTAGTTGATCATTCTAACATCATCCCTTTTTTAATTTTTACATGAATTTTAATTTCACTTCTGTCATATATTGAGCTCCCATTTCACATTTTGACACTTGGTCTGTTACCTAACTCAGCCAATACTACACAGTTTTCATGAGTTTGGCACTGTAATAATTCTTAATATCTTATAGGTCCTGTCCTCCTTTCTTCTTTCCAGCCTCCAGATGCTTCCTCTACTTTAGTTTTCTTTTCCGTCAGTACAGCTTTTAGTAATTATTTGAATGAGGGTCTCTGTGGTATATTCTTTCCATTTTTGTCCTGAAAACTTCTTTATTTCACCCTCCCTATTGAGTGATGTGGAGTTTAGTTGGGTAATTCTAGACTGAGGACTTTTTTCAGAGCAATTTGAAAATATTTCACTGTTTTCTAGATTTTGTTGCTGTTGTGAATCTAGCAGTCTGTTATCCTTTTGTAGATAATCTGTTTTTTCTATGTAGTTGCCTTTAAGACTTCTCTGCCTTTGGCATTCTCCAGTTTCTTTATTTTACGTTTGGATATATCTTCATTTCTATTAATCTGCTTGGTTGTTGTGCTTCTTGAAACCAAGGGTTCATGACTTACCTATTCTGGTAATTTTTCATCTACTATCTCTTCAGATTTTGCCTTTCCTCCATTATTTCTCTCTCTTGAAACATCCATTAGTGTTAACTGGACATTTTTATTCCATCTTTCATGTCTCTTAATTTGTTATATTTCCCATCTCTCCATCTCTTGGTACTACATTCTGGGTAATTCTTCAGATCTCTCTTCCTTTTCTATTCATTGATATTAATTTATTGACTAACCTGTTCTTTGACTTTTAAAAGTTCAGTTACTATATTTTTAATTTCTATAAGTTCTTTTTTAAATCAGCCTCATTGTTTTCTTAATGACCTAAGTTCTTTAATATCTTTCATCATTTAAAACATACTTTGTAATTCCATTGCCTTAAGTTATTGGGGGTTTAATCCTGATTTTCTTGGGTTGGCTGACTCTTGCTTATAGCTGATTTTTTCATTATGTGTTGCACTATTTTCACTTATGAGTTCATCTGCTGTGGGCCTGTGTTTGTTTTGCTTGCCATGAGAAACTGTTGGAGCCCAGTTTGTAGAAGAAATTCTGCATTTCCTTTTGTCTGGAGCCCAGAGCTATCAACAGCACTGCTTATGTTCATTTATGCAGGGTATTTAATTTCAGATTCCAAACCTATGCGAGGTCCAGGCCAAGCATTAGAATTTTCCAAGGAAACTCTTCCTCCCTCCAGAGACTAGACAGAGCTCCTTATACTGGTGGGTAGATGGTTCCCTTTCCACTGAGGTGCAGCCTCTCCAGGCTCTCGGCTCATGTAGAGGCCTTGGCTCTAACCTCCCCACACAGGCCCAGGACCTCCTCCTCTCTCTCTTTGAAGGGGTAGGGACCTAAGCTATTGAGGCTGCCTCTCTCCGTACCCTCTCAGGGCAACTGCACCCTAGAACATCCTTCTCCTCTCCCACTCTTCATCTCACCTCCCCTCTTCCTTGGGTTTCAGCTGAGCTACCACTTTATCCAACAGCTTTTCCCACACGCCACCCCCACCAGGAGTGGCCTCGTGCCCTGCTCTGTGTGTCCTGTACCCACTTCTATAGTAGCAGCTTCACTTTGCACTCCTCCTGACTTCATTTGCCTTCATCCTCCATTTCACTCAGAGTCTTTTGAGGACAGGGACTGTCCGTTCACTGGTGCCTGGCACAGTCTGCGGGGTGCTGGGTAGATACTTCTCGAATGAATGCATGTTGTTTTATAGTAAGAAAATAGGGTTCAGGTGCTAGATGTGAAGCACCCCAGGCTCTATGAGGTCAGGAAACATCATCCACTGGCATTGCTCTTAATGAGAACAACACAGACAGGTGAGATAAACCATACACTGAAGTAACTGCACCTCAACAGATCATTTGAGACTGTGTCTCAGGATGTGCCCTGAAGATCTGTGCGCAGAGGCCGGCCGCCGGAAAGCACAGGGACTGTCGGTGCCCTCTCGGTACCAGAGGGCCAGGCATTAGCGTGGTGGTCACTGATAGGCCGTTGATGCTGGAATAAGAATCAGGCTTTAAAAAAATGAATCAGGCTATACTTCAACCCCTGTAAAATGCTCTCTTCAAGAAGCAGGGTATCACTCCGGTTCCCTTAGGAAACGGGAAGTCTGTGAGGCTGACATGGAAACTGCAGGCATGGAGGCTGCTCACAGGCCTGCCTATGCTCTGCACCCCTGCCTCACCACCTAGCCTCAGTCCCTCTGGCTCCCTACTGCTCTCGGCACATCTGCCTCACCTTCTCCTCTCCAGCTGGCTTCCTCCGCTTTGCTTCTGCCCCCACATAGTCTTGGTTTGCACAAGGTGTCGGGGCTGCTCACGGCATCGCACCACAGCTCTCCTGCTCATCCTCTCGCTGCAGTCACGCTCTGGCTTGGAGGGCACTGGTGTGAAACATTCCTGCCCAGATGGCAGCAGGACCAGGGATGGGCAGTTTCCCATGGGCACCCTTGAGCATGGGCAGCCCCACACCATTCAGCAACCTCTGATTCTCACCAAGCAACCTGCTAAGTTCTTCCTTCCAGCACTTTGATTCCAAAAAGTGGGAGAACTAGGTGATGATATCCAGTGTTTCAGATGCTGAAAAGATAACCCCATTCCACATTAATTAATTGTCGTCCTAGTTTATTTATCAATCCCCTGCAGGTTTAGTTGTTGTGAGCTGGTTTCTAGGCTTGAGCCCCTGCTGCTCTGATAAAGTCCGAGTTCTGAACCTGCACAGCTGAGGGCCAGTCCCTACGTCGGTAACAATTCACCAAGATATGGAGCACATTAAGGCCTTATTCTAGCTCTTTCCTCTCTCTTCTAGTGCCTGGAGTGCCAGGCTCATTGTAATTTTAATAAATTATTGGAATGGATGTCAAGCCTATAATTTATAGGTTTCTGGTCTAACTATGAAATAGGGGAATGAAGCACCATGATATCATCAAAGGAAATATATACTCTATTAGAACCATATAAAATTTAGACCAGAGTCGTCATCTCAAGCTGAAAATACCTACACAGCATCCCTCTGCCTTCCTTGCCACAGGCCCTGCCCCGTTAGTTGGAGGGGAGGCCCGTCTTCGCTCGTTGCCTGCCACACTCTGTCTCATGCAGTCGAAAGTCACACCAGTGTTCACAGCTTTCTTTCACATGCAAGTATTACCTTAGCTATTGATTTGCTTATATTTTGAATTCAATCATTTTTCTTTTACAAAATCTGTGTGCTTATTTGCAACATAAAATTAGTATTTCATTTATGTGGAAAATAGCTCCTATTAGCTGTGCCATCTTGGGCCGGTTATGTAACCTGCTCTACCTTGATGTTTTCATCAGTCATATGGGATCACAATACCTCCTCCATTGGGTTACTGTGAGGATTAAATGAGATAGATATAAAGTGCTTGGCTTAGGGGACCTTTCAAAAGACAGCTTTAAAAGAGTAGAAGGGAAGAGGGAGGTGTGGGAGGGGTGCGGTTTTCCATGCCCTCCATGTGAGGAGATGGAAACCAAGTGCCTGTAAGGGAGCCTAGTCTCCCTCCTCCGTCTGTGGGCTGGTCCCAGCATTCCCTCTCCTTTGCTAACCCCAGCCACAGGACTCTACTGTGGACAGATCTTTCTCACTCGTCCCTAGTCCCCCCAAGCTCTGGGACTTCAGCTGATCTTATGACGACCCCGCTTTCAGTTCTGCCTGGTGACAGCCTGACTTTCATTTGTCTGTTTGACCGGAAGTTAAAACTGAGTCATCAGATCAGAAGTCGGGCACTCACTCTGGCCAGAGTTTTTGCCTTATTAGAGGATTTCACAGTGACATTAAGCTCTGCTGTCTACTCCTGCTCCTTTAAATGTCTGTATGATCCAATGACACCCTTTAAAAATCCATACCATATTCTGCTCTTCCCAGCATAGAGAGCCAGACAAATCCGATAGAGTCCTCAAGGAACGGTGTGAACACACAGCTGTTGGGGGAACCCGGCCAGTCTGCTCTGTTCTCCGCGTGTTGCATGCAGACACCACTCTCTGCTGTGTTCATTGATGACTATGTTAAATGCCACAGTCCTCGGGATGGAAGGATCTGCTCAGCCACCACTAGCCTGTTCATTATTTATAGACAATTAAAGAGCACGGCTCAATTGAATGCAAACATCTGAGAAAAGTCATTATTCATGTACAGATCAAATTGAACATTTGTCATTTCTCCAGTGATTTAACATACTCTTTGTGCCTTGGGACCTCAGATTATATTAAGCAGAGTAGATGCTTTAACTCTTTTTAGTTTAATTGTTGGCCTTCATCCACTTGTTCAGATTACTGGGACTTGTTTGAAATTAGCTCTTGCTTCCCCTTAATATGTAAAATAGAAAAGGAAGAAAATTTCCTTTTAGGACCTATTGCATTCTAAGGATGAATGCAAATTGTTCTATGATTCTCAATGAGCCACTATTAACATAGTAGGAACCCCAGTACATTAATGCGATACCTCTTTTCACATCATTACTCCTAATGGAACTGTTACCAGGATAATAGCTTGACCTTTAGCTATAGAATCAGATAGCAAAAAAATATTCTGCTTACTCGATACTGCTATTCACATAGCATATTGAGCGATTTCAGGTCAATACAATCACAATATTTTGGCCTAAGGCCTCATCTGCACTTGCAACAGAATAGGATTTCGTCTCCGGCAGATAGGTCCTAGTTAAAAGTCGCTTTTAAGTATGAATGTAACCCAAGAAATAGAATGTCGGTAATAGACCCAGTGGAAATATTTGTTGTGCAGGTGTTTTTCAAGAAGCCTGTGCTGTGCCTTCAGTGATCTCAGACACAGACACAGGAGGCAGAGACTTCCTGGTTGTTGTTTTTTAATGAAACTGGATGGGTTTTAACTGAAAAGAGAAAAAACAACCAGAAATGGTTGCCTTTCTAGGAATGACAGAATACCTGAGCTCAAGATTAGATTGAAAAGATCTATTGGAAGCTCCTCACAGCATCGGGGAAGCATTCCAGGCTTCCCTCTGGTCCTCCTAACCCCGGTTGTTGACACACTCTCTGCCCGGCTGAGAGTCGTTTTGATGTGGGCATAACCCAAATCTACTTTGTTCATTTGGAGCCACTACTTTCTAATGGGTGCTAATTTGGACACCTGCATTTCACAATCTAAGAAAAGAGGGGTTGCTATGGAAATTAATTATATAAATGGTATTACAAGAGGGGAGATGTTTATCTGCTAAGACAATGTATTCACTTCTTTCGGTGCTACACAATTTCATATAAACGAATAGGGTGCTAAATACAAATCAAATGCTTATTGCGTTCTTAGTCAGTACCAAGTACTGTTGTAGGTGCTGTGTGGGTCCAAACTCAGTGAAGACCCTGAGGTGTCTATAACCCGGTGTGGGAGATTCAAAAGCAAACCCCACCCCCAAGGTATTGTTCCCTCTGTGTATCTCCCATCCCACATATATACCGGGCAGCCTGGGTGATACCTTCCCTGGTCCTTAATTCTGCTTCCTAACCATCACTCCTCCTCTACTCAGTTGGGCTGGGCTGGGTCCTTTCCTCTAAGGTTCTTACCACAGCTACATATCTTCCTCGCACTCCCTGTCACCTTGCCATCTTCGATAACTTCACTGTTCACGTGAAAGGTCCATCTGACCCCCAGCCAGTAGTACCCAGACCTCATCCACAGTGACGTTCACCTCTACTACATTTCAGCCTCACCCGTGAGCACACCTTAGCATTCTCATCCCGAACTGCTCGCTGCCCCACTTACACTCCGGCACCGCACTCCCAGTTGCCCTTACTCCACGCCACCTCCTGCCAACCCTGTTGATAATTCCCTTCCATGGTCTCTATAGATTTTTCTGGCTTCGCTTCTTTCCCAGATTTGCGCAGGAAGGGGAAGTGAGGAAAGTTGAGGTCATTCATTCCAGGTGGCAGCATATCTTCAAGTGCTTTGTATCCCTGTCCTTCTGCCAGGACTATCCAGCTGGGCTCTGACCCAAGAGCAGCCTTACCATCCAGTGGCTCCACTCCCAAGGAGGAGCTGCAAAGTGCCCTGGGAAAAACAGCCGGCCCCTACAGGCTGTTGCCCGCACCACAGGCCTGCTTGGTGTCCTCCCATCGTCTGTCTGCTGCTTTCCTCCTTCTGTTCTTCTCAAAGGCAATCCCAGACTTTCCCCACATTCTCCATTCCCCTCACCATACATGCAAGGAGGTCTGGGAGTGATTACTCCAGCCTGTAACCACTCCTCAACCTGCCTGTCTTCCCTTCCTCTGGGGTCAGAGGAAGAAGCCCCTCCTGTTCTAGGGCGACCCTCCATTTCTAGCCTGACCTGTCCCCTTTTATCGCCCCCTTTTTCCTGGCTCCTGTCTTCCCGCACAACATCGCTGTTTCCGTCAGCCTGCAAACACGCTCAGGTTTCCCGGCCCTCAGCCCTCCTCCCCTGGCAGCCCTTCTTCTCTTCCTTCCTCCACTAAACCCCGTTTTTTGAGTGTCCTCTGTGGCCACCCCACCACTCCTTGATGACCTTCAGTGGACACTTTCCAAACCTCCCTTCCTGGCCCTTCCTCTGCACTTACACTGTGGGTCCTCCGCCATCAGCACCACTCGCTGGCTTTACAGGACCCCTCCTGGGCCTCCAGGCTCTGGCCCATCCTGGGTTCCTTCATGGACTCCTGCGCCTTAATCTCCATTCAACCATCGGGGTTCTCGCTGGCTCTGTGCTTGGCCCAGCGCTCTGTTCACTCCACAGGCTCTCCCTAGTCAATGCTTTTTCTCTCATTTTAACTACCACTTGTATGTTTGTGCCTGTCAAACTGGTACCAGCCTGGACCCTTCCCTGAACTGTAGGCTTCGGCGTAGGGAAGGGGACCCAAACTCAACTTGTCCCAAACCAAGCCTAACACATCTGTCTCTGCCCCCACCAACCTCCTTTTCTTCTATAGTTCCCAGGCCATGTGATTGAGCAGAAATGCCTGTTCTATATACAGTTCTGGTCACCTGTCTGCCTTTACTCACGCGGCCCCAACTCAGACGCTGCAGTAGCTTTCTCAAAGGGACCCTCCTCTCACTCCCAGATCCATCCTCCCGCTGCCACCCAGCTCCTCCCGCATGACTGGGTTCTTTACATTTGTGTGTGGATTTTTTCTTTCTTTCAAATTTTTTTTTTTTTTAGGATAAATTTCTAGGGGTAAGATTTCCAATGCAAAGGTGTAAAAGTTTTATGCCTCTCATTATATATTACCATCTTATTTCCCAAAAGGGTTTTGCCAGCTTATGCCAACTGTGATGTTTGAATATGCCAGGCCCCCACAATTTTATCAATATTAAGTATTAGCTTTTTAACATTGCTCTTCTCACTTAGTAGGTATAAAATGTGTTTTTGCAATTTGGGGGCTTACATATTTGTTAAGCATTTTTCCTGATGTTTTTTTCTAAATACACTGTTCGTTATCTATAGAGCCTTTTGAAATTGCTCTTTTATTTGAGTGAGTGCTTTATATAGTGGTAGATATTGAGCCTTTTCAGTCACATTTAGTGCCATTAGCTTTTCTCGTTCTAATGTAATGTTTATTTTCTATTCAATAGAAATTTTATAGTTTTACAGAGCAGTTGAATCTATCAACATTTTCCTTTGTCATTTCCTTTTAAAAGAAGCCTTTAAAACATTAAAATGACCAACA
>NW_006300030.1:1366947-1393176 GCF_000327345.1 Myotis davidii | reverse complement strand
AGAATCATTGATCGGCTGCCTTCTGCATGCCCAACACTGAGGATTGAGCCCACAAGCCAGGCATATGCCCGACCAGGAATCAAATGGTGACCTCCTAGTTCATAGGTCAACCACTGAGCCATGCCAGCCAGGCCAAATATTTTAAATACCAAGCGGGCAGTGTGCTGTGAGTGCATACTTGGTCGTGACTTACAGAGAGGAGAGCACGTTGGGAAGCGCTCAGAAATGACATGCGGTGCAGCAGCGTCCACACCAGCTCCTGCCTGTGCAGTCACACACTGGGCAGGTTAAGATAATGTCTGACCTCCCTTTCGTCCTGTCCTATGACTCCATAGTTTCTTTTGTGCTTAATAGATAGCTCTTTCCTAGAAGCCAGTAGAATATTGCAAGAGTTGCCTCCACATAGAATTGGAACTTTCATTAAGAGACAACTGCATTCCGCCAGCCGGTGTTGCTCAGTAGGTTGAGCGTCTGCCCTTGTGCCAGGAGGTCACAGGCTCGATTCCCCAGTATTGATGTTTCTCTCTCATTGGTGTTTCTGTCTCTCTCTACCTCTCCCTCATCTCTCTGAAATCAATAAAAATGTATTAAAAAGAAACAATTACATTCTATTTATTCTGAGAACTGATTGAGTTAGTAGGAATAACCATGAGAACATCATCTTTTTGTGTAATTTTGCATAAGATTTTGAATTAATTAAAAAGTGGCCCTAGCCGGTTTGGCTCAGTGGATAGAGCGTCGGCCTGCGGACTCAGGCATCCCAGGTTCGATTCCGGTCAAGGGCATGTGCCTTGGTTGCAGGCACATCCCCAGTGGGAAGTGTGCAGGAGGCAGCTGATCGATGTTTTTCTCTCATCGATGTTTCTGACTCTCTGTCCCTCTTCCTTCCTCTCTGTGAAAAATCAATAAAATATATTTTTTAAAAAAGTGAAATATTTTAATACAGTTGTTGAATTTTGTCATGGGGCCAGAGGATCCATAGGAAGCATTTTCTCTGCTCATAAGACATATATACAGGGACATGCACTTTCCATAAGGCACTTTCCATAAAAACTCCTCACTATGCAGAGCTGGTTTCATTTTGAAACCCAGTACATTTTATAGCGTCAGGACCCTGCCAGGCTCCACCCCCACCACAGGGATGTCATATGGATAGTGAAGCTCTCTAGAGCAGAACCCATCCATGTCTTTTAGCATATATATATATATATATAATGTTTTTTCTTCTTGGGACACATTTCTGTTTCGGACCTGCCTGTTTTATTTGTTGAAGCATTTAACAATATTTCACATTTTCTTTCAGTCTTCACAGAAAAGTACTGTACTGCTAATCATGTGGATAAGCTGCCTGGCCCGAGAGACTGGGTGCAGATTCTACAGGATCAGATTAAACTGGCCAGAAGAAGGTTAAAAAGAGGCTCAGGTATGAATGCGCTGCGGGAAGATAATTGCAGAAGCCCTTTATTGAATTCCCAGGCATTGCACAGTGCAAGCTTTGCTCCCGGGTGCTTCGCCGTCTCTTGTCTTTTGAAGGAGAGGCGCTACATAAACGTCCTGTGGTTTTGTTTTTTAAAGTCTTATTCAAATGAGTTTTGAAACTCACCTGAAGATTAAATAGTGAAAATATGTCAGGCCATTCACTTTGAATAGTACAAAGGAAAAAGATTGCTCACCTCATCTGTGGGCTTACATTCTTATGGAGGAGAGTGGGTCTCTGTTGTGATTTGCTTCCATTGCCCATTGATTTTTGTTTGTTTGAATCTGCCTATCTTGGTAAAATGTACTATTTGTTTAAGGTAAAAAAAATAACAGTAATCATTCCGCCTGGAACACCATGAAATAGAGATTTTAAGTCAAATATTTATGTACTTAAACATTTTTTTAAATCTGGGCTTGGTGATTCTGGAATTTCTTCCAGGAAAAGTGAACACAGGGTGAATTATGACTATTCAGTCATTTGAAGTCTCAACCTCCCCATTGACAGTCGGCCAGTTTAGCAGTGAAGAGTCCCTTTGAGGTCAGTTTTCTGCTATCACGTAAAAATAATCATCTCAGGAGGTCGCAGACCTCTCTCTCTCTCTATTTTTTTAATCCTGATCAAACTTCAGTGTCTGCCCTGCTCAGAGCCACCTGTGCTCTGGGGCTTGAATGTGAGAGCCTGGGAGACAGACCTGAAGTGCTGACATGTTCCAGGCTTGGGTGGCATGGGATCCGTGAGAAAGCAGTACAGTGCATGAGGCTGTGTCGCTAACCGACCCTGAAGTATGTGAACTCACAGTGAGTGGTAGTCACTGTGACCTGCCGGTGGAGCACAGCTGACGGCCTCGGGAGAGCTCCTGGCACAGGCTGGGAAGACTCTGGCAGCATCACGAGACACATGGGCACCAAGGGACCAAGTGGTTTTCAGTATGAAAACCTTACAGCTCTTTTCTCTGAAAGTCGCTACTAGGACTCTAAAATGTTCAGCTGTAGGGTCACCTATGTATGTGAGCTCCACCTGAGCATCCCCTGACCTACCTATGATAGAGCTATATCAGCAATTTACAAAGCTTAGGTCCCAAGGTCATGTCTGACAAAGAAAATATGTAGCTTTGGATGATTTTTTTATTAAAAATCTCCCCATCATCTTTTTCTTTTATATTTAATTGATGCTCTTTTTATAAAGAGCAATAGACACTAGGTTTTTTTCTCTGTGCCACTGAGTGACAGCTACCACTGGCACAGTCCCAGGAAAAGGATGCACTCAGGGTTTTCTTTCGGCACCAGCTACCAAATCCTGGCCCACTCCTGGGGAGGACTGTGAAAGTGCTATGACTACTAATATTTTTAATTGGTAAAATATGTATTATCATATCAGGTAATAAGTCATAATGGGAGAAGATTTGGTTTCGAGTGTTACGGCTGCTCTTTACCAGCTCTGGGCCTTGGGCACGTCACCCCATCTTTCTAATCCTCAGCGTCCCTCTCATGAAGTGGACATAAAAATAAAGCCTGCCTCCGAGTTGGGAGGCTCAGACACATGTTGTACATGAATGTCTTTACAAAGGAAGCTAGTGTGTCTTCTCTGAGATTGTCTGCGTCATACACGGCAGTGCCTGGAAGCGGTGGAGGTCGCTGAGGAGTCATAACCCGCGGCCCCTCCCGTCCCGGGTGGGGACCAGCAGCCTGCCGTGCCTGAGCAGCGTTGCTTTACCGCTGCTGTCCCAGCGTCATTATTAATAAAGCCCCGTTCACTCTCAGAGGTTCCAGACTTGGATAAATGATCCGGTCATCCTCCCTGTCTCTCAGTGTTCTCTGCCTTCTCCTTCATTACAACTCACCACAGAGCGTGATAGAGTGGGAAGAGCCGGTCTGAATTCCTAGCTCTGAGCTGCCATTTACAAATTCCTGGGACTTTTGGACAAATTTTTCAGCCTCTAGCAGCCCTGCATCCTTCATTTATATAACAAGGCTAACAGCTACCTCAGGGGTGTTTTCAGAGATAGAATAAGACAATGTAAGTATTGCCAGTAACAGAGAACTGACACATAATCACACAAAAAATGCTCGTGACCTTATCTTCCTTCCCATTGCCAACCAAAAGCAAAACAACTCCTTTATCCTGGCCATTTCTTAAGACCACTACCTTCTCTTTCTCCTCGCATTGTTGGTCAGAATTCTTCCAAATAGATCTGCATCCCTGAGTGGGCTCCCCCATCCCAGTTCACTTTAGAATCCATTGCACTTTGCCCTCTGACCTCGTCCTCTACGTGAGCTCTTGCTGCATTCACATCCCAGCGACCAGATTTCACTCTCTTTATGTTAACACTCCGACAGCCTCCATGTTGATTTTTACTCTGTGGAACCTCATCCTTCGTGAAGCTCTCTTCCCTTGGATTCTATGACTTCATTCTCTTTGTTTCTCCTCCACATTTTCTGGCAATGCCCTCTGTCTCCTTCACTGCCTCTCCTTCACCCGTCTCCTAAAGCCAGCATTCCCAAGTTTCTGTCCTCCTTACTTTTCCCATTCTAAATCCTCACTCCTGACTTGAACTGTTCCGTCATCAGTGGCTCTCGGGTGTGCAGCCCCAGACATGGCCATGGCCCGAGACCCTAGACTTCATTCTCTGCCTCAGCTAATGAAATCTGATCTTACCTGCCCCAACTAAATACTTCTCGTTTCCTGTCCCCCGGAGTAAAATCCCCTTCTACATACCACCCCTGCCCTCAGTGTGGCAGGCAAGGCTCTTCATAGTCAGCCCCAAGCCCCTCACCAGCCTCATCTGCACACTCTTCCTGTTCTGAAATACGCTAGGTTTTCCACCTCACGCTTTCCCTCTGCCTGTCAGGACATCAGGTTCTTCCTCCTGGAGCCTTCCTAGGCAGCGCAGCACTTTAGTCTTCTGCCACCGAGGAGTCACCCACCTGTTTGTTCCAGTGACCATGAGAGCCTCCGGAGCACAGATGGCTTCTGAGTCATGTTTCTGTTCCAAACATTGTGTGGCACAGCGTGGAACCAACAAATGAACCAGCGAATCAATCAGTGGAAAAGAAGGAAAAATAGTCCACAGCAAAAAGTCTTACTGTTTAGCTCATCCAATTCCTGTGAGAACCTAGAGAGTGTTCTTTCATCAGTTTCTAACCCTAAAACCCACAGGGCAGCACTGTCCCTGAGCTCTGTTCTCCGAAACACGATCCTTAGGGCCCCTTAGCGTTTGCCTGTGGCCGCTCACATGGTTGTCCCAGAGTGCCCTTTCTTCCTCCTCCCCAAGCCCTTTCTCTTATTACCTTCTCTGCACCCCCATCTTCGTAGTTCCCTCCTAATTTCCTCTCTTCTCCTTTCCTCCCCCAAAGGTTGAGTCTTGTGTCATGGTGCCTGACCTCACTCAGGGGAGGTTAACTGAGTAACACTATATTCACTGCTGTCAGCAGGGTCTCTTATGCTTTCTTATGCTAAAGGCCTCCAGCCTCAGCCTTGGCCACCTCACAAAGCCTCTTGTATTACTTTATTTTTTAAAAAATATTTTTATTGATCTCAGAGAGAGGAAGGGTGAGGGAGTGATAGAAGCATTGATGAGAGAGAAACATCAATCAGCTGACTCCCGCATGCTCCCCACTGGGAATTGAGCCTGCAACCCAGGCATGTGCCCCATTCGGGAATCGAACTGTGACCTTCTGCTTCATATGTCGGTGCTCAATCACTAAGCCACACCAGCCAGTCTCTTTGTATTACTTTAGCCCCTTTAGATTCAGGCTCCAGGAAAGGATTGGGGTGGGGAAAAAAATGTTTTACAGTAAATGACAAGTGTTATCAAAGATAATTGCTCAATCATTTTACACAGTAAGTAATGCTTAAGCCCTAATACCATATTGAGTGCTGTGTCTCTTCTGTTTTATATCCCAAATCAGATTTCAAGTATGTAGCCTGAGCGGTGTGGTTACTAGTATTAAGTTGGTCTTGTGTTGCCTAAATCCTGCCTTGGCAATCTTGACTGTTGGGTATGTAAGAACTTCCATTTGTCTATTCATTTACAGGGGATAATTGTTGATCCCCCTAAGAGGGACACTAACTTTAATATTCAGGTTTGAGAGAGATCCAAAGGTGTCATAGTGAAGAGACTTAAATTGGGTGCTCAGCCCAAAGGAAAGGCAAAGGGCCAAAGTAGCAAGAACCAGCTACCCTTTGGTTCTCCACACACCACCCCAACTGTGCCGCCAGCTTCTAGTCCAGCCGTGGGCAAACTACGGCCCGCGGGCCAGATCCAGCCCGTTTGAAATGAATAAAACTATTGAAAGAAAAGACCGTACCCTTTTATGTAATGATGTTTACTTTGAATTTATATTAGTTCACACAAACACTCCATCTTTTGTTCCGGCCCTCCGGTCCAGTTTAAGAACCCATTGTGGCCCTCGAGTCAAAAAGTTTGCCCACCCCTGTTAGTCTGAGGTGGGCTAGCACATTCCTCCCCTCAGAATCCACAGAAGCATGCCGGTCCCTTCTTGTCTCACATGGGCTGGTAAGGTAAATGGAAAAGGGAGAAGTGCTTGGAGCTCCTTGGGGGCTTGAGGGACAAGAACTGTAAGTCCAGAATGCTGATGTTACTAACTGCAGAGGAACCCAGAGAGAGGAAGGAGGGGGCTTTGTGGACAAAACATGTGCCCATGGCTGGAGGCGATTACAAGTCCCTGAAGCACCTAAAACATTGAAGAAAAATGGTGGGGAGACTGTTGAGTGTCTGCTGAGTGTATTGGAGAGGCCTCTTCTCAGAGACGCAGAAACTGCCTTCCTGGCAGTGGGCCACGTGACTGAAATAGGAAGATCCATTTAAATTCTGTTTCCCCATACTATTTATTTTATGCATAAACAAACCTTTTTTTCCTGTTTCAGATGCTAAGACAAATTATTATGAGTTCTGGTCTCTATTCTCTTCCCCACTTCCCCCTCAACAAACACACATGCACACAGTAGGGACTTTTTCCCCCATTCCTGTTTCTCTGTCCCACAAACAGACTGACCAGTGAACACATTTCTCAACCACATGACACAGGCTCATTTCCACACGCCCATGCCTGCTTCTACAGAATGGGTCCCAAACCGTAGACTGCTCCCAGCCCTTCCCTTCCGGGGGAGCCTTGCACATGCCCAGAACATTGTGTGGCCTGCTCTGTAGTTATCATATTTGATTTTGGACATTTTCACTTTGACCAGAAGGTTTAGATTATCTGCCTAAATATTGGGGATCAGCACCTTGGCACTTTTCTGCCCCTCTAGCAGGTTCTGTTAGCATCCAAAAAGTGGAAGGTGCCACCTGGCTGGGTGGCTCAGTTGGTTGGAGCATCATCCTGTTCACCTAAAGATTGCCGGTTTGATTCCTAGTCAGGGCACATACCCAGATTTCTAGGTCAGTCCGGTCGGGGAGTATGGGAGGCAACCAACTGATGTTTGTCTCCTCCTCCTCTCTTTCTCTCTCCCTTCCTCTCACTCTAAAATCAATTTTAAAAAAAAACAAAACATATCCTCAGGTGAGGATTTTAAAAAAAAATGTGGAAGGTATCTAGAGAATCTAACCCTGCCACACAGACCAGACCAACACATCAGCAGTGACCTGCCAAATAGGTTTTGTCTCCCCATTTTTTCATATCCTGTGACACTTCATTCTCCTCAAGCAGCACAAAAGTGGGACCCCAGCAAATTGGAACTAGAGCCATTGTCATGCTGATAGGAACTCAGAGGCTTCCCAAAAATATTACTTGCTCTCCTGCTTTTAGTCTTCATTATTTTTGATCCAAATGATAATCCAAACAGTGTCTCACAGATATTCCACAATTTAACCTTTTTTTTTTTTATCATATTTGGCTCAATTCCTGGAATTAGATACAGACTCCACCTGGGCAAGCTAATCACCTCACTGTTTAAGAAAGCTCGCACTGCCCTAGCCAGTGTTCTCAGTGGTTAGAGCATCAGCCGGCACAGAAAAGGGTCGGGTTCAATTTCTGGTCAAGGGCATGTACCTGGGTTGCAGGTTCCATCCTCAGCCTTGGTCAGGGAGCATGAGAGAGGCAACCAATGTCTCTCCCACATCGGTATTTCTCTCTCTCTCTCTCTCTCTCTCTCTCTCTCTCTCTCTCTCTCTCTTTCTCCTCTTTCTCTCCCTCCCCCTTCCACTCACTCTAAAAATCAATGGAAAAGATCCCTGGGTGGGGCTTAACAACAACAAAAAAAGAAGAAGGCTCAAACTGCCTCTTGAAAAAATGCCCCATGCAGATCTGAAAGGTTGTTATATGAATCCAAACAGAAATTCATTTGGGGCTCTCATTACATGTAATAATTTTTTTCTATAACTGGAATGATTCCTTTCCTGGTGTGGATTTTTATCATTTTCATTAGATTATTTCCTCAGAGCTGAAATTGCAATTTTGTGTGTGTGTTAGCTCTACAAGTAAAACTGTCACTGCTATTACATTTTTATTGGACTTTCTCAATCTTTTCCAAATTTTACAATTTGTCACCAGGAAAGAAAGATGGTGAGGTCATTGTTATTGACAGATATTATAATTAAATTTGAGTAACACAGTCATGTTCTTCCTCCATGACCCTGTGCCCTGTTCATGCAGCTGGTATATACCAACTTATACATGTTTTTACATATATTGTTCTTACTAAAGCACATAATTGCATAGGCCTGCTTTTTAAAAGTGAAGATAACTTAATCACAAAAGGAAGATCAACTTATACCTAGAACCGATTTTTGTTATAACTAAATGAAAAGAAATTGAAATGGAAAGAGGAGAAAGTTACTCAAGTATAAAATGAACTGAAACTTGAAGATTTAAAAATTAGCTCATAGTCATATATGCGATATATGTTTGGATGATTAATAGCAAAGAGATTAAGAGTCCAAGCATAAACCTGAGTCAAGCCCTTGGCAGTGTCACTTACTAGCTGTGTCACCCTCGGTACATTTCTTGGCCTCTCTGTCTCAGTGTCCTCATTTGTTAAAATGGACATAATAACAGACCTGCCTTGAGGGGTTTTTCTAAGAGTTAGATCACTCAGTGTATGTCAAGTGCTCAGTAAATGGAAAGCATCTAATAAGTGATGGTGGCTAGCATTGCTATTATTATTATTGCTGGAGAACCTTTTAAATCTTAGACAATGAGTCTGGCCAGTGTTGCTCAATGGTTGAGCGTCGACCTATGAACCAGGAGGTCAGAGTTCAATTCCTGGTCAGGGCATGTAGAAGCCAGCTAATCAATGACTCTCTCTCATCATTGATGTTTCTATCTCTCTCCCTCTCCCTCTTCCTTTCTGAAATCAATAAAAATATACTTTAAAAAATTTTTAGTCCTAGACAATGAAAATTATCATGTAGTTCATCTATCAAATCCAATCAAACTAATTAGAAGAAAATAATATCTTCTAAATATAAAAATAACATGTTATTTTTTATATATACAGAATTGTAAAAACCCAAAGAACAAAGTTTTAAATACTTATAAGCCTTTCATTCAGAGAAACACTACTAATATTTTAATTTGTCCTGTATTTTATCTATAAATCTATATACAAAATTTTATTCTTACCATTTGTCGTATTGCTTGACTTGAATGTTTTTGTTGTTAAATATTCATGTACAACATAATTTTTAGGGGTTTCTACTTTTTTCCAAACAAAATTGGTCTTGACTGGTCTTTCTCTTCGCAACATTTTCTCTTTGTGGTGGATTGGGCGGGTCAGCAGACCGTGGGTCACTGAGTCAGTGTGTCCCAGTCAGAGGACAGGATGTGAGAGAGTGGACTAGAGTGGAAATCTTTGAGTCCTGATTGTGTTTAAAGCAACAGCAACAAAACACAAGAACATAGGACTAGCTTGCTTCCCAACTGAGCACTACAAGGTGATACAAATGCAGCCCTCATTTGACTAGCCTCACATGCACACAGGCAGGGAATGTCCCGCAGGGCCACCAGCCCG
This sequence comes from Myotis davidii, assembly GCF_000327345.1. Classification (NCBI taxonomy): domain Eukaryota; kingdom Metazoa; phylum Chordata; class Mammalia; order Chiroptera; family Vespertilionidae; genus Myotis; species Myotis davidii. The sequence goes on along the minus strand of NW_006300030.1, from coordinate 1,383,725 downwards.
GGGACAAGGGGCACTGCTGACGTTATGCAGATGGCCATGATGAGATGTTTTGACCTGTCCTGTAGCATGCTGGGGAGATGGACAAGCCCATCAGCTCTCAGGAGACATATGGGCACCTGTATTTATGTTTAGTGGAAGGTTTTCTGTGACTGAAGGATCTACCTTTGGAAAATTCATAAGGAGATTGAAACATATCAGAGATGAGCAAATGTTTGCATTTTAAAACAGAAGTGATGGCTCTTTTAAAGAAGTGCTTATTCCTTCTGATTTTCTTTATGACTGAATTGATGCCAACTTAGATTGCCAGCTCCCGGATCTGAATTTCCAGTAATCTCCAAAGAAAGGGTCATTCTCAAGATTTCCTAAGCCCGCCCCACAGGAATGGTTCTGGAAATGACAAGCAAAAATCTACCACAAGAATTCACTAACCGCATGCATCATATTTCAACGATTCACACCCAAATATGGATGGATATTTAAGCCGATGTAAATAAGCGAAAAGCACTGAAATCATCAATGATCGATAGAATAAGCTTCATAAGCTATAAAAAAAATACTTAATACAGGAAAATTGATTTTATTTTATCTTTAAAATATTTTATTTAAATATTGGCACTAAAATCCATAATGTGAACTGGCTGGAGCTGAAAAGGGAAAAGAAAGGTGAAAACTCCTATGTATAATGGAGATTTAAAATTGTCTGACTGTATTGGTGAAATGGATGTGCTCCCTGAAACTAATGAGATTTGTGTTTTATGTTTGTAACCAGCAGAGGTAGCTGACGGTGATGAAAGACTGGACAGCATCTCTCTACCACCAACAGGTAAAACACATTTACATTTCCATCACCCACTGGAAAATACAGCAAAGGAAAATATATGCATTGAAAATGTTTTTAACATTAGAGATGCAGATGCTTGAGCAGAATGCTTCTGTAACAGAGCCAGACGACAATCAGAGGTGTGCAGTGCCCTGTGGTCAGACATGTTTGTCACAGTGGATATGAAAAGCTACATTTTTCTCACAGTTTTATATTCTTAAAAACCTCAGAACAGCAAGTCCTAAGAAATTAGTGTCACAAGACTTTGCCTCCCAAAACCTTTGGACATTAAAACATATTTTAACATGATATGACATTTCTTTTTAGAACAGGGATCACCAGTTTTAAGATGAAATTCATGTCCTTTCTGTCCTCTCTCACCTGCTCCAAAGGGCTTTGAGCAGCAGGCAGTCACAACTCTTCACACAGTGGGCACCTAGTGAATGCTGTGTTTTAACTGAGTGACTGAATACGCCAGTGCATCTGGCATGGGTGGCACATTACCAATGTTATAACCAGATCGCCCAATGCAACATTTCCCTGAAGCGTCTGCTACAATATCAAGCCATAGACATAATTCTGACCACATTATTTAACTCACAAGTGATATCCTTCTGCCCTGGTCTCCTGCCTCTGCATCAGTTCATCCCCGAGAGCCAGAGGGACAGGTGTCTAAGCCACAAGCCATGTGGCAAGCAATGTATTCCTCAGTTGGCCTCATGACTCTATTGACTGCCCTCAAAAGAATACATGAAGATTTTCTGCCCACAAAACCCAGATGCCCCAAAAAATCCTCTTAAGTGAAAAAGCTCAGTGCAGTGTTTTCTTCTCTAGATGTGGGCTGGTAAGTTTAAATGGAAATCAGCAAATGTGAATGGAATAGCTAGTCTGTGTAAGCACTCTACTAGGTCATGTGCTCATTGATAGCACTTACCCTGAGATGACAACCAAGAGTTCACAGGTGTAGGACAGACTTATGTCAGAGAACACTGGAGCAGCGAGAAAGCTCAGCCAGGTAAATAATACAGTGCTTTCTGCCATTGAGTAGCTAAGCAACAGGTCAATGGGCAAATGAAAAAGGACCTTCTTATATCAAGTTTTACCATATAATCATTACATAAAAGGGATTTCTCTTCTTGTTTGGCTATGTTTCCACATTTATGAATTAAGAGAATTGAAATGCATGATCTCTACTGTTCCTTCCCATCTGTCCTCCGAAAATCAGAACAACTCAGAATAGCCGTGTGCTTGTCACCCCTGGCCCATTCCCAGTAGACTCACCAAGTGCAGCTAATAATGAAACTGTGCAGTTCAGGAGGCCCCTTGGAGGAATACCATGCTGCTCTGGTTGTGCTGCCCAGGTTCCTCCCTCTCAGCCTACTGCCCCAGGGCATTTGCACTGCCCATCCTCACTGTCATTTGACACAGTGGACTTTTAAAAGTTACTATTACTTGAAAACCATTCCCTTTGTGTTTCCGTACCTGAAGATGGAGGCAGAGAGATGTTTCAGATGAGAAAATTGAACACGGGATGTAGAACCCCTCATGGAACTGAAAAGAGTTTCAAGGACCCTGAGAGTGAAGGAACGTTAGAGATCATCTAGTCCCATGCCTCCTTTTTATCCAGTCCTTTTATTTTACAGGTAAAACAGCCTGAGGCCCAGAAACACTAAATGACTTTCTCAAGGTCTCACAGCTGTTGATGGCCTCTCGACTCCCAGTCATTACATCGCATAGCTTTCTTACACCTAAGCCAAAGCCAGCTTTCCTCAGCATGTTTCTTAAAGATCCCAAGAGTTGATGGATGTGCTAATCCCTTCAGGATTCCATCTCACTGTCCCATAGTCTCCACAATTAGAATGTCCATCGTAAGTCCCCCGAAGTCCACTGCAGTTTCAAACTCATGGAATTCTTTCCGGAATATTGCCCAGCGCTGCGAGGTCATAATGAAGACAGGAGTAGAATGGCCCTACAGGTCTTTTCACTAGACTCTTGACAGAATTTTAACACAAACTACTAAACAGCATGATAAAAAGAAGTACTGTTTATCATTTAGAAAAGGGAAAAAAAATTCCCATATTGGTGCCCAAAATTTGTAGTAATGAAATTAAATAATTTTGATTACAGTAGCCTGTCTCTTGATTGCCACTGAAGTAAAAACCCAGTCTGGTGGCTTCTCTGAATACAAGGCTATTACTAACCTCTCCCTCCTGCGTGCACCCCCAGGAGACCCACCTTACTTGTACAGGCCCTTCTTCCTGGGATATGAGGCTCACTGGCCAGACTTTCTTTATCGTGTTTATTTGAGCTGTTAAAGATTTAACAGTGCTTTTATTAACTTTAGCTCTTCCTTTTCTTCCAAATTCATGTATATTGAGGAGAGGAGAGGAGAGTGTAAATATATGAATCAGAATCTAACAGGTCAGGGTTTTAGTCTGGCGGCCAAATGACATTTGTTTCGATCCATTTCATTTAAGCAAACTTAACAAAAATGGATAGGGATTTTATAGTGAGAAAACATTTTCCCTCAACCCTGTCAGTGAGCATTTTGGAGCAGCGCCCAGGACTCAGCACTGTGTTAGGTTGTGGTGAACAAACCCGCCCTCAGAGCCCCGCCCACTGTGACAGGCAGAGGCCAGCCGCCTGCAGCCAGGTGTGGAGGGTGCGGCTGATGGCAAAAACCTTCCAGGACTTGGGGACATTTGTGGTGGGAGAAAAGAGCATAGAGAAAGTAAAATCGTAACAGTGCTTTCTAAAATGTGATAAGGAGGCTTCTGAATTTGAAATAGAGTAGTGCAGAGCTCAGCTGGGCCTACCAGTCTTCGTCATCAATTGGCATTCCTTCACATACGTTTTAAACATTAATAAAGAAAAGTGAAAGGGAGAAAATGTAAATTAATTTTACCACCCAGGGACAATCATTATTGGGTATCCCCCCCCCCGACTTTTCTCTATATTTGATTTAGCCAATGGAGATCAAATATATAAAATTTTGTTTGCTGAGTTGGATTTTTTTAATGGGACTATTTGGAAAGAATTAGACCAGTTGTGAAGCTTTCAGTCAGTAAAGAATTATCAATGGGGTACAATAAACAGATAAGCCTTGGAAGGGGAATACCCCCCCCCCGACTTTTCTCTATATTTGATTTAGCCAATGGAGATCAAATATATAAAATTTTGTTTGCTGAGTTGGATTTTTTTAACCTAATAAGCACTTTTAATTTTAATTGAAAAATTACCATTTTTCATGCACGTATGTATTTGAATAGCTGCATGATAATCTGTTTTACAGGTAAATCATATTTTATTTGGCTCTTTTCTGTTACTGGACAACATATGGACATTCTCTAATAGTGATACACATTCAAGGGCTTCCTTGCAAAAATAATCATTACAAATCTCCAATGGCTAAAATTGTTAATTTAGCACCACTAAAGTCTTGGCTAAAAATTTGTGATTTAAACATGAAACACAGACACCTCACCCACAACATTTTCACGTATACAAACTACCTCTAGCCATGTCATAGGAAAGTGTGCAACTGCCTTCAGAGAAGTGCCCCCTTCATTTTCTTTCTCTGTTGTAGGTAATATATTTGACACCAGGAGAGAAAACAAGGAAGACTCAGAGCCAGATTTCACTGCCTAGACTTTCATTTAGTGACAATGCTCATTAGCATATGCACCGCTTCCCTTTGAATTTCCTCAAAGATCCACGTTAGCATTTCAGTGTACTGCAGAGTGTGCGTGTTCTGTGAAGTTTACCTGTCCTGTTTGAATAGTTTTGATGTACTATCTTTGTCAACTGTGATAAGCAAGCCTCCAATTTGGTATAAGATTTTTAAAAATCATTCCTAGAGTTGATTTATCACCCTTGAAGTCCAAGATCTGATCCAGTTAGTTCATTGTCCATTAAAAATAAGCAGCTCTCTCTTCCCCGTTTTTGTCCATAACATCAATGTGAATGTTTGGAGTTTTGAAGCATAGTTATTTTAACACAAATTGCTTAGATGCTATATAAAGGAGAATGGCACTTTCCAGGACTGAAAAGGGAACAGTTGTTAAAATTAATTAGACCTTCATCAGCTTAAAAAATGAAAAAGATGTTTTGGGAGACAGGATAGCCCTTCTGTTAGATGAAATCATTTGTGACATCAGTTCCCCCAAAATAACCATTTGTGCAAGGGGCTTGGCCCTCGCAGCCCCGGCTGCCTCAGCCCTCACAGTCCAGCTTCATCCGGAAGGTCATCCGGATGGTTCTTCTGCTCTTGGGTCTAATTAGCAGATTAGCTCTTTATTATATAGGATAAGGGTAAGTGATATATGAATTTCTTTGAAAGAAAAACCTTTTAGGAGGTGGTATCGACACAGTGACAGAGTAACTCATTGAAAGGTGAGAAACTCAGTAAGCAGTTACCTACTTGATACCTGCCAGCTGTTTTGACAGATGGTTTTAGCCGAGTGAGTGGGTCAGTGTTTTGACAACCAGCCACACACGTATTCCATTAATGTTACGTATTTTATTTGGTTCCTAGTACACTTACACTCCACTTTATATAAATCCAACAAATGAAAATCTGAATTCATTTTAGAGATATCATGCCACATGCATATTTGTTTTACAGAAATATTTTCATCTGGATTCCTTTCATATGATGGTAAATTTAAAATACCATTTTATTTAGAAACACTGCATTTGACCTCATTTATTTTATAAAGCAAATTACCTTGAAACTTTGGCACTTGACCCAAAGGCCAAAACTTGGCTTGAAAGAAATGTGGACTCAAAACACCAAACCCCAGGATGGGGGAGAGGGGGAATTACTGTGCTACTGTTCAATGCATTTCCCTAGCACTTCTTTTATTGAGTCAGAGAGTGTTAAAGCTCAGAGTTATTGTAGATGTCCTTATTAGTAGGACTAAGGGAGTCAGCTGGGGAGTGAGAGTCATGGTTGCCCAGGGCCAGGTAACCCATCAGTGGCCTGGCCAGGACTGGCATCTAACGGCCTTACTCCCCTGTCCAAGGTACTTGTGCCTCATCACACTGAACAGCTAAGCCTGAGTGAGGAGGGAGCTCTGGGATGAATCTGTTCTCCACTGAAGACCAGCTCATTAACCAACAGTGGCAGGAAGCTGGTGCGAGGTGTGGCTTGTGGCATCCGTCCAACTGCTAGACAGCTCATCTCATACATGTGTCTTTTGTTCATTGTCTTTGGAGGTTCAGAGTGGCTATTTCCATCACACCCTTAGTTAGCCTTTTACATGCGAGGCGAGCTGGTAATCACTCCCCTGAAACCAGCCTCTCTGATCACCAAGTCTGGTGAGATACTGTGAACAGGGCTTTTGTTTTTCTGCAACATATGTTTTCACACTGGTCTGCTGCCTCTCAGAAGAAAGTATTTCTCAAGGGAATTGAAAAGATTAATTAGTGCCCTTTCAGCTCTATTACAACACGATGACTATGTTGCTAATAGAGGTAGAAACGTTCACCTTCCCACTGTGGCATCTGTTAAGTACACACCACGCGCGTTCGGAGCACGTCCTTCCAAGACCGGGCGACAGCATGGAGTGTTCACCCCTGGAGGAGGGTGGGGACTGTTCAACTCACGAGTATGTGCAATGGATCCCCAAATTGGAAATACATATCATATAACTGCAAGAGTGAAATCATATTTTGTAAATTAAAATTGTATTTGTGTTTACTTACTGTGACTACTGTTCAGACTTTATTCAGAAATCCTTTCTATAGGCTTTCTTAGCAAAAGCAAACTGTTCCATATCTATGAATAATGTCTCAATCTTCTGTATATATGTTTTATTAATATGTAAATATTTAGATTTTTTTAAATTACTATGTTCTTTAAAAAAGTTCAACCCAAGGCTAGTGGTGAGAATGGTGTATGACACTGTGTTGTGATATCAATCCCCAAGATGCTCTTTATGCCCATTCTGGAAGAATACAATAAATTACTTTAATTGAAAGTGCCTGTTTCATGCCTGTGTGCCATTCCTCCCATGATTATGAAGAGGAGTCAATGCTAGTCATTAATTAAAAGGTATTTATTAATATTCTGGTGATCTTACCCAAGAAGTTTTATCTCCTTTTGAAGGAGATAAATTTTCAAGAATAAACTAAATTGCTACCAGAAAGATCATATTCAAATGTGGCGAGCCATAGGCTCTGCCCAGCCTCCCGATCAATGGCTGCAGCAAGTCCTCTGGTGACACTTGAGCATTAAGCACTGATATGCTTGAAGCCTCATTTTACGTGAATTAGGTAGCTTTATAATCTTCACTTTAAAGGTAAGCCCTGCTTCTATGGAAACAACACATCAGAAGGACAAATCAATCTTCTCTCGTACAGAGTAGCTGTTAAAACATAAATGTTTTATGCCCAGCCAGCGCGGCTCAGTGGTTGAGCATCGTTGGAGCTGACACACAGGTCTCTGCACGGGGGTGTTACTTGGCTCAGACTGGGGACACCAGGCGGAGCGATCTGGAGGATGACACACGAGTTCAGGTTCAGATGTTATTCCATTCATTCAGTCAGCAAGTGTTTGGGCCCTCGGGGTATGCATGGCACTGGCTGGGGCTGGCACAGCAGGCACGGAGCTCATTCTGACCATCACTCATGAATGACTGTGATCCTGGGAAACCGTCATATAAGGTACGTTGTGTTCCTGAACTAGAGAAGGGAACTTAAATGTGGAAGCTTTGTCCCAAACTAGAGGCAATCAAGATTTGAAGTCCTGTTCATTTCATATAATTCAAGTCTCAACTAAATTTCATCATCTCCAAGGGATTCGTGACTATCCGCTCACAAGTAACCACCAGTCTCCACCATCTAGTCACAGTGACCCTTGCCGCTCTCTGAAATTGTCTTGCTGTTTATGTGGTTTTTATCATCCATTTTTCCTCTGGAATCTAAGCCTCGCGATGTCAGGGCTCTTATCTGTAAGGCCATTAAGATTTCAGGCCCCGCTGAAAGCACATTTCAGGACGCTCCCTCTCCCTCTGCCCCTGCAAGCGTGGACTGGGACAGATGGGAGCATTAGTGACCACATGACTCCCTTTCCTTCCCGTAGTCTTGGATCATGTGCACTTCCCATTGTCCCTACATCACCACTCTTCATAAATGGCGGTGAAATTGTGTCAGTGGACCCACCAAAGAGATGCTGGGTGGCTCCAAGAGAATTGATAACTAACGATTTAAAGCAACACTTTGAATTGCCACCAATCAATGCCTCTGCATTTTGTAATCACAGAAGCATGAAACTGATCATGCCCCCTAAATATATATATACTGTATATTATATACATATGTATATTTGTTTATTTATGCCCATTTAGTTATCAGTGAAATTAAAAGAATGTTAAAGAGTCAATGAAAAGGCCAAAGAGTGACCTAGGACTGGAGCCCGGTGGGAAAGCCCAGTGTGATGTGCTTTGCTCCTACTGAGACCCTGGACACACCGGATATTCCAGGGCCGTGTAAATTGGGGCAAGGGCTGCCCTTTTTTTTTTTCTAATCTGTTAATGCTGAGAAATTGGAGGATATTTTTAACCTAAATTTTGAAGCTAAGTGACTTGAGATGATTCCTTTAAAATACTTTCCAAAATTCAAACTGATGCGAGTGTATTAAATGGGGGAGCTGGTCAGAAACCAGCCCTCTCAACTTCCAGGTGTGCCTTCTCTCCACCACAATGCTCTCACAGATTGAAAACCTGAAGGGCCCTCAATGTGAATATGGAGAGAAAAATCAATTTTACAAAGGAAATCGAGTGTCCTAAATTGGTTCAATGAAGTGGGGGACCAATTGCACATTCTGGTAGAATAGCTACTTTCTGCTGTACTTTAGCAATGGAGGAAGAAAGGGAATACATTATAATAAATGACACTCTGTATATCACTGAGTTTAGCATCCTCCAAAAGTGATGTATTTCTAACCAATGGATAGGGAAAGTCAGAAGTGACTCAATTAACAACCCCACGCTAACCCCACCCCCATCTTGTGATGAACACAGTGCATTGCATAGTCCTTAGGAGAAACGTTTCACTGGGTGAAGCAATGCCACCTTCCTCCATGCCCACCTGTCACCAACACTCCCTGTAACAAGGAGCTACAGCTGTGGGTAGCCGTTAAAATTGTGTTGGTTGCCCTAGGGGGTGTCACTCAATGGTTAGAGCATCCGCCAGCACACCAAAGGGCCCTGGATTTGATTCCTGGTCAAGGGCTCATCATACCTGAGTTGCAGGTTCACTCCCTGGCCCAGTCGGTGTGTGGGGGAGGTAACCAATCAATGTGTCTCTCTTACATCAATTGTCTCTCCCCCTCTCTCTTTCTCTAAAAATCAATAGAAAAAATATCCTCAGGTGAAGATTAACACAAAAAACGAAGGTTGTGTTTGTTTCTATGGTTTAAGGCATGCACTGTTCAAGTGTGTTTGTCCCATCCACCTGCTCTTGGTGTTCCCGGGAGCTGTCTTCCCTCGCTTTGTCCCAGCGGGACTCGCTCAGCAGTTTCGGCGGAGCGGGCGTATGTTAAACGTTAGAGTGACTCCTGGACACTGGCTGTTGACCATCCTAAAGACAGGAGCCGAAATGCACCTTGATTGTGCCGAGGCTTGATCATAAATAACAGCTTTAGAAAAGGAACAAACTCAAAGACCAAGTGATTACTTTTAGTTGGAAAATACCCAATAGCTTAGGAGGTGAGAAGGAGAAGGTGGTGGAAGTTGATGAAATTAGTCTGAATTCATTTGAAAAACTGAATGCAGGAGAAAAGCCAGAATATAGAAAGAACTTTAGCAATTCAAAAACAAAATCCCTGGCCGGTGTGGCTCAGTTGGTTGGAGCATCCTCCAGTGCACCAGGAGGTCAAGGTTTGACTCCTGGTCAGGGCACATACCGAGATTGTGGGTTTGATCCCCTGTCAGGGTGCATACAGGAGGCAACTGATCAATAGATGTATCTCTCTTATGTCTCTCTCTCTCTCTCTCTCTCTCTCTCTCTTTCTCTCTCTCTCTCTCCATTCCTCCCTCTCTAAAATCAATTTTTATAAAACACTAAAAAAACACACACACAAAAAAAACAATTTAAAAGTGGGTAAGCCATAGCCAGTATGACTCAGTTAGAATGTTGTCCTGTACACAGAAAGGTCACATTTTCAATTCCCAGTGAAGACACAAACCTGGTTGCAGGTTTGATCCCCGGTCAGGGCGTTTAGGGTTCGTAACACAGGCAACCAATCAATGTTTCTCTCTCTCTCTCTCTCTCTCTCTCCTTTCCTCTATGTCTAAAATCAGAGGATTTTTTAAAAAATGTGCTCAGCTGTTGTGGCTCAGTGGTTGAGTGTAGATCTATGAACCAGGAGGTCACGGTTCAATTTCTGATCAGGGTACATGCCCGGATTGTGGGCTCCATCCTCAGTGTGGGGCATGCAGAAGGCAGCTGATCAATGATTCTCTCTCATCATTGATGTTTCTCTCTCTCCCTTTCCCTTCCTCTCTGAAATCAATGAAAAATGTATTTAAAAAATAAGCTGCTTTTAATAAATAAATAAAATTGGGCAAAAGATGGGAACAGCCTTTTCTTAAAAAATATGTAAATGTTCAATAGGCTGAAAAGCATATTAAAAGATAGCATCATAAGTCATTAGGGAAATGCAAATCAAAATCACAATGAGATACCACTTTAAACCTACAAAGATGGCTATAGTCAAAATGCCAGACAATAAGGAGCATTGGTGACAATGTGGAGAAATTGGACTCTCAATATTGCTTTTCCCTTTGGAAAAGGTTGACAGTTCCTCTAAAAGTTAAACATAGAGTTACCATCTGACCTAGCAATTACATTCTAGGTATATACCCAAGAGAACTGAAAACATCTGCACACAAAGACTTGCACACAAATATTCAGAGCAGCATTATTCATAATAGCCAAAAAGTCGAAACAACTTGAATACCCATCAACTGATGAATGAATAAACAAATGTGGCATATCCACGCAATGGAATATTCTTTAGCAATAAAAATGAAGCACTGATACATGCTAACATGGATGAACCTTGAAAACATTATGCTAAGTGAAAGAAACTAGATACAAAGATCACATATTCTATCACTGTGTTTTTGTGAAATATCTGGAATAGGCAAGTACATAGAGACAGTAGGCAATTAATAGTTGCCTATGGCAGAGAGGGGGAGCAGTAATGAGGAGTGATGGCTAATGGATGCAGGGTTTCTCATTGAAATGATGAAAATGTTCTAAAATTAGATAGTGGTGATGGCTGCACAACTCTGTGAATATATAATCACTTTAAAGTGATTACTAAATAGCCCTAGCCAGTTTGGCTTAGTGAATAGAGCGTTGGCCTGTGAACTGAAGGGTCCTGGGTTCGATTCTGGTCAAGGGCACATGCCCAGGTTGTGGGCTCAATCCCCAGTGGGGGTCATACAGGAGGCAGCCTATCAATGATTCTCATCATTGATGTTTCTCTCTCTCTGTCCCTCTCCCTTCCTCTCTGAAATAAATAAAAATATATTTAAAAATAAATAATAAAGTGATTATTTAATAATAATAGCATTAGACCCTCTACTCTATATGTGTCAATTAATTCCAGATGTTTAAAGGATTTAAGTAAAACAAGTCATTAAAATACTAGAAATTTAAATTAATATTTATAATCAGCCTGGGGAGATAAAGGATTTCCCAAAAATAGTGCCATAGGAAGCAATTATCAAGTAAAAATTAATTCATTTTATTAACTAAAACTTTTAAATCATACTTCAAAGATTTTACAAAATTGAATAGCAAATGGCAAAATGAGAAAAGTATTTGTAGAAAAAAGTGGATATTAAGAAAGCATAGACTTAATACAAAGTACACATCCAACTCATAAATCAAATAGCCAATAAATATTAAAATACTAAAATTAAACACAAAATATCAAATATTTGGGTTATTCAGTTGGCAAAAATGGAAAGAAAGGTATCAGCAGTGTTTCTTGTGGTGAACAGTACTGATAGGCATGTTAATGGTATAATATTTCTGAGGGCAGTTTGGCAATACAAATAAAATTTAACACCGTTGACCCAGCAATTCTACTTGAAGGAATTTATCTGAAAGAAATAAAGATTTGCCCAAAGATTAAGCCACTATGTTCATCACAACATAGTTTAAATGGTTAAAAAAATTAATGCGTATATCCAATAATATTTAAAATTATACTACATCCTTAAAGTGGAATACTGTGCAGCCATTTTAAGTAGTGTAGGTCGAGATCCACAGTTAATTAATTGGAAAAAGCAGGTCACAATAATATGGATTGCAGGATTTTTTTTCCTAATATACATACTCATAGAAAAGAGTCTAAGAGAACACACACCAACATGTTTGATGATGGCTACCTCTCAACGGTGAGATTATGGTTACTTTAAAAATTTTTTCCTGTTGTTTACCTAAATTAACTTTTCTGTGATGAACATGTGCTGCTTTTGCAATGAGGAACTTATTTTTAAATTTTTTAATAATGTAGAAGAATATTTAATGGCATGGAGAAATGTTCATGATATATTTATTGCAAAATAATATGTTCAACCTGATTGAATTTTTTAAATTTCAGAAATATATTTATTTTTATAAAGTTGGATTTAATTGTAGTTGTAACTACAAACACTGACAAATTGCAGTCCGAAAATATATACCAAAAGTCACCAACAGTTCTAAAGAGGTATAGATGATGTGTTAACCATCAGCCTGACCAATTTTGTAAAAGAAATATTTGTATGCATGCACAGAAGAATAGAAAGTTGTTAACAGTGGTTATCTCTGACTTTAAAAGATTATTGATGTACATTTTTTAAAATGAACATATGTCATTTTCAAAATAAATAAAGGTAAAGGAAGAAAAAGGCTTAGTGGTCTACATATTTGCATATATGTAATGCTCCCCTCTTATGTACTCTTAGGAATACCTGAAATATCGATGTAAACTCTTATGATACAGGCTTCTGAATTATCACATAAGTGCCAGTGAAAACTTCAGCTTGTTATTCCAGTAACACATATATTCTCATTAATCCAATAACATGTACCTCCTTGTTACTCCAATAACATGTAACCCCTTGTTTCTTCAATAATATATACCTGGAACCTATTTACAGGACTATGGAGGTTAATGCTTTACTTTGAAGGGGTAAACAGTCATCTGAAGCTTGACAGAAAAAGTACAAAAAAGATATCCTCTCTGTAGCTTGAAAGGAAACTGGGTGCTTTATAAAAAATGTATTAGTTGCAAGACCAGAAGAAATCCATCTGAGGCATAAGTGCACTTGACACATCAGTTCAAAACACAATCCCGTCAGGGCCAAGCGATTTGGAGAGAATGACTACCCCGGAAACATAAAACATCGAGTGGGCTGCTCTAACAAATGAGTGCAAGAACCTAAGCAGTCAGGGTGATAGCCTGTTCTCCCGTAGGCTTATGCACCTGTGCAATTCTGCACTGACCTCACAGGTGATGTCCTTCGGAACACTGACCTGTGGCCATCAAGCCCACATGCTGTGACAACTCTGAGAAAACCTGCTAACACATGGGGGACACGTGCATGCCAGGCACAGTGCTAACACCTTAACGTACAGTTCAACTCATATAATCTTCAAAATATCCTAAGAAGTAGATACTATTATCTACTAGTAAATCCAATCAGGTGGAACATATTATTTTCCAATAAATATATCATGAACATCTCTCCATGTTCCAGCTCACATAATTAAGGAGCAGATTTTAGACAAGATTAGAACCCAGGATGTGTGACCCCTGCTCCCATGGAGAGATGGGACCAACAGCCCTTGAACACCTGGGAGATACACAGGACCCCAACCTCAAAGCCCTGAAGTTACTTGTGGCTAATGAGGACAATGTGTGAATTCCTCCTGTTATGCAAAGTACTGAGGTCCCAGAAAACCTCAGTGTGTTGTTTGTGGATTCCAAAGAAATAACCTGTAAGGCTGGCTGTGAAAGACATGGGTTTGTTGGGATGTGTGTGCACACCAGTGGTGGCCTACCAGTGAGGTTTACCACCGCACCAGCTGCCACCAGTGAAGTTGTTCCATTAAGACTCATCTGACCTGCAGACGGGTCGCTCTGGGGGTGGCCAGTGGGTGCTTTTGTTTGCAGCCCCCAGACTTTCCCAACACAAGGTTCTTGAGAGCACAGAAAAGAGAGGAAAACAGGGCATGCAGGGGGAGGGGAACGTGCAGGAGATCGAAACACTAGCTGTGGGCAACCCAGGCTCATTTACTAGTAGAAGCAGCTTCTCTTTGGCCTGGATTGTAAACAGCTAGGTTCTCAAGGTCTCACAGTCCATTTACAGATGGCCTTCACTGTCTCCCATGTTTCCATTGACCATACAACTCCCTTCATGCATCAGAGCAGATCCAAAGCTTTGCCTGTGATAGTGTCTCTTCCCCTTACATTCTGAGGAGAGAGGACTGGGTGGCATTACAGAAGTACAGGAAGTGCCAGGATCCCAGGGATCCATGGAAGAAGGGAAAGTGTGGGAACATGGACTGTTGGTGTTGGCTGTGGGGAAAAGTTGAGACCCAGCCCCCTTTTTACTGGCTGCTGGGCTGAGGCCCTAGAGGGCAGAGAGGAGTTAGAGGCAGAAACTGACACCTGAATTTTCTCTCCCTTAAGCCACATAATCAGCTTGTCACTCCCTTACCCAAATCCTTCTCAGAGGCTGTGTCCTCCCAGCCCTTCCTTTGTATGGTTGCCCTAGAAAGTCACATAACCCACTCAGCACTTGATCGGCACTCCACCCTCCAGAAGGACCCTGAGGGCCATGACCATTATGGCCCAGGAGGTCAGGCAGCACCAGCTGCAGAAGAAATCAAAACCACAAGATCAAAAAAAAATTAAATAAACCGACAACTATTTACTGGGCACCTACTATGCAGAAGGCCTTGTACCAGGACTAAATGAACTTACATATGGTCACTGCTGTCAAGGGGTCAGTGAGGATACAAGACAAAACCCACCACAATCACAGCAGCAATACAAGATCCAGGAACTCTGTACAAGAGGCCACAAGGTGCCACACGGGGTCTGGCCAAAAGATGAACAGACAATCAACAAAATTAGGAGTTCAGAGATGGACACACATTGGAAGATTTTGTGGAGGAGGGGGGACCCAAACTGAGTCTTGAAGGATGGAGGGAACTTGTACAGATTGCGAAGAGGGCGGGAGTCACCCTGCAGGTGGCCAGTACCAGGAGAAGGCTAGGTGTGAGAAAGGGCAACATGCTGATCTCAGAAGTCTGCTATCTCCAAGGGCAGGAAGTTTGGCTGGGGTCGTAGGCATGGGAAGAGATGAAGCTTGGAGCCCAGTGGTCAAAAACCTTGAAAGCTGGACTATGGAATTCTGGAATTTATTCTATAGGCCAGAGTTTCCAACGTGTATTTCCTAGAATATTTTCTTGATAGAATTTTAATAGGTATTATTGGACTAAATGGAGTCCGGTACCAATTCCAACATGGAGAGGCGGATTCTCCAAACCAACAAGAAATTCTTAGACAGGAGCTGTGTGTCCTACCATTCAATTAACTTCTAACGCTGGCTATCTGGGGTTAGCATCGGGTTCCACAGGTTAGGGGCTCAGTCCTATAAGAATGTCCCCCTACCCCTCACTTCAGATGCCAATTGCAAGCCTAGGCTGTCACCTGTGCTTCTGACTGACAAATTATAAATCAGAGATTCCCAAGACCCGCTCCTCAGGTTGAATTAATTTGCTAGAGTGGCTCAGAGACCTCAGAGAAATCTTTTACTTACTAGGTTACTGATTATAACTCAGAAACAGCCAGACTAAAGAGCTGGCTAGGGCAAGATGTGGGGAAAGGGCGAGCAGCTTCCATTTTCTCTCTGAAACAGGAACTTTAGGAGAATATAGGCAGGCTTAGGGAATTTTCAAATTGGGGTCCATGGGAAAACACAGGGCTACAGATTGGAAGAAGATACATTTCCACAACACAAGGAAGCCAAGTGGAGCTACATTTCCATAAGACAAGGGAACTGGAAGTAACCAAAAAAGGTCTATATTTACAAAACCAAGAAGGAAGAAGAAAGCCCAGAGGATATAGGAGGAAAATGAAGGAGAAGGGCTTCAGTAGTTACTATAGTAACCAATTTGAAAGGGAATATTGACCAATCAAAGGGGATATCAGGGCACAGGAACTGCAGCCTTTATAAACTGTTGAAACAGGAAGTTGGTGGGACCCTTTCCCTCTCCCCACGTGGGAGTCTGTACTTGTTCTTCAATAAATCTCCATCTTTGCTATACCACCCTCTGTCCATGGATTCATTCTTGGACTCCAATGGACAAAGAACCTGGGTTCCAGTCCAAAAATTCCATATCATCTCCAGGTGCACCACCCCCCCGAATCTCCATGTGTTCCTCAACCCAGCACCTCGTCCTTCAAACCCTGACCTTTGGGGGTTTTGTGGAGGCTTCCTTACTGTTAGCAATACGGTGAGCCCCCAAATTCAGGGTTTCTGATAGAACACAAAACATACTTGGGAGCCAGGCAGCAAGGCAAACATCTTTACTTCTTTGTAGGAAGGTGCGCACACATGGTCTGACACACATGACCTGTCCTTTGCTCTTGATTGGAGCTCAGGTGCACAGTCTTGCATGATTGGCTAATTCAAAGGGAGGGTTTGGCCTTTGCTGTTTCAAGATGGCAGCCCCCAGGGGAGCTGCAAGCCATGTGGCCCATATGGCAGCTGCCAAGTCACACAGTCCAACATGGCAACTATCTAAACTGTTCTTTGACAGAAAAGATGACCTGTTTACTCTCACAGAGAAAAGGGGGAGTGAAATATACGGTGACAGAAGGAGATTTGACTTTGGGAGGTGGGCACACAATGTAATATAAAGATCACACATCACAGAAATA
>NW_006300030.1:1365955-1366932 GCF_000327345.1 Myotis davidii | reverse complement strand
TCAATAGTTTTATTCATTTCAAACGGGCCAGATCCGGCCTGTGGGCCGTAGTTTGCCCACGGCTGGTCTAAACTGTTCTTTGACAGAAAAGATGATTTGTTTATTCTCACATTTACATAGGCCTGAGTGATTAATCAGGGGTGGGGAACGTTGGGCCTGAGGGTGTATAAGGCCCTTGAAATTGTTGGGTCTGGCCCTGCCAAGGCATTTAAGGGTGAGTTAATTAAATGTTTGACCATAGCAGGTAATTTTTAAGTTGATAACTTTGTATGGCCTGAGAATGATGTTATAAATATCCAAATGGCCCTTGGCAGAAAAAAGGTCCCCCACCCCTGGATTAAATCCTTGGCCACTGGTAATTGATTTATTCTCCTGCCCTTCTCCCTCAGGGGGTCAGGGAGGTGGTACTGAAAGTTCCAACCCTCCAGTCACTTGGCTGTTCTCAGGGCAACCAGCCCCCATCCAGAGTGCTTTCCAAAATCCACCTTATTAACATAACAAACAACACCTCTCTTGTTCCCAATACTTAGGAAATTTCAAAGGGTTTAGGGAAGTCTTAGCCAGAAACATGGGCAAAAAATAAATATATACAGGCATACCTCAGAGATAGTGTGGATTTAGTTCCAGAAAGCCACAATAAAGCAATTAGCACCATAAAGCAAGTCACAGGAACTTTTTGATTTCCCAGTGTATATAAAAGTTGTTTACACTATACTGTAGTCTATTAAGTGTACAATAGCATTATGTCTTTTTAAAAATACATTTTTTACTGTCCTGGCTGGTTTTGCTCAGTGGATAGAGCGTCAGCCTGTGGACAGAAGGGTCCCGGATTCAATTCTGGTCAGGGGCACATCTCCAGGTTGTGGGTTTGATCCCCATAGGGGGTGTGCAGGAGGCAGCCAATCAATGATTCTTTCTCATCATTGATGTTTCTATCTCTCTCCCCCTCCCTTCCTCTCTTAAATCAATAAAAATAT
>NW_006300030.1:1346555-1351857 GCF_000327345.1 Myotis davidii | reverse complement strand
GAAGAAATTGTTTTCCAGCTGTATTAGGAAAGTTCTGGAATAAAATTACAACAACATACCAGAAAATCTAGGCTAAAAAACTAAACATTTTATTTTATATCAGGGGTGGGCAAACTTTTTGACTCGAGGGCCACAATGGGTTCTTAAACTGGAATGGAGGGCCGGAACAAAAGCATGGGTGGAGTGTTTGTGTGAACTAATATAAATTCAAAGTAAACATCATTACATAAAAGGGTACGGTCTTTTTTTTCAATAGTTTTATTCATTTCAAACGGGCCAGATCCGGCCTGTGGGCCGTAGTTTGCCCACGGCTGGTCTAAACTGTTCTTTGACAGAAAAGATGATTTGTTTATTCTCACATTTACATAGGCCTGAGTGATTAATCAGGGGTGGGGAACGTTGGGCCTGAGGGTGTATAAGGCCCTTGAAATTGTTGGGTCTGGCCCTGCCAAGGCATTTAAGGGTGAGTTAATTAAATGTTTGACCATAGCAGGTAATTTTTAAGTTGATAACTTTGTATGGCCTGAGAATGATGTTATAAATATCCAAATGGCCCTTGGCAGAAAAAAGGTCCCCCACCCCTGGATTAAATCCTTGGCCACTGGTAATTGATTTATTCTCCTGCCCTTCTCCCTCAGGGGGTCAGGGAGGTGGTACTGAAAGTTCCAACCCTCCACTCACTTGGCTGTTCTCAGGGCAACCAGCCCCCATCCAGAGTGCTTTCCAAAATCCACCTTATTAACATAACAAACAACACCTCTCTTGTTCCCAATACTTAGGAAATTTCAAAGGGTTTAGGGAAGTCTTAGCCAGAAACATGGGCAAAAAATAAATATATACAGGCATACCTCAGAGATAGTGTGGATTTAGTTCCAGAAAGCCACAATAAAGCAATTAGCACCATAAAGCAAGTCACAGGAACTTTTTGATTTCCCAGTGTATATAAAAGTTGTTTACACTATACTGTAGTCTATTAAGTGTACAATAGCATTATGTCTTTTTAAAAATACATTTTTTACTGTCCTGGCTGGTTTTGCTCAGTGGATAGAGCGTCAGCCTGTGGACAGAAGGGTCCCGGATTCAATTCTGGTCAGGGGCACATCTCCAGGTTGTGGGTTTGATCCCCATAGGGGGTGTGCAGGAGGCAGCCAATCAATGATTCTTTCTCATCATTGATGTTTCTATCTCTCTCCCCCTCCCTTCCTCTCTTAAATCAATAAAAATATATTATAAATAAAATATATTTTTATTGATATTGAGAGCGAGAGGAAGGAATAGAGAGAAAAACATCAATTGGCTGCACCTGCATGCCCCCTCTCAGGACATCAAGCCTCAGCCCAGGCCTGTCCCCTGACCTGGAATCAAACCCACAACCTTTCAGTGCACAGGATGACACCCAACAACTGAGCCACACCGGCCAGGGTGCATTATGTCTTTAAAAAGTAAGTACCTTAATTAAAAATATTTTAATATACATAAAAATTATCAAGCTATAAAAAATACTTTATTGCTAAAAACCATTATCACCTTAACCTTCAGTGAGCTATAACCTTTTTGCTGGTGGAGGGTTTTACCTTTATTTTTTAAAAACACAATATATGTGAAGCACAATAAAACAAGGTATGCTTGTATTTCTTATTATAAATCACAATATCACAAGACAAAAGAGTGTGTAATCTCAGAGGTCTTAGACATTCTCATTGGACAGTTTCACAGGTCTCTTTCCTGTAGGAATTCTTGAATTGTGAATCTCCAAGTGGCAGATGTTGTAGGCTATGTTTTCCAAACTTATTTCAATACAGAACCCTTTTTCAAGGCTGCACACCTGAAGAATAAAGCCCCACCATGTCGTCTATATATTTTCCCACTGGAAAAAAAATTATTCTCAAGATGAGCTTTCACAAGCAAGTCAGGTACAATTTATCGTACTCTGAATGTTAACAAATTCTGGAGATGCAAAGCTGATAGCATATGTATAAATAATTTGACTCAACATTGTAAACATTAATTCAATGCTTTAAAAAAAAAAAAAAAAGAACAACCTTGTTTCTCGGAATTGTTATACTACTTCTCTCCTTCTGGATTTTTTATTGGTTCCCCGGTGCCAATAGAAATGGGTTCTAAAACTTATTAGCCCTGAGAAAGACTTTGTCATCAAATAAATCTAAAGTTAGATGTGCTTTCAATTTTGTCTAAAGGTGAGATATTTTTTCCAACTATGCCTTGTTTCCCAAACAAAGTTTGGTATCTTTTGTGTTCTAAAACACGCCTGCTTCTGTGATTTCAAAGGGCTGCAGAAACAATTCTGTTTGGAACTGACCAATTTCAGCTCCTGAGAAAGACCCATGGAGGAAGTGGTATGTGAATAAGATCTGAATAGAGCATATTATTAGATCTCAACAAGAATCAATAGAATCTAATGTCGTTTTCCTTGCATTGCATCAATAAAACAACATTGTTAAGAGGCATTATAATCTTGTCTTCTCGGTTTGAAATCTTGTTTTTTGTTGTGGTGGTGGTGGTATTGATTTGCTTGCTTCTGGGTTGTCTGTCCTAAGACCTAATTTGTTTGGTTTTTCAATGCATCGTCACTGTAACCGGAACTGAAGGCTCCAAACACTTAGGGAGATAAATATATGTTATTTTTATGACCTCTGCTTTATCAATAAAATTTAACCTGGAAAGATTACATGTCCTCAGTAATACACTCAGCCACATTTGGAAGGTTGATACACAGTTCTGCCTTGAGCCTTAAAGAGGAATCTGGCTCAACCCTTATTTCCATGCTTGTGAATTGAGGCCAGTTGGGTAAAGAGGTGTTATGGGCTGAACTGCCTGCCCTACACCACCTCTCCCCAAATTCATGTTGATGCCCTAACTCCCAGCACTTCAGGATTTGAAGGTAGGGTCTTTAAAAAGGTAATGAAGTTAAAATGAGGTCAATAGGGTGGGCCCTAATCCAACATGACTACTGTCCTTACAAGAAGGGGGCTTTGGGCACAGGCATGTCCAGGAGGAGATGTGGAGGGCAGAGTCAGTGTAACTAACTCCAGCTTGTGTTTCAACCTTGTCATCTGAACTCATAGAAGTCCAGGCTAGCAGCAAGTCCTGGGCTGCCAGCAAAAGGGAGGCAACCACAGGTTCAAGGGATAATAATGACCAAGTATCTACGTGCACATTACCAAATATTTTGATTTGAACTTCAAGGGCTAATCTCAGAGACCACAAGGTAATCTAACAAGTGCACATGAGGGAGAAAGATAAAAGTGAAACGAAGAACAGTGACACTTGCTATTCCCCCTCCTGCGGATGAGCCCTGCTGATGGCTCATAAACCTGGCTTGGTGGCCATTGGTTATTCTGGGGCCATCCTGTCTAGAGCTGGCTCAGCAGCCTTCCTTGCAAGACTTGGACCCCTGGACACCGAGGCTTCTGTGAGTCCGAGTGACCAGTAACCACCGCTCTGCCCGGACTAGAGGACATTTGAGACCCTTGGACTTTGGGTTCATTAACCCCCAATAGTTGTGTGTATGTGTATGTGTTCTGTGTTTGTAATTTGGATTAAACCTGCAAGTAATAAAGTAAGTTGACAGTATAGTCACCTGTGTTGGCTACCTATCGTTACTTGGTGTCAGGGAACCTAGAGGACCTCCTAGGGTCCCGGCCTCCATCAGGCACCCCTGATATTATCTGGGGGTCAGGACATCGAGTGACTCAGGAAAGACTATACTCACTGCCAGAGTGCTCGTGACAGGAAGTCGGTGTGAAAACACAGGAGAAGACGGCCATCTACAAGCCAAAGAGAGAAACCTTGAGTGGTCAGCAAACTCATTAGTCAACAGAGCCAAATATCAACAGTACAACGATTGAAATTTCTTTTGAGAGCCAAATGTTTTAAACTTAAACTATATAGGTAGGTACATTGTTATTAACTTAATTAGGGTACTCCTAAGGCTTAGGAAGAGCCACACTCAAGGGGCCAAAGAGCCGCATGTGGCTCGCGAGGCGCAGTTTGCCGACCACGGCCCCACACCCTCAGAAGGAACCAACTTTATTCACACGTGGATCTTGGATTTCCAGCCACCGGAATTGTGAGAAAATAAATTTCTTTTGTTTGAGCTGCCCAGTCTGTGGGGCTTTGTTATGGTGGCTGGAGCAGACTAATGCAGGGGGCTCCACACCACTTTATCAATGATGAGTGAGGGACCCCATCCCAACATGCAGGCCCCTGCCCGGTGACGGGGCTTGTGAGGCTCACTGTGCTGGAGCCAGAAATCCAGACACGCCAATGCCAGGGTTTGGTGCTCATAAGCCTGGTGTGTATCTTGGGCAGTTTGGAGGAACTGGGAATCTGAAGCTTCAGTTTCTCCTCAGTTGGGGCTGCCTCCCCCCACAAACCTTAATGAGAGACTTGGAATTTGAGCCTCTGGTCAGCTGGTCCGGGCTTGGGTTGACACCCTACATTTTTCCCTCCAGTTCTCTCGCTGGGGAAAGTTTCTTCTGGGAAATCTCTTCTCGGGTCCTGGTTCCCAAACGTTGTCCCCACCCATGCCCTCTGCTCTGACACCCAGTGGCTTTGTGGAAAAGGCTCCTGTTCTTGTAAAGCTCAAGGCCATGCTGCTCTCTGTCCTGGGGAGCAGTCCTGCCTCTTTCTGGGGGACCTGGCTCGAGTCTTTTTCTGAGGGAGGAACAGCGAGGAATAAGGCACTGTGCTAAGTGCTCGCCAGGCCTCACTTAAACTTCACAGCCTCCCTGAGGGAAGATAGTATCACCTCCATTTGCTACATGGAGAAACTGAGGCGCGTACACAGCTCACATGTGGGGGAAATAGAATCCATTACAGTAATCCTCCTTACCCACAGTTTAGCTTTCTGTGGTTTCAGTTACTTGCAGTCAGTTGTGGTCTGAAAATATTAAATGAAAATTCCAGAAATAAAAACCTATAAATTTTAAATTGTGCAGCATTTTGAGTGGTGGGATGAAAACTTGTGCTGTCCTGTTCTGCCCCTCCCACGATGTGAATCATCCCGTGTCTAGTGTGTCCATGCTATGGACACTCCCCACTGGTGAGACATTTAGTAGTCACTCAGCTATCAGATCAGTTATGAGAGAAAGAGAGAGAGAGAGAGAGAGAGAGAGAGAGAGGCCTCATTCATATAACTTTTATTATAGTTTATTTTTATAATTGTTCTATTTTATTACTAGCTGTCAATCTCCTACTGTGGATTTTTATAATTGTTCTATTTTATTACTAGCTGTTAATCTCCTACTGTGGCAAATTTATAAATTAAATTTTATCATAG
>NW_006300030.1:1345374-1346544 GCF_000327345.1 Myotis davidii | reverse complement strand
CGCCCCACCCACTAGGATAGTGATGGTGAACCTATGACACGCGTGTCAGAGGTGACACACGAACTCATTTTTTTTGGTTGATTTTTCTTTGTTAAATGGCATTTAAATATATAAAATAAATATCAAAAATATAAATCTTTGTTTTACTATGGTTGCAAAGATCGAAAACTTTCTATATGTGACACGGCACCAGAGTTAAGTTAGGTTTTTTCAAAATGCTGACATGCCGAGCTCAAAAGGTTTGCCATCACTGATCTATAGAAACCAATCCTCAAAAAAGAGATGAACTTGCATTTCATACGTGTTCTTTATACAGTTATTTCATGTTTCTCATCACACATCGTACCCCATTACAAATAAGGACAAACCGGTCCTTCCCCACATAGTTTGAGAAGCGCTGGCCAGAGGCCAGCATAAACTGACTGAGAAGACATCAAGACAATGGAGAGGAACAGAGCCCAAGCATCATGGACTGAATGTTTGCCCATCCCCACCTCCCTTGACCTTCGGTGTGATGGAATTTGGAGGTGGAGTCTTTGGGAGGAATTTAAGTTTAGATGTGGTTCTGAAATTAAGGGCCCCCTAATGGGATTAGTGACATTTAATGAAGAAGAAAAAAGGCCAGAGCTGTCCCTCTCCATCATGTGGGACACAATGAGAAGGTGGCCATCTGCAAGCTAGGAATAGAGTCCTCACCGGGAACGGAATCAGACAGCACCTTAATCTCAGAGTTCCAGCCTCCAGAACTGTGAGAAGTAAATGCCTGTTGTTTGAGCCCTTCAGTCTGTGGTGTGCTGTTATGGCACACAGAAGGACTGAGACCCTGGTGCTGCTTCTGACAACCCAACGAGCTGGGCTTGGGCAAAGCCTCCTGCTGTCCGGTGCTACCTCCACTGGCAGCATTTCTTCCCTCAGGTCTTTGTCTAAATTGGCCTCTGTTCCCTCGACAGGACAACTCACAAACCTGCCCCCATAAGGTGCTATGTTTAAAGGTCGGTCCCGGAGCACAGTGCACCACATTTTCCTCCTAGTGCCTGGCGTGGCAGCCACAGCCCGCCCTCGGCCTTCTTGCGCTGGTTTCTATCTCAAGGAGGAAGGGCTCACCCTAACTGGTTTGGCTCAGTGGATAGAGCGTCGGCCTGCAGACTCAAGGGTCCCAGGTTTGATTCC
>NW_006300030.1:1335102-1345309 GCF_000327345.1 Myotis davidii | reverse complement strand
AAAAAATCAATATATTTAAAAAGAAAAAAAGAAGGAAGGGCTGGAGCTCAGGGTCCCTTTCCTCCCAGGAAGCTGGGCCCGCCTCCAGGTGAGGTTGCTTTTGGACACTCTTCTAGTCCTTCCTTTGCAACTTAAAGCTCCTTATAACAATCGTTTCCTCTTCTTCGATATAAATGATACGTGTCATTCTTCCACAGTTGTATCATAAATTTGTATTAAGAAAAATACCATTTTTATATAGTGCAATCCATTTGCTGCTGTTTTAGAAAAAGGTCCAGAGGCTTTCAAAGTTGAACAGCCATCCCAGCTCCTCACAATAAACTTCATCCTGCAGCTCTGGCCCTTCCTTCTCAATTATATCGAGAGAAATAGGTCAGAAAGGACAGCAGGCCTTAGAGGCTGGGGGTGTAGTACGACAGCAGGAGCCTGGCCCTGCCACTGACTAAGGTGACCTTGGGCAAGTCCATGAACTGCCCTGTACCTGGCCCCACATAGGATTTGGAGCTCTGTGACCCCACACTTATTATTTTTTTTAATGTTTATTTTGGTTATTTTAGAGCGAGAAGAAGGGAGAGGGCAATAGAAACATCGATGAGCAAGAAACATCTGTTGCCCCCTACTTGGGATCGAGTCTGCAACTGAGACATGTTCCCTGACTGGGAATCGAACTGGTGGCCTTGTGGTGCATGGGACACACTCAACTACCTAAGCCACACTGGTAGGGTGACCCCACACTTCTTGAAGCAATCACTTTCAACAGTGCCCCTCCTGTCCCATAGGTAACCAGACAAGCAGCCTATGGCCTGAATGGGAACCCCTCCCCCTGTTCACCCTCCAGGCTGTCCTGTTAAATAGAAAAGTAGCCACAGGATGAGCCACAGAGAGAAGGAAGAGACCCCATGACGAACAACCAGTCCCTAGAGAGAACCTTACCACCCCACACCCAGGGTGGGCGAGGTTAATGGTGGCTTCAGCCTCCTGGAGTTTTCCGGGAAGCCCTGCACTCAGGCCCATAGGGCTGCACCTGGCCTCCACCCGGCCCACTTCTCTTTCCTGCCCAACAAGTACTGTGGTTTCTGTCAGCCCTGTGCTGCTCCCCTTCCTAGAGTGCCCTTCCTCTTCCTCCTTCCTGCCCTGCCCCTCCCCTGCATCCCTGCCTACACCTCCTCTGATGGCCCCATTTTCATGCCCCCATCCTGCAATACATCCTCGCGATTTATATAGCATTTACAGTGGACAAAGCACGTTCGTTGAATCCTCACAATATCGCTGATATATTGGCTACTGAAAAAAGTCACCAGCACTGGGAGCTGAGTGTAATTTTTGCACTGTCTTCCCAGTGCAACTGTCATCAGCATGGCCCCCTGCGGAGGGGAGTGGCTAGGGAATAGCACATGCTTTACATACATACAGCACCTCCTGTGAGCCTCACAACCCCTGTGAGGCAGTGGTAACTCCCTTTTTATAAACATGGAAAGCAAGGCTCACTTGGATGCCTGGGTGCAGACTGGATGCCCTGGTGTGTCAACCAGTCTTCAAAGGAAACCAGCACAGGGTGGTCACATGCTGACAGGCTCAGCCCTGGACCTGTGTGACGCCACAGCCCCTCTCATCCACCATGCCTCCTGCTACGACCCCCCTCTTGCCCCAGGTGGTCTGGGCTTTAGGATGCTCCAGCAGTTCGGGAAGGTGGCACATGGAATTCTTTGTGGTGCCCAGTGAGGGGGACAGACCAGGAGAACCTGCTCTCCACCCAGGGGCCGCAGAAGGCTTGCTCTGCCCCTAGAGAGTAGATCAGTCAGCTGCCAGCCATCTGACTCTGCCCCAAGGAAGTGTGCAGGGGCATCACATTGGGTTGGGTTTCCCAGTGACTTGGGTCTGAAGACAGTTGAGGACTCTGACGAGTCAGTCCTGCCTCAGATGCCAGTAGGGCCCCATGAAGCATCCTTTTGCATTCGCTCCCTCACTTGACAGTGGCTCAGAGGACAACATCCAGAGCTTCTGGGGCCCACTGCCTGCTCTCAGGCTGCTGGGGAGCGGCGCATTCAGAAACCCATGACAAGGCCTCTCTATGCTCCGGGCTTTTAATCTCCTTAATTGAAATTGATTGGTCTCTTGAGAGGCAGCTCTGCATTGGCCCTCAGCATGTGATCATCTTCTGCTTCTTTCTTTTAAAGACCAATTGCCACACCAGTGCATCTAATCTTCTCCCTGAATCCCGGGCTCCTTCCTGACTAGGAGCAAAATCAGAAACAGGCACGCTTACAAAAACAACTTAGGAAATAAACACACTGATAAAAATGAGAGAGTATTCTAGTCCCATTGTGGCTTAGCATTATACAAAAGGCCGGTCAAAACCCCATTACCTAGGAAAGATGTAATCAGATGGGGAAGGAGCCCTGGGACGGGGAGGGGAGTGTGTGCCTTCTGAAGCTCACAGATAAATAGCCTGGGCTGCAGCATATCTAAGAACCAGCTGCAAAAAAGTTAAAAAAGGGAAGAAAAGTGAAAGCCCTTCTTAAGTTAAAAGCAAGCCCAACATTGAGAGAACTGTTTGAGCATCCTGATTTGTGTTCATCCAGACAGCACAGCAGTCACCCGTAGGTGACCGAAGCTGGTTTACAAACCAGTTTGGCCGGTCATATCTCTCGGTGGAGTCTCTGATAGGGCGCCTTACTTACCCGACTGATCACAGATCCTGGAAATATCCCTCTGGGGACTCTCCTGTGTGTGGGTCGTCTCACCAACTGGGCACTGGATAAAAGCGACTATGCTGGGCAGGCTCGGGCCACCTCCTGGCTCCCAAGCCTGGACTCTGTCTCTGCACTGGCTGTGCAGGGTGGCACCAAGACACCGGAAGCACCTTAGAGGGAAGCAAGACAGCACTGACAAGTCAAGTAATCGTTCTGACTGCCAAACTCCTTCTCAGGACATCTTGCTGCCTGGCCTACTAAAAGTCAAGTGGAAGGGAATGCCATTTGGCATAAGGATTACTTTACAGTAAAGGCAACAGAGATCAACAAGGTGCAAGAAGAGTTTTCTTCCCTCCCCTTTTTGACCTAAAAGTAGGCCATGAATTTCCCTTGTGAAAGTCTCCTCTCCTGTACAAGGAAGAGGAGAGAGACTCATCACCAAGATGAGAGTTAGTCTCTGAGATGAGTTTGCATAAACAGACCTTACTAAATTAGCCTTTATTTTCCATTAGTTCCCCATATATGTTCCAATCACCTATCCACAAAGTATCATCCTAGAAGCCCAAACCCCCTTTCCTTTGTTAAACATAGTATATAAACCCCCAAGTTGAAAGTGGCCCTTAGTCTCCACTTTCCCTAGCAGTAGAATCTGATGTAACAGTGAAGGAGAGGGTGAGCTCTATAAAAATAAGGGCCATCTCTGTCTCAGTCATCATGGAACTAGTATCTAAGTTGCCTAACACATAATGGGCTCTCAACAAATCGATGGATGGATAGAAGTTGGATGAAATGGGCATGAAGCCACTGCATGGGGTAAAAGGTAAAATGACAGCTTAGTGAACACAGGCTCCCATAAAATACCACCAAGACACCCTGTTGAGGAGACAAAGCTCTTGGCGATGAGAGAGGTCACTACTTGGCAGTCTTGACAGTGCCTCCAAGTGGAGCAGATAAAGTCAGGATATTCATCTGGTTTAAGGTAGGCATTTCAGTGTGAGGTGGATTAGGATTTGGTAAGTCTCATGATACAATCTTTCAGGATTTGGGGTACAGCAAGTTGAGGTAACAGCCATTTGACGCTATCTATTTACAAGTATTTGTGTGACAATAAAATCACGGTGGCAAAGACAGTGGAACAAATCACATAGTGAAGACTGTAGAATAGTAGTCACGTAAATGCAGACTAAGTAAGCTATGTGGGCACCCATTGTTTCAGTCCTCAGGCTAATGAGCCATTAAATAAACCATTCTCCTTCCACACTTTGACATACACAGGTAAGGAAACCATGTTTGTCCACACGAGGATGGGAAATCTAAGTAGGCTCTAGGATAGGTGTGGTGGCTAATCTCTGCTTATTCCAGGATGATGCATGCTGAGCCATCCTAGGGAGAGGTAATTCGGATGTGCCTTAGCCTTTGATATTCTCTGACAATAGCCCTGAGAGACAGGATCAGCTACATAACTTGCAGAGCCCAGTGCAAAATGAAAATGCAGGACCCCTTGTTCAAACACTAAGAATCTCAGAGTTTGGCAGTTCCTCAAAAAGCTAAACAAAGAATTGCCATGTGACCCAGAAATACAACTCTTAGGGATATACCCAAAAGAACTGAAAACAGGGACTTGAATAGATACTTGCATACCCATGCTTATTGTAACATGATTCACAATGGCCAAAAGGTGGAAACAGCGCAAGTGTCCATCAATGGAAGAATGGATAAACAAAATGTGTTCTATATATACAATGGATTATTACTGATCCATAAAAAGGAATGAAGTTCTGTCACGTGATACAACATGGATGAACTTTGAAAGCATTATGCTAAGAGAAGTAAACCTAACACAAAAGGACAAATATTGAATGATTTTTGCTTATATTAAATATCTAGAATAGGAAAATGCATACACAGAAAGTACATTAGAGGTTACCAAGGGCTAAGGGAAGAAGGGAATAGAGGAGTATTACTTAATGGGTTTAGAGTTTCTATTTGGGGTGAAGATGAAGTTTTGGAAATAGTGATGATGGTTGTACAATATTGTAAACAGAATTAATGCCACTAAATTGTAGACTTTAAAATGGCAAACTTTATAATGTGTGTTTCATTTTTAATTATGGTAAAATACTGTCATATATTTTTTACCACAATAGAAAAAGTATTAAGAAAAATTCAGAATTTCAAGAGGGTTGCAGCAGAGCAGTGACCAAGTACAGGGCCCTTCTGAACACAGGGTTCTGTGTGATGCTGGCTCTGATGAGAGAACAGAAACCCTCAAGTTTAAGTGGCATGCCACGTTCTGGAGACTAAGAGTGCTACTGGGTCACTGAAGACCTGAAAATGCCCAGGATCCAGCATCTACTTGGTGTTCAATAAGAATGGTAAACATCTGAAGCCCTCAGCCTCCTGCTGCCACTAGAGGTCAAGTCTAGGATCCAGATTCAAAGCTCAGGAGACTTTCCAATGTCAGCCCTGGAGGTTCCATTGTGAGTGGGATGTTTTTCCTCCTACCTCTTCCCTCGGTGATGTAACTTTAACCCTCTGGTACTGTTTTTATAGGGAAGAGGTGTGCAGAGGACTCCCGGGTCACTCAGCTGATAATTAGGAGAGCAGTCTCCGCTGCTTTCCTCACCTGGCATTCATTGTGCACACTACTCCCCTCCCCCGATTCCTTATGTTTTTTCCCTGACTGGGCCACCTTCACCCTCTAGCATGCTTGGTGGCTGATAGGTAGGGAGTCATGTAATACCACAGGAGGGCACTCGAGGGACAAAGGTGAGGGATGCAAGGGTGACAGATACAACTGTGGAGCCCAAGCAGTAGCCAAGAAGGATGTCCGGCCTTGTCGTCCAATTCAAGCAGAGTCTACAAACAACATATATACGATACCAATGAGAAATGGAAAGATAACAGAAAGGTGAGCAAGTATAGCCCTGCCCTAAGAAACCTAATGAAGTCAGATTGCTTGCCACGTTGTCACCCACGCCTTAGGTTATCAGCCCTTCATCTGGGGTTTAGTTAGCAGAAAGAATGCCTTTCTTGTGAGAAAAACCAAATGCAGGTGGCACAGGTGAGCTTTCTGAGCCCTGAGGCCACCTCCTGTTATTCCTGCTCACTGGAAGCCTTAAGCTCTTATGCCTCTGGATAGCCACTCAACAGGAGGGTGGGAACTGGGCTTGCTGGCAGAAGATACAGCAGCCAAACAAGACATCTTTCATTAAAGTTATACATAGTCATCTGGCTCCAACCCTGCCTACAGTTAGTGGTAGGATTCCCTAGCCACCCCAAATCCTCTGTCATCATTTTAGGGACATCTCATGGGTACTGGTGAGCCGCTCACAACCATTAGGCACACACTACTTTCTCCAACTGAAACTCTGGTTCTCTACAAGGATATGTACTGCCCCAACCTCTAAAGGCCTGGAGGCCCCAGGAAGCTACCTCACGCCAGTCCTGTCACCTATTCACACATGTGCAGCCAAGCAGGGGCTGCTCTGCAGTGCCCAGGACATCGACACAGCCCACCTACTTATATGTTACCACTAAAGAAGAGAGAAGCATGAATTACCCCTCAACCCTTGCCAATGTTGGGCCATTGAGTAGGTCTCCAATTCTTTAAGGAATGTCTGGGATGACAATGGCTGGCCTGCCCCACCCCTGTCTTAGAGCATTTGTAAGTTATAGCTTCAGATGAATGAGACTGGGGAGACTGGAGCATAAAACTGCACTATGCTCCAAGTACCTTTGATAGAGGGTTTAGAGCAGGGGTGGGTAAACTTTTTGACTCGAGGGCCACAAGGGGTTCTTAAACTGGACCGGAGGGCCAGAACAAAAGCATGGATGGAGTGTTTGTGTGAACTAATATAAATTCAAAGTAAACATCATTACATAAAAGGGTACGGTTTTTTGTTTTTTTTTTTAGTTTTGTTCATTTCAAACGGGCCGGATCCGGCCCGCGGGCCGTAGTTTGTCCACAGCTGGTTTAGAGTCAAACCATTCTTTCAATTAGATACTGAACAGACCTGCTTTTTCTAAATATTTTTAAATCAAAAGACACTATCTTTGACAAATATGCTGAAATAGCTCCCCCCTTCGGGAGGATCCTCTCCACCATCCCCTCCTTTTAAATCCCCAGGAACCTTCCTTTGCAAAAATGTACCCTTAATAACAAAAGCTAACATTTACTGGACATGGTCTTTGTGTTAGGCATGGTCTCATGATCTCATTTGTTTGTCACAACAATACTATGAGAAGAATTGTTATTATTTGCTCCACTTTACAATTGAGGGACATGTGCAGGGAAATTAAATGACTTCCCCAACATCATTGGGGGAGCTGGTTAGTGGTGGGGCCAAGATGCTTTTTTCTCTACATCTGTCAGGATCCACACCCCAGTTTTAATTCAGAGGAACCACTGGGTAGGCATCAAGCCTAGTCATGATAGGCTTATCAGTAATAATAGCAGCCAATATCTGAGAACCTACTATGTGCCAGGGGCTTTACATAAGTTCTTTCATTAGACCACTTGCCAAGGTATATATTTGTCCCCATTTTATAGATGGGGATCCTGAGGCTCAGAGACTTTGAGCAATATCCTGACACTATAAGGGAGACACTGACAACTTGGGTTCTGGAATCTCACTGCTTGAGTTCAAATCTTGACTCCACTACTTTTAGCTGTGTGACCTTGGGCAAATTATTTAATCTCTCTATATCTCATTTCCCCATTTGTTCAATAAAACAATGGTGGTACTTATCTCATAGGATTGCTATGAGGATTCAATAACTTAGTACATTTCAGGTGCTTAGACCTGTCTCTAATATACAGTCATAGTTCAGTAAAGGAGGGCTGGGCCCCACCAGCACAGCCAAGGGTGAACCTGAGGAGGGGCAGTGAAGGATTGAAGAAAAGACAGACAAGAGAATACAGCTGGGGCTCAGTACATCTCCCTTGCCTGGATGAGGACACAAAAGACCCAGCCTGCAAGCCGATGCTTTATTTTATAGTCTGTTTAAAACAAGGGTAGATTAACATGTATACAAATGTTCTTGTTTTGGCAACACTTGCTGCACCTCCCACAGTCAATTAGCTACTTACGAAGGAATTAGGCAGGACTACAAGGTCAGGCTTAATTATGCTAGGAGAGCTCTGCCCTCCAGGCTGGGACTTGTTTGTGGCCCTGCCACAGGTCAGCTCAAGGCTTGACCCTAGAGCCGCTCCCTACAGAGGGCTATCTTTATTAGTCCAAAGTCAATGCTTTTTTCATTCAACTATTTTGTCTCTCAATCTTTACTGAGAGATAAGACTAAATTACACTTTAAGCCCAGCCAGCATGGCTCAGTGGTTGAGCATTGACCCATGAACCAGGAGGTAGTGGTTCGATTCCTGGTCAGGGTGGTTACAGGCTTGATCCCCAGTTGGAGTGTGCAGGAGGCAGCTGATCAGTGATTCTCTCTCATCGTTGATGTTTCTATCTTTCTCTCCCTCTTCCTCTCTAAAATCAATGAAAATATTTTTTTAAAATAAACAAGATTATTTTTCTGTAATGATATAAAATGCTTAGATAAAAGAAGGTATTGGCAATAGTCCAAACCCATCTATCTCTATGACAAGCTTACCTGAATGTTCTCATGGCAGGGG
Organism: Myotis davidii; assembly: GCF_000327345.1. Classification (NCBI taxonomy): domain Eukaryota; kingdom Metazoa; phylum Chordata; class Mammalia; order Chiroptera; family Vespertilionidae; genus Myotis; species Myotis davidii. The sequence continues at coordinate 1,336,981 of NW_006300030.1, read as the reverse complement.
AGCCAATGAAACAAAGGCCCAAAGGAAAAGCAAGATTCATGGCGAATATGAGGTATATTTAAACCTCTCCTTCTTCCATCCCATCTTCTTCCTTTCCTTTCTTCCCCAGCTCCAAGGGTAAATTCATATTTTTTGGCCTTGCAAGGACAAATTTGCTGTCAACACCCCCACCCACTACATCTTCGTAAACTAGTCCCTTGTGTGGTACTAGAGAAAGGTCTAGAAGTCAGAGTCTGAAGATCTGGACTTGATTCCTGTGACCAGGCATAAGTTTCCTAATCTTTGAGTTTCTATTTTGTCATCTGTGAAAAATAATGAGTGTAAGGATCAAAATAATAATAATTATGATATAAGATGCTTTGCAAACCATAAATCACAGTGCATGGGAGAAATCATGTCCCTTTCATTGGCCCGGCGGGGACTCTTGGGTCTTGGCATTCCCAGCAGTCACATGCAGGTGTCACCACAGGCTTCCTGAACATACTCCTTAAGAAGCTGCCTAGAATGTCACCTTCCTTAGGTAAAGGGTGAGTACCAAAGAAGAGGCATCTATCACTGTGAAAATGCCCAATCAGCCTGCTCCAGAGTAGCAAGCAGAGAGTTAAAAACAGAAAAGTATATCATTTAGTACCTTGTCACAGGAACATGGACTCTGTGAAATGAGCTGTTTTCAATGGCAAGATTAGCTGGGCCGTGTCTGGGGTCCATGTTAACACCAGAGCATCCACTACAATGGCCTGTGTGGGAGAAAGAAGCCAGTATTTGAGAGCAGCTCATCCAAGCAAGGCCTGGAGTGAGGGTGTCGAGAGGGCAAACCCAAGGGAACAAAGGAGGAAAGGACAACCCAGAGAGGGGGTGGGGGAGGAAAGAGCCTAAGAAACAAGCTACAGCATGCCAGACCCTGGAGAGAGAATGCCACAGCCTTCTAGAAACCAAAAATAGCTCCCCTCTCCCCCCGCCCCGCCTCTCCCACTACACCTTTATGATCTTCCCAAATTGCCTTTTCAAAAACTCATGGAACCCAAACAGTCAATGAAAATGTGCACCAATCCTGCTGTCAGACTGGCTGTAGGGTGTATTAGACTCACTACCTGGAGCACAGATCCATCTTCACCCTGAAATGCACCTAAGAGGGCAGCCTGCGTGATCCCTTGGTTTACACAAAAGTTAACCAATTGTACAAACAAAACCCTGGCCTGAATCAGATAAAGGCAAAATCAAGTGTGTGACTTACCTGCCCATTTGTGTAAATGGCCATTAACAGGTCAAAGTATTTAGACACTATGGGCCACTTCTCACAGCCTGTTACTATACTACCAGTGCCATGGCCTTGAGCACTGGGGTTAGAGTTTAATCCATACTTATGGGCAGCACAAAGACCAGAAAAGCTATAGAGCTGTTCTAAAAACATCAGGTGATAAAAAGTTTTTAGCATCCAGAATTTAACTACAGGAATAAGTGCCCACCTTCCTGTGTTTCTTATCTCTGGATGACACCACTGTCCATCTTTTTGCCCTGCCAACTTTATGACTTAATTCCCGGTATTAAATCCCTCTCTGTTTGAAACACCTGAAGTGATTTCTGGTTTTTTTGACCAAATACTTACTGAAGAACCTTTATCAATTTATTTTCTTTGGGCCATTTGTGTCAATGCCGATGTTTGGGTCCCTGTCTTTTGTCCTTATTTTGTTGAGTTCTTCAATCACATCTTTTTGTTCTTTTTTTCTTTTTCTTTCTTTCTCTCTCTCTCTCTTTTTATTTTAATAAATCTTTATTGCTCAGATTATTACAGTTGTTCCTCTTTCCCCCCCATAGCTCCCCTCCACCCAGTTCCCACCCCACCATGCCCTTAATCCCCCCCCCCCCGCATTCCCCTCGT
>NW_006300030.1:1327969-1333972 GCF_000327345.1 Myotis davidii | reverse complement strand
CAGCAGGAGCTACAGAGAGATCTTCAGATTCCTCCTCTTTTTTGGGGATTTGGAGGTGCCCAGATGAGGCACAGCTGTGAAGCAATTCAGGCTGCTGATGAGCCTTAGGCCTTCTTTTGGAAGATCTCAGGTTCTCTGACCCAGCTGCAGTTTGATAGGTTTTTAGGCAGAGAAGGGCCAGGCCATTAGTATGCAAAAGCCTCTGCACACAGCTTGTGTGGGGTTGTAAATTGGGTGGGGCGTGGTCTCAGGGAGTCATGGTACTATGAAAACAGCAATGGTTGCCTGTCGACCCTCCCTCAGATAGGACCCTGGGTCTCTGTGTCCCACGGCCCTGTGCAGGAACAATAAACATTGAAAGCACCTCTGCAAGAAAGCCACCCTCACGTTCTGGCCTGATGCCAGACAGTACAGTTTCTCTCCGTATGAGTCTGGACCCCCAAATTCTCACCCGGACTGGACTTCAGAGCAGTAGAGAGCTTGTATCTCCCTCCCCGTTGAAAAAGACAACAGCATATCCAGCTGCCAGCCCCTTTCACGCATGCCTCCTTACCTCCACACTTCCACACCTCTGCACCTCCTATCAGACTCAATGCACTTTTCTCTTTCCTTCTAGTTGTAGACTTTCCACTCAGCCAACCTTCCCATGGTTCTGGATGCTATTCATTTTGTCTTTTAGTTGTAGTTTTAATGTGGCTGTGCGCAGCAGCCAGTTCAGGTGTTTACCTATGCCGCCATCTTGTTTCTCTCACATCTTTTTGTTCTTGTAGCTGTTTTTTCCCCACCACCCTCTCAGCATTAGCAAAATTTTGCTGCTTGTCACTAATTGGGCTCCTCTGCTTTTAGACCACTGTTACAAAAACTGCAAGACAGCATTAAAGCACTGAGCAGGCCCCATCCCTTCCTCTGGGGACACCTCTGGGCTCCACTGGGTCATTAACAAAAAAAAAATCTGCACAGCAGGACTCTGCCCCTGTGGATGGGAGCTCTGCATAACTAATGAAGAGGAAAATTGGTAGTAAAATAGACTGACCAGTCTCAACATGTTTCTAATAACTTCTACATCTCCCACTCTTCATTTGCCTACACATCTTCTTCCCTTTCTAAATGATTTTTCCAAATGCTTTTTGGCTCACTAAAACTTTCAGGTCTGTATTCTCTCTTCCTTTCCTCCCCATCTTGCAGCACAGTGTTTTGCAGAGGATTACCCCAGTTTCTCAGTCACACTGTACACGTTTTAAATACCAGTTGCCTCGGTCTCTAGTTGTGAATGCAAAGATGTAATAGGTATCCAGCAACCTGGCAGATTAAGAGCAGATTTTATCTTATAATACTGCAAATACCACAAGCTCTAGGTATTAGATCTCTGTTTCCAGATCTCTTCTTAGAGGAATTTATTACTCGTTCAAAGTCACAGAGATTGTAGGAGGCAGTCAGAATCTGAACCCAGATCGTTCTGATGCCGAAGCTCCTGCTGGTTCCACCATCAGAGGCAGAACCTCTAACAGTGACAAGGGAAGCCCAGAGAGGCTTCCCAGAGGCAGAAGTGAGTGCCTAAGACCTGCAGTCAGTCAGGGAAAATGAACAAATCACTGGATTTTAAATTTCTGCAAAAGTTTATCGTTATTCCATCAACTTGAGGTACCTCTTGATGAACATTTCATTTCAGGTGTTTCTCAGCAACTCCGGAAGCATTATCAGGAAGAAGTCCAAATTCAGAAGTGTCTTCTAGAATCCATTTCTCCCGGATTATACATATACATGGAACACAGTTATGTGAACAAGGAGAGAGGTGTGGCAGGATATACAAGGAAAGAGAAGTGAGAGGAGACTGGAAATAGGAAGGTGATTAGCTTCACATTTATACGCCCATTTCACTTACTACAATAGCATGTATTTTTTTTTATAATTTGAAAAGCATCAAATAAAAAAATTAAGAGCTTGTGGCAAAGGCAATACTATATGTTCACCAAATCCCATTTTCTTCTTCCTGAATACACAAGAAGCCTAATTTCCCAGCCTCCCTTGCGCTTAGGTTGGGCTTATGTAACTTCTGACCAAAGAGGTTTGGACAGAAGTGATGGACACCCCTTCCCGACGTGGCCATAAAATTCCTAAGTCATCATCCACACTCTCTCTTCCTCTTCTATGGCAAATTTTTGAGGCCACATGACTAAGATGAAACTATTGCAAGATGGATGGAGCTTCAACCCCTGAATCAATTATTGGAGGAAAGCCACCACGGAGAGCAACTTGAACCATGTCAGACAATGACCATTGTGTTAAGCCACTGAGAATATGGGGTTTCTCTGTCACTGAACTATGGCCCTACCTATCCTGACTAATATGCTACTCATACATGCCAGGGATTTTTCAATGTCCCACAGGAGTCCTGAGAGAGCTTCTTGGATATTTCACACATGTAAATGCTAACCGATTTTAAGTTTGTATGAAGACACATTTCTAAGTATAGTTCCTTTCCATTTTACCTCTGAATTACCTTTTCATTCTCACTTTGTTGTGGTGTGTTTATTCCAAAGGGAAGTAAATCAAAGACTTCTCAGAAAGAAAATAGTAACATGTACTTTACATTCTTATTTAAAGAATACCTAAAAAAGAAAAAGAAAAATAATTATTACAATTTTATTCCCCCTCAGCAATCATTCTGTATTTTATTATCTTAACTTGAGACCTGGTGCACAAAATTTGTGCATGGGGTGGGGGAGGTCCTTCAGCCTGGCCTGCACCCTCTCACAATCCAGTACTCCTTGGGGGATGTCTGACTGCCAGTTTAGGCTTGATCCCGCAGGATTGGGCCTAAACTGGCAGTCGGACATCCCTCTCGCAGTGGGGGACTGCTGGTTCCTAACCACTCGCCTGCCTGCCTGCCTGCCTGATTGCCCCTAACTACCTCTGCCTACCAGGCTGATTGCCCGCTAACCACTCACCTGCCTGCCTGCCTGCCTCACCACCCCTAACCATTCTACTGCCTGCCTGATCACCCCTAATTGTTTGCCTGCTTGCCTGATCACTCCTAACCACCTCTGCCTCGGCCCCCACTGTCATGGCTTTGTTGCAAGGACATCTGGAATGACGTCCGGAAGGTTGTTCGGCTGTCTGGTCTAATTAGCATATTACGCTTTTATTATTATAGATACTAGAGGCCCGGTGCCCAGATTCGTGCACTGGTGGGGTCCCTCAGTCTGGCCTGCACCCTCTCACAATCCAGGACCCCTTGGGGGATGTGGGAGAGCTGGTTTCAGCTCCATCACCACAGACCAGGCCGAGGATGCCACTGGTGCATGAATCCGTGCACTGGGCCTCTAGTATGCATATAAGATCTTTGGTTAATCTCTTCCCGCCCTCCTCCCTCTCTGCTTCCCTCTGAGATTCATCAGTCTGTTCCATGTTTCCATGCCTATGCGTTGAGCGTCTGCCCCCTGGTAATCAGTGTGCATCATAGCTACCAGTCGAATGGTCGAACAGTCACTTAGGCTTTTATATATGTAGATTTACTTATTGTTATAGTAAAACCTTGGATAAACCATCAGGGACTGAGTTGTTCTAAACAGCCCAGTGTTTCAAAGAAGTGTTTCACTGGAGTGTTTACACTTAGCCAATAAAACACTTTTGGCTTTAAAATGTTTCTGGTTTTTTTTTAATATTTTACTGTACTTTTTTAATTTTTTTTATGGATTTGAGACGGAGGAGAAGGGAGAGGGAGAGAGAAAGAGAAACATTGATGAGAGAGAAACATTGATTAGCTGCTCCTGAATGGCCCCCACTAGGGATCAAGCCTACAACCCAAACATGTGCCATGACTAGGAATCAAACCAGTGACCTCTTCTGGTGGATGGGACATCACTCAACCAACTGAGCCACACTGGTGAAGGCAGCTTTAAAATATTTTGAAGAAAAAAATTTATGAAGCATATTAAATGAAGAATGGTGACATTGTTTTCCTTTTCTAGGTGATTCAGGATTAACCCAAGTTTCTTGAATGCACCATGCTCCCTGAGCGGTCTTGTGTATGCAGTTACTTCTGCCTGGAATAGTCTTTTCCCTTTTTTGCCTACTTAAATCCTCCTCATCCTTTGGATGTCAGCTCAATGACCAGTTTCCTTAGGCACAAGGTTACAAATTTACTAAAATTCATCAAATTGTTCACTTAAAAGAGGTGAATTTTGTGGTATGTAAATTACACCTCAATAAAGCTACTAAAAACACACACACACTGCCAAGGAGGTGAAGCATAACACACACACCCTTAAGTGTGGGCTGCACTATGGTATGGAAAGGAGAGGGGAAGTAAGTTTACACTGGAGAAACCTGACAAAAACTACATCACCCAGCTGATCAAGGACAACATCAACAATGGCAAGTCATGTAGATAGTGTTTATGTACCCTTGATATGATGTGATGAAAATGGCATTTGAACTCTGTGGCTTCCTCCCAGAAATGATACCCCAGTCTAATCATGAGAAAAATCCCAGTAGTGGCACATTCTTCAATACACCTGACTGGCACTCCCTCAAAACTATCAAGGTCATTAAAAACAAGGAAAGTCCAAGAAATGTTCACTGCCAAGAGGAGCCTAAGGAGACAACTACAATATGGGATCCTGAAACAAACAACAACAAAACATTAAGTACAAACTATGGAAATCTGAACATATTATGATTTTAGTTAATAATAATGTATCAATATTGCTTCATTACTTGCGACAAATATTAATATTAGGGGAAACTGGGTGTGGGATTTTGGGGAACTCTCTGTAGTGTCTTCACAATTTCTCTGTAAATCTAAAACTTTTCTAAAAACTAAAGTTCATGTAATTCACATTTTAAAAAATTTCCCCAGTCCCTCAAACCAGACCAAGTCCCCCCTGCTACGTGTTCACATAGTAATCTAGACTACTGCCTAAACTACTTAATTAATTTATCGCCATATGTAATTCTATGTATTAGTATGTTTTGCTCACTGTTGTATCCTTGGTACAAGGTTAGGGCCTGGCTGTTGAGAGGTGCTCAGTCATAAACATATAGTCAGTGCTGTGTCATAGAATGTACGTTCCAGAACAGCAGGATTTTGTCTGTTTTGTCCTGTACTGTATCCTTGGCACCTAGAGAGTGCCTGGCACATGGTAAATACTCAGTAATGACAACTTCCTCCCCTAGTGAACCAAGGACTCCTCTCCCCAGAGGTTGGATTTTGGGATAAAGACATTTTAGCTCCATCTGCCTGATTTCTTCAATAAAGCTTATGGAGGTGTTGATGGCAGCAATGAACTGAGAGGCATAGGAGAGAAGAATGACGCCAACCTTCAGAGTAAAGGAAAGACAAGAGACAGCATGAGAGGCCCTCCTGAACTCCCACCAGGGCTGTCTTCTCTGGGTCTTGTTATCCTGGGGTCTTCTGCCCTGGGAGACCCTCCCGTTCTGTAGAGTGCAGAGAGTCCAGACCATCAGATCCTGCTACTCAGCTTCCACGTTGCCAAGACTTTATCTGTGTCATGCTTGTCTAGCCTGTATTTCTGTTATGAGAAATTAAATCAAATTAATGTAGAGAAATACCACTTGTGGTATAATGAAGAAAGAGGAAAAAAAGGGGGCAAAAATTGGGGCTAAGAAAGGGAAAGTGGAGGCTATAAAAAAGAAACAAGAGCTAGAAGTCAATGGAAATGGCCTAATAAGGACACAGAAACAAGATGCAGGGTTCAAAGTGTTGTGAATTCATTCACCAAATACTAGTATATGCTGAACACCTACTGTGTGCCAGGTTCCATTCTAGGTATTAAGAATATAGAGGAGAACCAAGATGGCGGCATAGGTTAACGCTGGAGTTTGCTGCCGCGAACAACCACTTCAAAAGTGAAACTAAAAGACGGAACGGACATCACCCAGACCCACAGGAACGCTGGCTGAGTGGAAGTCCTACAACTAGGAGGAAAGAGTAACGCATACGGACACTCAGAGGAGGCGCAGTGCTGAAGTCAAATTCTG
>NW_006300030.1:1313790-1326965 GCF_000327345.1 Myotis davidii | reverse complement strand
AAGAGCTTCACAGATAAGGAAAAGCTAAAGGAGTTCATCACCACCAAACCAGTATTATATGAAATGCTGAAAGGTATCCTTTAAGAAGAGGAAGAAGAAGAAAAAGGTAAAGATACAAATGATGAACAACAAACATGCATCTATCAACCAGTGAATCTAAGAATCAAGTGAATAAATAATCTGATGAACATAATGAACTGGTGATTATAACAGAATCAGGGACATAGAAAGGGAATGGACTCACTATTCTTTGGGGGGGAAGGGTTTTGGGAGATGTGGGAAGAGACTGGACAAAAATCGTGCACCTATGGATGAGGACAGTGGGTGGGGTAAGGGCCGGGGGTGGGGCGGGAACTGGGAGGAGGGGAGCTATGGGGGAAAAAAGAGGAACAAATGTAATAATCTGAACAATAAAGATTTAAAATAAAAAAAAAGAATATAGTATTCAACAAAACTATGGAAATTATTGCCCTCAAAGAGCTGGCATCTTGGGGTTGGGTGGGGAGGAGGGAGGGAGTAAAATAAACAAATACATAATTAACCAAAAGAGACATCAGGGATTGGTGAGTGTTTATACAGTGAGTTAAAATAGACAAGAATACGACCCAGTGGCTACTTCATATTGGTTGGTCAGGGGAGATGACATTTAAATTGATATATTTGAAAGACAAGAAAGTGCTAGGTGTGGGAAGGTGGTGGAGAGCGTGTGGGGCAGAAATCTACCAGAGGAAGGACCAGTGCCCTAAGGCTCTTAGGAAGCATTCTGAAGAATACGGAGGGGCTGCCCCAGAAAACATTTGCCAATGTCTGCAGACATTTTGGTGGCCACATTTTGGTGGCATTTAACAGAAGCACCAGGGATGCTGCTGAACATCCCACAGTGCACAGGACAAACCCTTATGCAAAGAATTATTCAAAATGCCAATGATGCCCAGGTTGAAAAACCCTGTCCTGAGGGTTTAGCCTTTTCACCTTGTAGAAAGCAGGACACCATGCCCAGGGAAGAACAGAAGAGAGGGCAGGGCTAAGAAGTATGTCAGGGCCCCCACTGTTTGCTCAGTGGTTAGAGCATCAGCCCATGGACCCAAGAGTCAGGGGTTCAATTCTTGGTCAAAGGCACATACTGCAGTTGTAGCTCCATCCCCAGCCAGGGTCAGGTGCATGTGGGAGGTACAAGTCTCTCTCACATCTCTCCCTCTCCCCCTCCTCCCTCCCTTCCACTCTCTCTAAAAATCAGTGGAAAAATATTCTCAGGTGAGGATTAAAAAAAAAAGCAGTATGTCAGGGAAGTAGGTTGAGGCCCAATGGCATGCGTTGTAGGCCATGCCAAGAAGCTGGCTTCTTATTCTAAGCGTGGCGAGGAGCCATGAATGTCTTAAAACTGGATAGTAAGCATGGACTGGTTTATTTTTGGAAATAATTGCTCTGGCTTTAGTGTGGAATGTGGTGGGAGAGGGCAAGTGTGAGTGAAAGCGACCAGCTGGGTGGTTTTTGGGGCCGGAGAGAGGTGATGGGGGCTGGATGTAGGTAATGGCAGTAGAGACAGAGATGTAAAGAGTTGAGATTTATTTCAGAAGTAGAACTCACAGGTCTTGCTCACGAAGTGAATGTGAACGGCGGGGGAAAGAGAATCAAGGATTAGCTGAAGGTAGAGCCAGCTCCATGGATCTGCGACCAGTGCAACAGCTGTCCCCACCCTATGCTGGCAGTGACCTCAGTGAGGGGCTCTCAGGCTCCCTGGGTCCAGTACTGAGCACATCCCAGCACAGAGGCTACAGTCCCTTTGGGGTAGCCTGTCCTCTATGGGTTGGGGCAATAGACCTGTGGGAAGGAGCGTTGCCTTGCCTGATTCTGGCTGGGGCTCCACATCGTCATTCTGCCCTGGGCCTGCTTGAAGTTTTCTAGCTTGAGCAACGAGGTGTTTGTTGGTGCCACTTATCAAAAATGAAGAGAAGTAGGCTGAGTAAACAATTCCTTATGGGACATGTTTAATCTCATCAGGCCTGTGAAACACCTCTAATTGACCAGACCAAGTAGGCAATTGTATACACCAATATACAGCTCAGACAGGGCATAAAGCTGTAGGTATAAAGCTGGAATTCATCAGCTTGAAGATAGTTTTTAAAGCCATGAGGATGATGGTACAGCTGCTGTGAAGAATAGTATGATGGTTCCTCAAATATTAAACATAGAATTACCATATGATCCAGCAATCTCATTTCTGGGTCTATACCCAAAAGAAGTGAAAGCAGAAACCTGAACCTTTACTTGTACATTCATGTGCAGAGTAGCATTATTTACAGTAGCTGAAACATGGAAACAACCCAAATGTCCATTGACAGATGAATGGATAAACAAAACATTCTATATTCGTGCAATGGAATATTATTCAGCTTTAAAAGGGAAAGAAATTCTGGCACATACTACAACATGGAAGAACCTTGAGGACATTATGCTATGTGAAATAAGCCAGTCACAAAAGGACTACTATCCTATGATTCAACTTATATGTAGAACCTAGAATAGTCAAATTCATAGAATGGTGATTGCTAGAAGCTGGGAGGAGAGGATGATGGGGAGTTATTGCTTAACAGGTATACAGTTTGGGAAATTGAAAAAGTTATGAAGATGGACAGTGGGTAAGGCTGAACAACAATGTGAATGTACTTAAGGCCCTGAACTATACACTTAAATGCTTAAAATTGTAAAATTTATGTATATTTTACCACAATTAAAAAATTATTTTTATTGAATGCTTCCTATATGCCCAGCACTGTTCTAAGTGCTTTCCTTGTTTAAAATTCATATAACCCTAATAACAATCTTTAAGGTGCCAACATTATTGATCCTATTTTACAAACAAGGAAATTAGAGAAGTTAATTAACGGGTTTAAGCTCACACAGCTTCCAACTTGTTGGGTCAGCATTTAGACTCAGGTGGTCCTATTTACCTAGCATTTCCCCAAAAGGATTTTATATTAGGAACTTCTAGCTCACACAGATGACAAAAAGCACCAAATTGGGTCTATTTATCTCTCACCCTTCAGACGTATGTGAGGAAAAGAGGAAGGATAACTAGTCCCATTTCAAGAATGAAAAGAGAAGTTAAGTAACCCAGCAAAGGGCCTTCCTGGCAGAGAGAACGGAGGGATACAGAGCAGAAGCCCTAAGTCAGCGGTTCTCAACCTGTGGGTCGTGACCCCTTTGGCGGTCGAACGACCCTTTCACAGGGGTCGCCTAAGACCATCCTGCATATCAGATATTTACATTACAATTCATAACAGTAGCAACATTACAGTTATGAAGTAGCAACGAAAATAATTTTATGGTTGGGTCAACACATGAGGAACTGTATTTAAAGGGCCAGAAGGTTGAGAAACCACTACCTTAAGTGAAAGCTGCACACAGGGCAGGTTGTTTTCTTTCAAAGTTGCTTGCTGTCACCTTTTTGCATAAACACATTCAAACTTTCTGACCTTGTTGACATTTTTTTAAATGGACTGTGGTAGACAGAATAATGGCTCAACTACGTCCTATCCTCAGAACGGGGAATACATTACCTTACATGGCAAAGACACAGACTTTGCAGATGTAATTAAATTAAGAATCTTGCAATGGAGAGATTCTTCTGGACTATTGGGTGTCATCACAAGAATCCTTACAAGAGGGAGGCAGAGCTTGTGCACATCAAAGCTTGTGTATCTCTTTCTATCAAGGGAATGAAAGGGCAACCCAAAAAAGGGAGAAAAAAAACCCTGCAGATCATATGTCTGATAAAGAATTAATATCCAGAATATATGTAAAAAAAAAAACCTCCTACAATTTAACAAAACAACAACAACGACAAATAATCCAATTGAAAAAATGGGCAAAAGGCTTGAATAGACATTTATCCAAAGAAGATACATCAATGTTTAATAAGCAAGAATGGTCAACATCATTAGTCATTAGGGAAATCAAAACCACAATGAGAAACCACCTCACACCCAGTAGGTTAACTATAATCAGAAAGACAATAATAAATGTTGGTAAGGATGTGAAGAAATTGGAACCCAGGTAAATTGGTGGTGAAAATATAAAATGATGCAGCTACTATGAAAAATAGTTTGGTGGTTCCTCGAAAAGCCAAACAGAATTACCATATAATCCCACAATTCCACTCCTATGTTTATACCCAAAATAATTGAAAACAGGAACTTAAACAGATACTGTACTGGTACTTCAATGTTCACTGCAGCATTTTTTACAATAGTCAAAAAAACAGAAATAACCCAAGTATCCACCAACAGATGACTAGATAAACAAAATGTTCTATATATTTTTTCTAAAACACCTATCTTTGGATCTCCCACCTTTATTTTTAAAAATTTTTATTGATCTTAGAGAGAGGAAGGGGGAGAGAGAGAAACATTGATGTGAGAGAGAAATATCAATTGGTTGCCTCCCACACTCACCCTGACCAGGGATTGACCCTGCAACCTGGGTCCGTGCCCTGACCAGGAGTCGAACCTGACACCTTTTGGTATATGGGACAATGCTCCAACCAACGGAGCCACACCAGCCAAGGCTGTGCTACATACATTTAATGAAATATTATTTAGCCATAAAAGGAACTAAATTCTAATATATGCTACAACATGGACTGACCTTGAAAATATTACCCTAAGTAAAATAACCAAACACAAAGAAACATATACTGTAAGATTCCATTTACATGACATATGCAGAATAGGCAAATTCACAGAGACAGCAAGTAGATTTGAGGTTACCATAAGCTGGGGAGAGGAGAGAATGGGGAGTTACAGTTTAACGGATACCAAGATTACGTTTGGGTGATAAAATTTTGGAAATAGTGGTGATGGGATGCTTACACAACACTCTGAATACAACTAATACCAAGAATTATATACTTTAAAAAATGATTATATGACTTTTATGTTATATATATTTTATGACAAAATAGTGGTGATGGCTGTACATTGTAAATATAATTAATGACACTAAATTGTACATTTTAAAAGTAATTAAGAGCCCTGGCTGGTTGTTCAATGGTTAGAGCGTCGGCCCATGAACCACAGGGTTGAGGGTTTGACTCCCACTCAAGGGCATATACCTGGGTTGCAGGTTCGATCCCTGGCCCAGGTTGGGCGAATATAGGAGACAACCAATTGATGTGTCTCTCTCACATCAATGTTTCTCTCTCTCCCTTCCTCCCTCCACTCTAAAAATCAATGAAAAAAATATCATCAGGTGAGGATTAACAACAACAAAAGTAATTAAGTAATAACTTATGTTACATATATTTTACCATATCTTGCCCCTTCTCTACACTCTCGAAGCATCTGGCCTGACCTCTTATCACATTGACCCCCTGAGGGCTAGAACCCGGTCATATTAAGTTTGGCATCCATAACATGGAATTTTACATTTTCATCCTTATCTCTAATTATGGAGTGAAAAGCTTTCTATTTGATAATCTACTAGGTGTGGAGATAATGCTCTGGAGAGCATCCCAAAAGCATTGAATAAAAACAGGATGTCCCAAGGACATCTGCACATTCTAATAAGTGATTTCTAGAGATATAGTAGCATTAACTTCTAATGGAACTTTCATATATGTCCCCAGCCTCTCACTCCAACATCTCTCCTAACACCAAGATCTTTATTCCTAGGCATATCCAGAGGGTGTTTCTCTAAAAACACCAGCCTTCCGTCGGTTTCAATCCCTAAGATTCTCTATGCTGAATTCCAAAGTTGCTTCTTATTCATTTATCACTCTTACATGACTTTGTTCTATGAACTTGATAACTGCTAATCAAGTTACAGACAGGTGCAACAGGCTCAGTTAACTGAGCTTCAAGCCAGGGGCTGCAGATGTCCTTCAGGTGGTAACATAGGCAGGTACCAGGGCCCTGCTGGCAGAGACTGTCAACCAGTGGCCCATGGTAGAGGCAGTGGTTTTTCTGACATTCCCAGAGGTGCCCTTTTTACTGTGGTGACACACATAACCAAAGAGGAGTGGGACCACAGCTGCCAGAGCTATTACTTAGCACTCTGCCAAGTCATTTCTTCCCAAGAGCTAGCTAGGTCAGCCTTTGATTCCTTGCACTTTGCTTACAGGCTAAGGTAAATAAATAAAAAGTAGTAAATCCACCTGCTTTTTCCTTCTTTTTTTCCCATGAAAATCACACCTTATATACAGTGGATAACTAAACAACAAACCAAAGAGAACTTTGTCAAAAAAAGAACTAGGTAGAAAGTAAAAGAAGTCTGATAATCTGTCCTTGTCACTTAATAGAAAACCTCTCCAAATTACTTTACTTTTTCTAATTACAGAAGGAATGCATATTTATTGGAAATAATTTGGAAAGTAGAGAAAGAAAAAGATATAAATCACCTGTAACACTATCGTCTTGAGATAAGTACTGTCCCTTCTCCAGCACCCTCTATACTCTTACTCTGCCTTATTTTTGTTCATAGTTCTGCATTATTGTTATTATTATTATTATTTATTTTCTGTTCACCTTAGTAAAATGTAATGTCCATGAAGGCAGGATTTATTTCCGTGAGCACTGGGAAGAGTGCTCAATATATATTTGTTAAATGAGTAAATAAATAGTGTATCATCTTCAGTCATTTTTTTAAATCCTCACCCAATGATGTTTTTTACTGATTTTTAAAGAGAGAGGAAGGGAGGGATGAGAGAGAGAGAGAGAAAAAGGAGAAACACTAATCAGTTGCCTCCCATACTCACCCCAATTGGGGGTCAAACCCACAACCTAGGCATGTGCCCTGACTGGGAATCAAACCCACAACCTTTTGGTGCAAGGGATGAAGCTCCAACCAGCTTAGCCTTCCAGCCAGGATTTCCAGTCTTTAAATATTAATATAGTATATACTAGAGGCCCAGTGCATGAAAATTCATGCACTTGGCATGGGGGGGGTGGGGGAGGGACAGTGTCCCTCAGCCTGGCCTGCACCCTCTCACAGTCTGGGAGTTCTTGGGGGATGTCCACCTGCCTGCTTAGGCCTGCTCCCCAAGGGATCGGGCCTAAGCTGGCACTCAGACATCCCTCTGGCAGCCTGACAGCCCTCGGGGGATGTCCACTTGCCAGCTTAGGCCCATTCCCCATGGGGAGCAGGCCTAAGTTGGCATTTGGACATCTTAGTGCTATTGAGGAAGCAGGAGATGCTCCCACCACTGCCGCTGTGCTCGCAGCCGTCAGCCCAGCTTGTGGCTGAGCAGAGCTCCCACTGTGGGAGCGCACTGATCACCAGGGGACACCTCCTGCATTGACTGTCTGCTCCCTGGTGGTCAGTGCACATCATAGCGACCAGTAGTTCCACGTCATTCCAATTTGCATATTACCCTTTTATTATATAGGATATGTAATGTTTCTAAAGCATTATTTTTATTATTTTTTTAAAAACATTCTATTACCAAGAGCCCCAAGGAGAATATCTGAAACACTCATGATCTGAAATAATCTCCACTCAACTCAGCTACAGATTCATTTTTCTCTCTGTGATTTCCAAAGCAGCTGCTGTGGGGAATGAGCCTGGGAATGGATGGCAATATTTATATCCCATCTAGGACTAGAGGCTTTAAAAGGTGTGCTTGACCTGACTACATTCTTTTCCCTTTAGTGTCATGCAGCTGCTGGTGTGTGCACAGAGCAACATACATGGTGATTGGATGTACCCAGGGTAGTGTTCAGCAAACTGGACACAGTGGAAAATCAAGGGTATGAGGGCACCAAAAATTGAGTGCAAAATTAAGCTACCAGAATGGGTAGTTAATTGACTCTCCAGCTCACTCCACTCCTCACCCTCAGATTTGCCTTGCCTTAAAAAATTTGAAAGCACCTGAAGTGACCTATTTCAACACACTTTCACTTTACATCAACGTATTTATGACTCTTCATCTACACTGTCACATTTCTTCTCTTCTCAGAAACAAATTCTCCTTCATTTCAGGGTTCCCTTTGCCTTGTGCTTATGGTCTTAACTAGAGGCCCGGTGCACAAAAATTTGTGCACTCGGGGGGCGGGGTGTCCCTCAGCCTGGCCTGTGCCCTCTCGCAGTCTGGGACCCCTCGGGAGATAACGACCTGCTGGCTTAGGCCTGCTCCCGGGTGGCTTTTTTTTTGGCCTGCTCCCGGGTGGCAGAGGGCAGGCCCAATCCCTAGGTGCAGCCCCTGGTCGGGCTCAGAGCAGGGCCGATTGGGGAGTTGGGACAACGCCCCCTGTCATGCACAGAGCAGGGCTGATTGGGAGGTTGTGAGCGCCGCCACTGTCACACTCAGGGTAGGGTCGATGGGGAGGTTATGGCTCTACCCCATCACACACAGAGCAGGACCTGCCATCTTGGCTGGCAGTTAATTTGCATATCGCCCTGATTAGCCAATGGGAAGGGTAGCGGTCGTACGCTAATTACCACGTTTCTCTTTTATTAGATAGGATAGTGTTCCCTTCCACTCTCACTAGGATTCTACTCCATCAGTTATCTCCTCTCTGCTTATATCTCAGTCTTTCCCCGTGGAGTAATTCCTCCCCCTCTTTTTATGACTGTCTTCAATCCTAAAAAGTCCTCCTTCCCACTCATGCCCTCAGCTTTTCTCTTCCTTTCTCTTCATATCAATCCGATTAAAAGAGAAGTTTATACCTGTCATCTCCATTTCCTTCCCACCTGCTCTTTCCTTAACTTCCTATAGTCTAGTTTCCACCTCAACCCCAAGACTGCCAATGACCTTCTGGCTGTTATATTTGAAAGCCTTGCCTCACCTCCTCCTTCTCCTCTGCCTCTCTGTAGCATCTTATAATTTCAACCAACATTGTCAGCTGCACAACTACTGGCAATCAGTCTCCTTGAAATTGCTTCCTCACTTCCCTATTCACCTTCCTAATACATCCTACACACTAATGACAAATTAATCTTTCCAGGTACAATTGTGTTAATGTAAGATTTATTAAATTTCTTTCTATGGCTAAACCAGTAAATTAGAACCAAAGCATTAAACATACTGGATCAGGACTTTAGCAAGACATGTCCTATGTCTTTCATCCTTGGAGAGGAGGTTGAGAAATGTGGGGTGAAACATAACACAGAAGTTTTTCAGTGGAAGACTTTTCATAGATGCAAACAAAGCTGATCCAGAGTGATCACTCAACGGCTCTACCCACCATCAACTGCAATAAAGTGCACATGGCCACTGCCATTGTCAATAGTTTCTAGTGAACTTGAATATAGTGAGTGCTAAGGAATGTCCTGCATACCTACTGCAATTTGCTGCCTCGCCTATTCTGTTCCTTCTAAACTTGCCTTTAAAGCAGTGATGGCCAAGGTGAGGCATTGTGGAGCCGTACTTCTGATTTATCATGAACTTAGACCTGAACCAAGACTGGAGTAAACTACTAGTCTGTGATATTTGAGAAAGTCTCCAGGCCCCCTCACCAGCTCTTACTCTCTTAACTCAGTCCTTTCCTGTCTAAGATCTCAACCTGACAGCTAAAATGTCCCCTTAAGGCCCCTCTCTTCTCCAAGTGCTACAAAGCATCCTCACATTTCACACTGGGCTTAGAAGAAGATTTAAATTGTCTTTAATGTGCTGCCCTGACGGAAGTTTTTTTTTTAAGTAAAAATAAACAGCTCCATTAAAAAAAATGCACATGTAATTGCTGTGTTATAAACATGTTAGACATGTTGCCTTTACAGAAATTCCTCATCAAGACTGCCCTTTGTTTGGTTTGCATTGTGAACTGCAACAAGTGGGTAAAACTAAAGATCGAAAAATATTAATTGCTTCAGTGATGCATTGGCTGTATTTTCCTATAGTCTTCTTTTCTCCTCTTGTTTTTCCAGATTTTCTCCCCATTTCTGTTTCTAAAGGTTTTCTTTTAAAAACTGTCAAGATGTAGCCTTGGTTGGGTGGCTCAGTCAGTTGGAGCATCTTTCTATATAACAAAAGGTTGTGGGTTAGATTCCCAGTCAGAACACATACCAAGGTTGTGGGTTCCATCCCCAATAGGGGAGCATACCAGGGCAACCAATCAATGTTTCTCTCTCACATTGATGTTTCTCTCTCTCCCTTCCTCTCTCTATAAAATCAATTTTTTTAAAAAAATCCTTGGGTGAGGATTAAACACACACTTCTCTCTTACTCCAGAGTTTACAACTTCTACCAAAAAAACATATCCTCAGGTTAGGATTCAAACAATTAATAAAAATTGCCAAGAAGAAAACGAAGGTGATATCAAAGGAATGGTGGCATGGCACAGCCGCTTGGCCTTTCCCCCTGAAATTTCAACAAGTTAACCAACTATAATTGTACAAAGAAATCCCGGCTCAACACAGACCCATGCCTGAGAGACCAGCACATTGAAACATCTAAAGGTGGGCAACCAGGAATAAACAGGGAGATGAGAAAGGACACAGCACTGCAGCCTGTCTGAGAGAGGAGAGAAGCCAGCGGTAGCAAGCAATTCCTTGGGCTGGGAGCAACAGAGAGCTGTGGGGGGTGCAGATCAGCAGGGCAAGCAGCGGGGGAGTAAATAGTGTCTGAGTTAGCAGATGCCTGACAGAGCACGGGGTTCTGCCATGTGGTTCACGGTTGAGTAGGGCGGTGGTATTTCAGACAAAGAAACGGAATGAGCCCTAGTCAGTTTTTCCTCAGTGATTCTCAACCTTCTGGCCCTTTAAATACAGTTCCTCATGTTGTGACCCAACCATAAAATTATTTTCGTTTCTACTTCATAACTATAATGTTGCTACTGTTATGAATTGTAATGTAAATATCTGATATGCAGGATGGTCTTAGGCGACCCCTGTGAAAGGGTCGTTCGACCGCCAAAGGGGTCACGACCCACAGGTTGAGAACCGCTGGTGGAGCATTAGCCTGCAGACTGAAGGGTTGGTGCTTTGATCCAGTTAAGGCTATATACCTCAGTTGCAGGCTTGATCCCTGGCCTCAGTCATAGCATGTGTGAGAGGCAATCAGTCAATGTGTCCCTCTTGCATGGATGTTTCTCTCTATGTGTCTTTCCCGCTCCTTTCTCTCTAAAAAATCAATGGAAAAAATATCCTCTGGTGAGGATTAACAAAAACACAAAGAAAGAAAGAAATGGAACCATACAGCCCTGCCACCTCTTGGACTCCCAAAACTCTCTTCCTATTGCCCTTGGAGTCAGGTCCAAGAGCATATTATCTGGAAACCAAGAGCTATTGCAGTAGAACTGCTGTTTCCCTCTGCAACTGATCCCAAGGAGGTCAAGGGTCACCATTATGTTGAGAGCAATTCACCCCGCCCCCCCCCCATCCCCAACACGCACAATGTCTGTACTGTCTTATGGAAGCCCTGGAGGTCAAGACTGGGAGAGCATAGAAGTAAAAAATCTTTCAATTCAGTGCCATCTCCTGGAAAATAGTAGAAAGACCTCTTCAGAGAAAGCTTTTTTTTGACATTAATATAGACAGAGATAAATGTGTAGGCAAGGAGTACAGCAAATACCATGAATAACCACAGAAGCAAGGATGAACAGGACGAAAATGAAAAATCCCCAGAAAGCAAGCTGGACAACATGGAAATATGTGATATAAATGACAGAGATTTCAGGATTGCAGTTGTGAAAATATTCAATGAGATGCGAAAAATATAGACAGGCAATTCAATGCACTCAGAGAACAAATCAATGAACAAAATGAGTACTTTACCAATGAGATTGAAACTTTAAAAAAGAGCCAATCAGAAATCCTGGAAGTGAAGCATGCAATTAAAGAGATTAAGAGTGAACTACTGAGTATAGAATTAATGATATCTAAGATAGCAATCTAGAAATGACACAGTGGGAAGATGAGATAGACCTGAGCATAAAGAAAAATGAAAAAGCTCTATGAGAACTATCTGACTCCATCAGAAAAACTAATATTAGAATTACAGGCATTCCAGAGGAGCAAGAGAGGGAGCAGGGAATAAGAAATCTATGCAAATAAATAGTGGATGAGAACTTCCCAAACCTATGGAAAGAATTAGACCCTCGAATCTAAGAAGCAAACAGAACACTTAGTTACCTCAATTCAAAGAGGCCCTTTCCAGGGCAGCTGGTATTAAAACTATCAAAAATTAATGACAAAGGAAAATTCTCAAAGCAGCCAGGGAAAAGAAGGAAGTAACCTACAATGAAAAACCCATCAGAATTTCATCTGACTTTTCAGCAGAAAGTCTACAAGCAAGAAGAGAGTAGAACCAAATATTCAAACGTCCAAAAAAGAAGAAATTACCAACCATGAATAATATATCCAGCAAAATTATCCTTTAAATATGAAATAGAAATAAAGACATTCCCAGACATATAGAACCTGAGGAATTTTATCACCAGAAAAGCCTCCATTGTAGGAAAAATTCAAGGGAGTTATTCTACCTGAAACAAAGAACGTAAGGCCACAACACTGTGAGTAAGATCACCAAAAAACTTACAGCATAAACAGGGATAATTTGTGAAAACAAAAACATAAAAGGGGAGATGGTCAAGGTCTGACCTAGCAAAGGATGATGATGCTACATATACACAATGGAATATGACTCAGCCATAAGAAAGGATGAAATAGCACCATTTACAACAACATGGATGGACCCTGAGAACATTATGTTAAGTGAAATAAGTCAGCCAGAAAAAGCTAAGAACCATATGATTTCACTCATATATGGGATATAAAACTGAAAACTCGTGAACACAAACAGCAGTTTGGTGGTTGCCAGAGAGAAGGGAGTGGGGAGAGCAGGGGGATCCTAATATATGGTGACAGAGATTTGACTTTGGATTGGGGGGCACACAGCTGTCTAGTATACTGTCTGACACACCCTGGGGGCTCAGTATTGCTAAGAGTGGAGTAGTCATTCCTGTGAGAATGCAATATACAGATCTTGTAACATAGAAACCCATATCTGAAATCTACACTGAGTGGCCACATTATTATGACCACTCCATCAGTACTTCATTGGGCCACCTTTTGCCTTCAATACTGCGGCGAGTCTTCCTGGCATTGATTCCACGAGATGTTGAAAGGTGATGCAAGGAATCTGACACCATGCCTGATGAATGGCACTGTCCAGTTCTGTGAGATTTGATGGTTGTGGAACCAGCTGCCTAATGGCTCTTTTAACTTCATCCCACAAATGC
>NW_006300030.1:1308988-1313718 GCF_000327345.1 Myotis davidii | reverse complement strand
TTTTATTGTTATTATTATTATTATTAATTGCATAACTAATTCACTTCATTATACTGATGGGGTGGTCATGATAATCTGGCTGGTCATAATAATCTGGTCATTCAGTGTATATGTTCACATTGACCAATTGTCCCCTGATAAGTTCAATTTTTAAAATGTAATAAATAAATAAATAAATAAATAAATAAATAAATAAATAAAAATTGCCAAGTTAATGATTCCATTAACTTTCTCTCTCTCTCCCTCTCTCTCTCTTTGTTAATCCTCACCCAAGGATATTTTTTTCTCATTTATTTTCAGAGAGAGTAGAAGGGGAGGGTAGAGACAGAGAGAGAGAAACATTGATGTGAGAGAGACACACTGATTTGTTGCCTTGGGGTCAAGGATCAAGCCTGCAACTGAGGTACGTGCTCCTGACTGGAATCGAATCTGAGACCCTTCAGTCTGTGGGCCAATGCTCTAACCACTAAGCAAAACTGGCTAGGGCTTTAGTCCCTCTTTCTTAACAGCCCACAGAGTGGCCACAGATTGGAAAGCACAGCTCCTTCCCTTAGACCACTGTCAATTTCACAGCATCCTCAGATTTTCCTAAACTGAAGGATGATGTGTTTAGCATCTTCCCTGTTTGTTCCCTGCAGTGACCTTATGTCTAGAACATAAATTCATTTTTATAATTACTCAAAAAATTTAGTAGGTAATTCAAAGTGTTTGAAAGGGTATACCTCCTTGTGCCAGTCACTAGGTTTCCTACACACAGGCTACCACTGTCACCATTTTAAAAAAATATATTTTTATTGATTTCAGAGAGGAAGGGAGAGGCAGATAGAAACATCAATGGTGAGAGAGAATCATTGATTGGCTGCCTCCTGAACACCCCCACTGGGGTTGTGCCCGAAACCAAGGTACATGCCCTTGACTGGAATCGAACCTAGGACCCTTCAGTCCGCAGGCCGACGCTCTATCTACTGAGCCAAACCAGTTAGGGCTGTCACCATTTTTTTGCTGCTCATGAATTGTTGATGTCATTTGCTAATTCAAACAGGTCTGTGTAAATACTTTAGTTTCCCCTGTGGCTTAGGCTATTTAAAAGAAAATTCTCTCATTCAGTTTAGCACACTTGCATTGCTACTCCACCTTCAGTGTCATTAAAATGGCATTTCCTCCTGGAAGCCTTTCCAGCTCCTCCCCAGCCCATGTCAGGTGACCCTCCTTCATGCTCCTGACACTTGGTCCTTCTCCTGTCCTCCCTCGTGCTTACCCAGCAGAGTGGAAATTGCCTGTCTATTTCTTGCCTTGGGACAGAGACCAGCACAACATGTGGCACAGAGAATGCATTCAGGAAATAATGTATTATCGGAATATCTATGTATATTCTGAATTATGCACTAAATTCTGGGAATGTAAAGGTAAGTAAAGCATGGTATCTACCCTAATCTTTCTGGCATCTATATATATAAAAGCCTAAGCGACCTAACGACTGAATGACTGGTCAACCAGTTGCTATGACATTCACTGACCACCAGGGAGCAGATGCTCAACATAGGAGCTGACCCCTGGTGGTCAGTGCACTCCCACAGCCCACCTCCAGTGGCTGGCCGGCCAACCTCCTACAGAACCCCACCTGTGTACAAATTTGTGCACCGGGCCTCTAGTCTTCACATAATTTGCCAAAAAAAAAAAAAAAAAAAAAGGCAGAAAGAGAAAAATCCACTTTTATTAATTCTACTGTTAATCTAGGTTCCCTGGGTAGCACAATCAGTATTTCTCATTTACATGATCTCTTCTTGCTCTTACCATTACTACATGGCCGACAGCCCCCCTTCATTGCCGGAATGTGATCTAGGTCTCCCATCAGTTTGTTGGCTGAAGCATCAAAGGCTGAAGCTTTTACCTTGCCTTTTTATTTTCTTCAAAGTAGCATCGGAGTGCTAACTACTGAGACTACTGCAAAGCAAGAGTGTGCCATCTGTTGTTAAAACTTCCCTCGAAGAGTAACAGTTTACAAATATAATGTCTCAAAATATACTCAGAGACAGCATGTGTGGGTACACTTGAGTATGAGAGCAGTAAGGTGGTAAAAAGGCAGCCAGCAGGCAGACCTGGGTCAAGCTGCCTGACAGCTGTGAGCGCCTCCTGTGGGGCAGGGACTGGGAGGCTCCCAAAGGCATGGTCACCGTGGGAATACAAATGCCTAGTATACTGTCTGACACACCCTGGGGGCTCAGTATTGCCAAGAGTGGAGTATCATTCCTGTGAGATGAAGACTTTTTTACACTTACCATTTTTTAATTATCCTAAATTATAAAGCTATCTTAACTCTAAACTACTTACGCAAAAAGGAACTGCTGCTTCTTGCAATGGCCTCGGGCAAATCCCCTTATCCCAATGGTATTTTTCTCTTGTCAAAAATGATAAGGTTGGGCAAAAAAGAATGTAGACTCCCAAAAGATAAAACAATCAAATGCAATGGGTGAACCTTAATTAGATTCTCACTTTAAAAAAAACAGCTGAAAATATTCTTGGCTTTAAAGATATTTAAATCTAACTGCCTATGAGATATTATGGAATTAGTTTTCTTAGGCATGATAGTGGTTTTGTGAGCAAGTAGAATGTTACTTGTAGGAAATGCATACTGAAGTATCACTATGCCTACAAACGTAGGAGAAGGAATATGTGAGTTTGGGTGTGGGTGTTTGTACAGAGATAGGGAAAAAGAAATGAGAAAATATATTTTTAAAATGATTTGTGAATTCACTTTTTGCAATCATTTCAAATTTCTAAAATGCATCAAAATCCTTTGGCCAAATATTGACGAAAAGTTTTTCTAAATCAATAGTAAGTCTATCTGAATAAGAAACACATTTATCTTTCTTCTTACCTTTCAAGCTCTAATGTTTGCCTTTAAATCTAAATATTCTGTGTCATCTGTAACATCTTAACAAAGTTTAAAACTTCTTAGGATATTAAAAATTGTATCTTTTAAAAATTATTTTCATTAGCTTTATTTATCCTCATTTTTAACAACAATTTTACTGCCTTTCTTCCCTCAATAGCCCTTGATGCTTCAGGTTTTACTCAGGATCTGCCTTGCCTTCTCTCCTTTGATTCTTTTTTATTTTTTTTATTTTTATTTTTATTGATTTTTTACAGAGAGGAAGGGAGAGGGATAGAGTTAGAAACATCGATCAGCTGCCTCCTGCACCCCCCTACTGGGGATATGCCCACAACCAAGGTACATGCCCTTGACCAGAATCCAACCTGGGACCCTTCAGTCCGCAGGCCGACGCTCTATCCACTGAGCCAAACCAGTGAGGGCTCTCCTTTGATTCTTAATGTGTGCTAGTCTTCATTTGTTCTTTCATATCCATCATTTCCATAGATTTCCCTCCTTCTTCCTGGCTGACAATATTTTCCTGTAGATTTGTCTCCTGTTCTGGGCAGTAATTTAGTTCTCTAATTTGCCCTGCCTTCACCACACTTCTTATTACCTCTTCATCTTTCTTATTATCTTCTATCACCAGAAGCTCCCTGGAAAGGGGGGCCACTTGGCACTCCCTGCTCTCTCCCCACTGTTATGGGTTCACTCAGCGAGATAGACCACCGACTCAGAATTTAAATTTAAGAGCCTTTATTAAGCTGGCCAGCTGACTACAGTTACAGCAGCCTGCCAAAGCAGAGGCTGAACTGCAGCCCAGACTACAGGAGTTACATTTTATTATTAAATTTTGTGGAGGCCCAGAGAAGAAAGTGTCTTTCAAATTCTGGGCCCCCCAATATGGAGGAAACTTTATTTATACTCTTTCCAGTCCTTTGTCTCCCAAATTTGGAATGAGACTTCCAGGCCTTCTGAGAAAAAAAGCCTGCATTCTGGGAAGGGGCCATGAGACCATATCTCAAGGTCTGGCCTGATGTCAGTACCTTCCTATCTATGTGTTTTAGGAACAGACAGCACAGCATGACCCGTCTGGCCAAAGCGCCAGATATGCAGCCCAGCACACCCACCTCTCTGCCTCCCTTCCTCACACCCAGTCCTCTGAGTTCCTTTTCAAATCTGGCATGGTTTTCTTTAAAATAGAAATGTGTGTATATATTGCACTTAATGCACATATATAGAAATACATATATATATATACACACACACATATATATACACACACACATACACATACACATACACATATATATACATATACGTATACATATATATTAAACAAAGGTTTTTTTAAAAAATATATTTTTATTGCTTTCAGAGAGAAAGAGAGAGGGGGAGAGAGATAGAAACATCAATGATGAGAGAGAATCATTGATTGGCTGTCTCCTGCCTGCCCCACACTGGGGATCGAGCCTGCAACCCTGGCATGTGCCCTGACTGGAAATCAAACCCTGACCTCCAGGTTCATAGGTCAATGCTCAACCACTGAGCCATGCTGGCCAGGCTGCATTTAAATATTTTAACCAAAAAATTGAAATGCCTTGTCAGGAATTTTCTCTCCGAAATTACAACAATGGAGCCTGCCCAGAAACAGTCCTCCACTGCCCTCTTTTTCTAACCTGTTTTTTTAGGAGATTATTTGGTTGATTAGGCGCTTTGAGAGAAGAGAGCCTGGCCCATCTCAATCTGTTTACTTAGGTTCCTTGCCCTCTCCCTATTTGCACCTCCTTGTGGAGCTCACTCTAACTGAGTGCTCCCCCCCCATCTCCTCCCCCCATCCTGCCACCACCACCACCAC
>NW_006300030.1:1306227-1308970 GCF_000327345.1 Myotis davidii | reverse complement strand
CACCACTCCCAGGGCTCTGTCACTTCACTTTTTCTCTGGTTCACAGAACCTTAAATGATAATCCTCCTTTATTTTCCTGAACTTCTGAACTCTTCTTGAGTCTCATACCTCCAATCTTTGGCAATCAGTCTTGGATTCCTTGGCCTGGCTAGAACTGCTGCCCAGGGAGAGTAACCAGTTTCCACCGGTTCTTGGTCCTTTCTTGCTGATGTGCCACACTGCACTTTTCTTTTTCACCGTTCTCTCCTTCTCTTAGCTAAACGAACTCCTTTTATGTCTGTACTCAGAATCCAGTGTTCTTTTCTTTGTTTTTTTCTTGCTCTCTGGTCTCCATTGTGTGGTCTACCTCCCTCACCCACCTCTTCTATTCTGATCCAGTGCAAACTAAAAGCAAACTAAAATGTCCTTTAATCCCACAGGGTACAGAGAGATTATTTCACCTCTTGGATGAAGGGCTCCCCAGCCTACACACTGAGCTGATCAGTTTCAGGAGCCCCATGTTTAAATGCTCCATCAACCTGTGTTTACAGGCTGTGTCACTGCCTGGACTCAATACAAAAATCTGGTAACCCGGCTCTGCTCTCAAAGGTGGAAGGATTGCCCTGGCTGGTGTTCCTCAGTTGGTTTGACATTGTCCCTTGCACCAAAAGGTTGCAAATTTGATTCCTGGAAGGGGGCCTGCAGGAGGCAGCCTATCAATGTTTCACTTTCACATCTATGTTTCTCTGAAAAGGTGGAAGGATTATTCCACCATCCCCCTGCCATGTGCAATTCCACATTCCTCTGTTTACACCCCAATCCAGCTCAGTATTTGGCTGGCATTGTAACTGCTTGATAGCCACATTAAAACAGCATATATCAGCTGTAACCGGTTTGGCTCAGTGAATAGAGCATCCACCTGTGGACTCAAGGGTCCCAGGTTCGATTCCGGTCAAGGGCACATCCCCAATAGGGGGTGTACAGGAGGCAGCTGATCCATCATTCTCTCTCATTGATGTTTCTAACTCTCTATCCCTCTTCCTTCCTCTCTGTAAAAAATCAATAAAATATATTAAAACAGCATATTTCATAACCATGCTATTTCTCACTGAAGACGTAAAACCATTTGTTTTGTTTGTGTATATTTTTATTGATTTCAGAGAGGAAGGGAAAGGGATCAAGAGCTAGAAACATCAATGATGAGAGAGAATCATTGATTGGCTCCCTCCAGCATGCCCCACACTGGGATGTGAGCCTCCAACCCGGGCATGTGCCCTAATTGGGAATCAAACCATGACCTCCTGGTTCATAGGTCGATGCTTAACCACTGAGTCATGCCGGCCTGACTAAAAGTGTTTGTTTTTAATCCTTGGTTGGTGAAATGCAATTGAAAACTTAAATCAGAGGTTCCCATTTCTATCCCTAAATATTTTTTATGATGTGTCCTGTATTGTCTTTCTCCAAAAGCTTAGTAAACACTTATTCTAGGAAACTAAATGTTACTAACTTGTCTTTGGGGATTACAGTTGAGAGACATGTACTCTAAATTATTTCAACAAACTCTTGCTTTGGAATGTTTTTCAGATGATGAAACATCCTTTCTGAACAACTGGAAGATCATTTCTCTTCAAATCAGCCAACAACTTGTATAACTCCCTTTTACCTTTGGTGGTAAGTTTCCTTTTCTCTTATGGAAAATGAGAGAAGCTATTAACAATACCTCTGGCTGGTGTAACTCAGCTGTACTTTGTACCTCTGACTCTTGTCAGTAAGCACAGCTTTCCCCCCCAAGTCCCACCTTAACATCTGCCTGCCTCTACTCCCTTTTCTATTGAGTCTATGACTAAAATTCATTACAAAAATGCTGTTCTCTGCTAATTCCTGTTAGCATGTCATCAGCCAATTGGTCAACCGTTATTTACCAAGCAAATTCGAGCAGATCGTCATCACAAAAACAGCCTTGGAAAATTCCCATAATGCCCAGGCATTGGAGCGAGTTCTGAGAAGGAACCCTGATCTCCAGTGGCAAAAAGCAGAGCATGCCTCTGGTCTTCCACCTGTTAGGTCTGATCAAATAATTGAATGGATGCCCCCTCCCCTGGGAACTGACCTTTAGTCTACTTCATAACCGACTTTCTCTTTTGCTTAGACAATATTCCAGTTGCTAAGAAGAGTCTCTTTTTCTTCAGAACCCACTCAGAAAATTCTCTGCTCAGAAAAAGCCTGCCGAGAGTCCTTTAAAATCTCTGACTCCCTGTCCCTGGGTACTGGCCCATCTAGTATCCAGATGACCTAATAAATTTATAATCCCAACCCACTTTGGCCCCGTGCGTTCCTCCTTCGGCGACCCTAACACCACCCATGTTGTGGGCACATGGTATCAGAGAGGAAGAAAAATTTTTCCTCTAGCCTCTTAAGTTCTATATTTGGAGGCCTGCAAATAAACTATAAAAAAAAATTTAACAACAGAAAAGTAATACACCTTTTATTAATATTGTACAAGCACAGGAATTCACAGAAAAGAGGTGAAACTCAGAGATAAATTTATAGCTCATATATGAGCGCTTATTCCAATAATGCTGGCAGTATGGGAGAGCAGCAGGTCACTCACAAAAACCTGCTCTGCACCCTCCATAGCCAGCTGCTTATATTGGGATGAAGATTATTAGGTGTACATGTTAATAATGCGGATTTTGTAATCAAAGAAAACATGATAATTTCAAGAGAAATATCAAAGTGCTTTATTCAAACTAATATCCATCGC
>NW_006300030.1:1303457-1305938 GCF_000327345.1 Myotis davidii | reverse complement strand
ATACGATAACTTTTTCTTAAAAATAAATTAATGAATTAAAACTTCCCGCAAATGCTTTTTGGCACAAAATTTGACATTTTTAAGCATAAAAATATCTTTGATGTTAACACCTTCAGCAAATTTGACATATGAAGTTTTGAAGCTTGCTGTCAATACAACAAAATATATATCAACATTTGTGTAACTCCATTTATTGAAAAAAACTGCATTATTAACTGGTACACCTAGTACATGGGGAAGTAGGCAAAAGAGTATGCCAAATGGGCAGTTTACAGGTAATGTGGGCTGGGGATTTGCAAAGGCCTGCAGGTATACAAAGGGCTGGGGTCTTCAAAGGGCTGGCAGCTCTGGTTTCTGCAAGAAGGTTGTTAATCTTTCCATGGTAATAAGCAGCTTCCAGGTGTGGAGGATGGGCCACATTTCCAGGTGAGCTCCCAGGTCCCATGTGCAACTCCCAGCCAGGTTGGAATGTGCTTTCTTTAATCAGAACGAAACAGTCACAGTTAACAAAGCATGTTTAATATTTCTTTTAATGATAGCTGGTCCCCAATATTCTATTTCTGCCCCTAACAGAATCAGAGGCTTTATTTACATCTATTTTCTTCTGCCAATGATCCTTCATAGTGCCCAAATTTCATGATGTTATTTGAGTGGAATTAAATTGGAATAGCTTACACTATCTGATTAATTAGAGATGGCCTTGACTACAGTGATTAATAGGTCCAATCCTGTTAGAGTAATATTCTGTCCATCAGGCTGTGGTTACATAACACTGTGAAGGGCTGGTAGAGACTGTTGGTCTATTTGTTACAGGAGAGCCACCAAGTCAGAGGGGGCTCTCCCCTCCTCAGCTCTTGTCACACTTGAGAGAAAGAAGTTAGACAAGTGACAGAAAGTAGTGTTGAAGCAAAGCAAGTGAACTTATTAAGAGTAGACTGGGCATAAAGCATAAGCAGGCAACTCAGCTAGTCTGAGTGCCCTGCCTGGTGGGGGTTGAAAGGTTTTATACTCCCCCTTCCCCGCATAGATTTCAAGGTTTCCCTGCTGGATAGACTAGATATCAAGGTTCCCCTTTATATTGCAGCTTTCCCCAGAATTTATGAGAACATCTGGTGATTTTACTATATTGGAAAGACACAAGACTGCTGACTTCTTTGTTCATTGGGTAAAATAAACTCCCCTTTTCTCCCCTTCCTTTCCTCCTGCCCTCACAGCTATCTTTCCTGCCTAACTCATTTGTTTCCAGATAGCAAGTAATTAAATTTAATATTGTTTTAAAAATATCAGGAGGACAACACAATGGAATATTATTCAGCCATGAAAAAGAATTAAGTACTGATATATCCTACAACATGGATGAACCTTGAAACACTGTGCCAGGTGAAAAGAAGCCAAATACAAAAGGTAACATATTGTATGATTCCATTTATAAGAAGTGTCCAAATTAGAAAAATTCACAGAGAATGCTGGCAGATGGATGGGTTTCCAGGGCTTGGGAAAGGGAAATGGGAAGTGACATCTTAATGGAAATGTTTTAGAATTAGAGTTTGTGTTTGCTCAACATTGAGAAGGCACTAAACGGCACTGAATTACTCACATTAAAATGGTTAGCTTTGTTATATGAATTTTACTTCAACTGAAATACCTAGAGAGATAGATGTATAGAGGGAATGAGAGTGCATTCCAGGTCTGATGAAACTTATTTGGCCTGCAATCATCATGTTCAATGTCAGGGGTCCATGTCACTACCTATAACCCTTAATCAATGAGGGATGTGAGTGCTGGACAGAATATATCCCAGCCAGGGTCATACAATCAAGCTAGAACCCAACTTCAGGTCTGGTCCTCTTTCCACTACTTTAACCAAAAAAATAATTGTCTTTGTCCTTGAGATCATGTCTGCAATAACTACTCACTGAGTACCTACTACAAGCCAGATGCTGAATTCTTTTCACTTGAGATCATGGTTATGCATAACCAGCCCTTTTCTCCCCGGTATATGATTATCATATTGGTCCCCTATTAACAACCTGTTCTAATTTTGATCTTTAATGGGTCCAAATGGTGTATGATCTAAAACTGTTGCCATGACCTAAAAGCGTGTGTGTGTGTGTGTGTGTGTGTGTGTGTGTGTGTGTGATTTTAAAATAACCAGAAGAGGAAACTAAGATGGTGGCATAGGTAAACACCGGGAAATTGCTGCCTCCCACAAAAACTTCAAAAATACAACGAAAAGACAAAACGGACATCATCCAGAACTACAGGAAGGCTGGCTGAGTGGAAATTCTACAACTAGAAGGAAAGAAAAGCACACTGAGAGCCTTAGGAGCTGCGGAAGTGCAGAGGTACGGAGGCGCACGCGGAAAGAGCGGGCACCTGAGGACGCGTCTGTCTTTTTGAATCGGGAGGGAGTCACAAGCTCCCGACTGCTCTGAACTCCAGTTCCGGGAGAGTCTCTGGGGACCCAGGACTTCCCCCCAG
>NW_006300030.1:1299179-1301712 GCF_000327345.1 Myotis davidii | reverse complement strand
AAAGATCAACCAAAGGACTTACATGCAGGCATATAGGCCTAACCAATGGACACGGACACCGGGGGAGGGGGGGGAATGAAGGGTGATGTGGGGACAGGGACACATATGTAATATCTTAATCAATTAAAAATAAATAAATAAATAAATAAAAGAAAGAAAGAATAAAAAAAACCTGAATAGGTCTATAGCTATTGATGAATTTGAAAAATCTTCCAGCAAACAAAAGCCTGGTCCAGATGGCTTCAAAGGGTAGTTTTACCAAATATTAAAAGAAGAACTAAGCCAAAACCAGTTTGGCTCAGTGGATAGAGCGTCGGCCTGCGGACTGAAAGGTCCCAGGTTCGATTCCAGTCAAGGGCATGTACCTTGGTTGCGGGCACATCTCCAGTGGGAAATGTGCAGAAGGCAGCTGATCGATGTTTCTTTCTTATCGATGTTTCTGACTCTCTATCCCTCTCCCTTCCTCTCTGTGAAAAATCAATAAAATATATTTTTTTTAAAAAAGAACTAAAACCTTTCCTCCTCAGACTATTCAAAAAAATTCAAGAGGAAGGAACACTTCCAAGCTCTTACTATGATGCCGGCATTACCCTAATCTCAAACCCAAATTAAGGAAATTACAGGCCAATATCTCTGATGAACATAGATGCTAAAATCCTCAACAAAATTCTAGCAAATCGGATCCAGCAGTACATTAGAAAGATCATACATCATGACCAAGTGGGATTTAATCCAGGGATGCAAGGCTGGTACAATATCTGCAAGTCAATAAAAATGATACATCACATAAACAAATTGCGAGATAAAAATCACATAGTCATATCAGTTGATGCAGAAAAAGCATTTGACAAAATCCAACACCCTTTCTTGATTAAAAAAAAAAAACACAACTCTTAGCAAAGTGGGAATAGAGGGATCATACCTCAACATAATAAAAGCCTCATATGACAACCCTACAACCAACATCATACTGAATGGGTAAAAGCTAAAACCATTTCCCTTAAGAACAGGAACAAGACCAGGATGCCCACTTTCACCACTCCTGTTTGACATAGTACTGGAAGTGCTAGCCATAGTGATCAGATAAGAAGAAGAAATAAAAGGCATCCAAATTGGAAAAGAAGTAAAACTGTCCTTATTTGCAGATGACATGATATTATACATTCAAAACCCTAGAGACTCCACCAAAAAAACTATTAGACTTAATAAATGAATTTGGCAATATAGCAGGATATAAAATTAACACCCAGAAATCAATGGCTTTTTTTGTACAACAGTGAACTCACAGAAAGAGAAACTAAAAGCACAATCCCATTTACAATTGCAACAAAAAAATTAAGATACCTAGGAATAAACTTAACTAAGGAGGTAAAAGACCTGTTTTTGGAATATTACAGGACGTTGAAAACAGTGATAGAGAAAGACATAAACAAATGGAAGAATATACCATGCTCATGGATTGGTAGAATCAACATCATTAAAATATCTATATTACCCAAAGCAATCTATAGATTCAATGCAATCCCCATTAAGATACCAAGAGCATATTTCACAGATCTAGAACAAACTCTCCAATAATTCATATGGAATAAAAAAAGACCCTGAATAGCCACAGTAATCCTGAAAAGAAGAACAAAGTTGGAAGGCTCACAATTCCAGATATCAAGCTATATTACAAAGCCACTGTTCTCAAAACTGCCTGGTGCTGGCACAAGAACAGACGTATAGACCAATGGAACAGAACAAAGAACCCAGAAATTGACCCAAGCCATTATGCTCAATTAATATTTGACAAAGGAGGCAAAAGTATACAATGGAGTCAAGATAGTCTCTTCAATAAATGGTGTTAAAAGAATTCAATGGAGTCAAGATAGTCTCTTCAATAAATGGTGTTGGGAAAATTGAATAGATACATGTAAAAAAATGAAACTAGACCACCAACTTACACCATTCACAAAAATAAACTCAAAATGGATAAAAGACTTAAAAAAACGTAAGATGGGAAACCATAAAAATCTTAGAAGAATCTGTAGGCGGCAAAATATCAGACATAAGTTGTAGCAATATTTTTACTGATACAGCTCCTAGGACAATGGAAACTAAGAAGAAAATAAACAAATGGGACTACATCAAAATAAAAACTTCTGCACAGCAAAAGAAATCATCAACAAAACAACAAGAAAGCCCACTGCATGGGAGAACATATTTGCAAATGTTAATTCCAATAAGGGTTTAATCTCCACAATTTACAGGAAACTCATACTACTTAACAAAAAAAGATAAACAATTTAATCAAAAAATGGGCAAAGGACCTTAATAGACCCTTTACAAAAGAAGATATACAGAAGGCTAAGAGACATGAAAAAATGCTCAAAGTCATTAATAATCCGAGAGATGCAAATCAAAACGACAATGAGGAACCATCTCACACCTGTCAGAATGGCTATCATCAACAAATCAACAAACGACAAGTGCTAGAGAGGATGCAGAGAAAAAGGAACCCTCTTGGACTGCTGGTGGCAATGCAGACGGG
>NW_006300030.1:1294994-1297362 GCF_000327345.1 Myotis davidii | reverse complement strand
CATCGCAGGGGGAAGGTGGGGATGGGTGGGAGAGAAGTAGGGAGTGCGGCGGGGGGTTGAAATCTCAACCAAAGGACTTGTATGCATGAGTATAAGCATAACCCATGGACACAGTCAGTAGCGTTGGGGGGGAAGGGGGGGAGGGCATGAGTTGGGGGAGAAGGAACGAGCGGGGAGAGGTCAATGGGGGAAAAAAGATTCATATGTAATACTTTAAACAATAAAGAATTTTTTTAAAGTTTAACATTGAGTTACCATATGACCCAGAAATTCCATTCCAAAAAAAAAAAGAAACACAAAAAGCTGTAAAGGAATGTTCACAACAGCATTATTCATAATAGCTAACAGGTGGAAATAATACAAATGTTCATCAACTGATGTATGAATGAACAAAATGAGGTACATACAGACAATGCAGTATTAGCCATAAAAAGTACTGTGTACTGATTCATGCTACAATAAAGATGAACCTTAAAAACTGTATTCTAGGTTTAAAAAAAAAAAAGCCAGACACGCTGATCACATATTGCCTTATTCCTTTTATAGAACATGTCCAGAACAGGTAAAGCTCTACAGACAGGAAGTAGATAGTGCTGAGGGAGAAGCAAATGGGGAGTAACTACTAGTAGACATGGAGTTTATTTTGGGGTGATGAAAATGTTCTGCAATTACATAGTGGTAATGGTTGCACAATTTTGGAATATACTAAAAAAGCACTTTAAAGGGGTGAATTTTATGATATATGTATTTTATCTTTAAAAAATCTTAAGGTATAAATGACCTTTATCAGCTTCTGAGAGCAAATATTAACCGAGAGGAGAGTTGAAAGAGCAAGAAGTCACAGGAGCCCCAAGCTGGCAGTGCACACAGGCCCAGACAGGAGCATTAGGGCACCTTGCCCCAACTCCTCTCCCTCTCTGTTTATAGGCTAGTCAACCTGCCCGCCTTTCTTCTCCCACTGTAGAAGGAAAGTAACTTCAGCCACAGGGAAAGGCACCAAAGTCAACATTCTTTGCCTTAAAAGTTGTTTCATCACCAAAAAAGGTTCAAGTAACTTTCAAAAAGTGCAATCAACAAAATATGTCTATATTTTTTTCACAGCTAAGTCAGGGAAAGGATAATGAGGAATCCTGGCTTAACAAAGTGCCTACTTTCCAAAAAATTTATCAGAAGCATGTGGTCCCAACTCAAATCCGGGATCTATACACAAATCTCAAGATGATGGAGTGAGCTGTGCAAGTTTACGTAAAACAGGTTCCTCCAAGCCCAGCAGATGTCTGTTGCCTTCCAAGAGGGGCAATCGGATAGTGGCTTAGTGACATGGCACTGCCCATTGAAAAGGTAACTTGGGAAGTTAGTGCTTCAGGAACATCCTCAGGATCCACCTTGGATCAGGTGTCTGAGCCTGGTCCAACTAATTACACACCTTCTTTCACAACACAAGAAGATACCCATGAGGTAACCCTAGAGGAGGATCTGCCTTTTAAATTTTTAACAGACTTCAGACCAAGGGAAATCCTTGGGAGGGAAAAGCAAGCATCCTTTGGGAGACTTTTTTTTTTTTTAAATATATTTTATTGAGTTTTTATAGAGAGGAAAGGAGAGAGATAGAGAGCCAGAAACATCGATGAGAGAGAAACATCGACCAGCCGCCTCCTGCACACTCCCCACTGGGGAGGTGCCCGCAACCCAGGTACATGCCCTTGACCGGAATCGAACCCGGGACCTCTCAGTCCGCGGGCCGACGCTCTATCCACTGAGCCAAACCGGTTTCGGCCTTTGGGAGACTTTTGAGGTAGGCTGGATATTCTCCTGAAAGAGTCCTGGTCTGATTAAACTTCTGCCAACTTCCTTCCTACACAACCATCTGGAGCAACCACTGGAGAAAGGCTGAGTGAAGGTCTTTGGCCTATGATCTAGGTTCATGGTACATTTATGCAGCACTGATAAAGAACCACATGGATTAACATGTGGATCATAAAACGATTTCAGAGGCATGTGAGAGGAAGTATTTCTGAGCAGGTCAGGAGGAACTAAATATTTCAAGTGTGTTGCTTTTTCTGGCTGGGGGAAGAAAGCTGTCCCAAGGAGGAGACAGATGGGGGAGTTGGGACAGGGAGTGAAGAGAATGTCAGCACGCAGCCGCCATTGGGCACCAAAGAATTGGGATGAGACAACAGCAAAAACAGCCTCTTGCTAAAGAGCTTGAGAAGTAGTTGCTGTTCATATACCTGATTTTTAAATTTAAAAAAAATCGCCCAACACTTCATAGCCTCAACCTATAGTCACCCAGAAGCAGATAAACACAAGACGAAATTAGAATTCAAAGCAAGAATAAAAACAAGATAATACCAGCACCTGGCCTCTC
>NW_006300030.1:1292109-1294982 GCF_000327345.1 Myotis davidii | reverse complement strand
GGGGGGGGGGGGGGGGGGGGGAGTTGTCTGCTGATCTCTTTCTGAGGTTTTAGAGAAACGCTGAGAGTGGTCATTAACATTCAACAAGTTTTTAATCCTAACTTATTGTCATTAAGCCTCTTCCGGGACAAGTTCTATTTTGAGATCTTGACCTTTAAATTAACCTAAATTCACCTTCTATTCTTTTTCAATATTTCCCCTTTAACTTTTCCATGACTTTTCGGGTTCCATTTGGGGCTCCCTCCAGGGCACAGATTCGCTGAGCCCTAGCCATCCTCTTGAGATGTGGTTAATTCAAACTGAGATATAGGCCATATTTCAAATATTTACTAACTAGGGGCCCAGTGCATGAATTCATGCACCTTGAAATGAACTGTGGTCCCCAAGGCTGTGGTGGGCACAGGGGTCGGCCCATCTTCCATGCCCCCACCTGGCCTCTACCACTGCGGCCCTTGGTCCCCTTACTGTTGGCAGCCCCACTCCCGCCACTGCCACTGCTCCCATGCGCTGACAGCGCCAACCCCGCTTGCACCCGCTGATGGCATAGAGTGATTAGGGCTGGTGCCAGCAGCAGGTGTGAGCAGGACCAGTGCCAGCAGTGGGTGTGAGTGGCAGCTGCTGGCCCTGATCACCCCTCAGGAGCAGGGGAAGGTGGAGAAGCCCTGAGGGGCGATCGGGGCTGGCAGCCACCGCTGGCACCCACTGATGGCACTGAGCGATCAGGGCCAGTGGCAGGCACCAACAGCGGGTGCAAGTGCTGGGGCGGGACCGCGGCATGCGGGAGCAAAGAATTTTCAGTAACCACCAAAGGCTCGCCCTGATGACAGCAACCAATGCCCCACCTTGGTCTGCTCCCTTCTCACCTCCTCCACTATATAATGTTTTTTGAATTTTCTAAATATCAGTTATAGTAGGTCCTCAGGTTACATAGGAAATCCATTCCTACAGCACAATCCATCCTGCCCTGACCTATGCCTGTCATGGTCCATACTCTGCCGCCTGCTGCTGATGCCTGCCATGTTCTGCCTGTGCCGGACCCATTCCTATGGCACTACATAATGCAATTTTCACCATAAGTCAGAACCCACCTACATAAGCACCTACGTCACTGACATGGAGCACATACACAATAAATGAAGTGAAACAGTAAAAAAAAATTTAAAAGAAAAATAACAATTCCTGATCTTGTGGTAAATAAATAATAAAAAACATAAAGCACATATGCATATACATCAAAATGACAGAACTTTTTTTTTTACATAAATACTGTAAATGGGAGATGGCAACGTAACCATGAAATGACATACATAGAGTCCGACATAAGTCAAGGACTGCCTGTATATGTTTAAATGATACCATTCAGGGTATATTGGGCTCAATAAATTATTAAAATTAATTTCATCTGTTCCCTTTTTTGCTTTAACGTGGCTGCTAGACAATTTAAAATTGCATCTGTAGCTTGCATTCTATTTCTATGGGACAGAGCTACACTGAGCTTTTAATACACAAAAACACCTTATGGCTAAGAAGAGACTATAGTAGGCCTGCTTTCCAAACACATACAACCACACAACCACTTTACACATAACATCTTGTTCTAGTTATATACTCTGTCTCCTTTATGGGGTCCAAGCACAGAACCAAGTCCATTAACTCCTTCAAGCTGCCTGGAGTCTGTTTAGTGCCGGCAGGAGTGTCAGTGCTATGGAGAAGCACACCGCCCAAAGAAACTAACTTATGGGAACAAAGCAGCTGAGGCCCTTTGAGGATGTGCCTCATTATTCCGGCAGCTCTCACATGGTCAAGATCAGCAGGAGCAATGTCCATGTAGGTGTTCAATGTGTGAGTAGTTTTAGCAAAAAACAAAATGAAAGTACATTTTATCATTTCATCAAATCTCACAGAATCACAGACTTGACATTTGGAAGGTATCTAATTCAATACCCTAGTCCAGTGATGACAAACCTTTTGAGCTCGATGTGTCAGCATTTTGAAAAACCCTAACTTAACTCTGGTGCCGTGTCACATATAGAAATTTTTTGATATTTGCAACCATAGTAAAACAAAGACTTATATTTTTAATATTTATTTTATATATTTAAAGGCCATTTAACAAAGAAAAATCAACCAAAAAAAATGAATTCATATGTCACCTCTGACACGCGTGTCATAGGGTCGCCATCACTGCCCTAGTCCATGGCCGGCAAACTGCGGCTTGCGAGCCACATGCAGCTCTTTGGCCCCTTGAATGTGGCTCTTCCACAAAATACCACGTGCAGGCGCACGTACAGTGCGATTGAAACTTTGTGGCTCATGCGCAGAAGTTGGTTTTCGGCCTGGGCAAGTCTATTTTGAAGAAGTACTGTTGATATTTGGCTCTGTTGACTAATGAGTTTGCCGACCACTGCCCTGGATCATATTCCAGATTAGAGGCCAAACATCCAGCTGCTGATAATACACCAAATATTTATTCAGGGTCCACTGGGCGCTAGGCACTCACTTCGTCCTCACCAACAAGCTTACCAAGTACTATTATGACCAGTCCAATTTCATAGGTGCTGGGAAGATCAGAGAGGTTGGACCACTTCTCTGAAGTCACACACCAGGGAGGGGCTGGTATACTTCACTTGTTCTGCTGCCTCTGGCAAGTGGAGAGATGAAGTATTCTTGCTACAGCCTATAGTAATAGGCAGTGGTTGCATTAGACACCTGACTGCGATAATGTATTCAGAAGACTTAATAGTTATTTTAAACAATTTTAGAGCATTAGGGTGATAGTATGGAAATGGAAACTGCCAGGAAAATCCTTGCTTTTTCTCTTTTTCATACCTACAGGTGGGAGTTTGCTGCGATATTTATTACAGTTACACACA
>NW_006300030.1:1287500-1292044 GCF_000327345.1 Myotis davidii | reverse complement strand
TAACTTACATTTTATGTCTCTTTTGAATTTACATAGTAGAGTTGGCATTTGCAGAAATGGGAACAAGACTCACCTGGAGAAAGCTTTGAGCTTTTCAGATCTCAG
Source organism: Myotis davidii (assembly GCF_000327345.1). Taxonomy (NCBI): domain Eukaryota; kingdom Metazoa; phylum Chordata; class Mammalia; order Chiroptera; family Vespertilionidae; genus Myotis; species Myotis davidii. The sequence continues at coordinate 1,291,939 of NW_006300030.1, read as the reverse complement.
GGCCCAGTCAGAGCACAGCCCAGTCAGAGAGAACGGTGTTCTGTTCAGCCGTGCTTTCTGCCGCGGTGCCTGGCACCCCCACAGAAGTTAATATTTGAAGATGTTTGCCTATTAGTTAGTTCTTACCTTTTTCAGGATAAAGAGAAGGAAACAGGCGCAGAACTGATGAGCCACCTTCCCTGGCCCAGAGCTGACTCTAGCGGGGAATCCTGACTCACTCAGCGCATTAGGTTCTGCTGCCTCCTACTGGCCAGAGTGAGACTTTGCACAAAACCCACAGGCAGGAAAATTAATTCAGTGCTTCTCAACTTGATGAATACATGGACTCTTTTTAAAGGGAGAAAAAAACCTCCTAAATAGATATGTAATCCCCATATTGAAAAACACCATTCTAAATCATGCAAATAGCAACCAAGCCTTACATTCTAAGAGATGCTTTAAATGCCTGTGGGAGATCCTGCAGGGCCCAGAGGTTACCTTTGTTCTCAGAATTAGGTACTCATGTAGTTCCCACAACAAATCTTGCAGTAATGACGACTCTTTGTCAGGACACCTCTCTACTTCATTTTGGTGTTTCTAACTCCATTTTTACAGGAACATACTTTTCTCTTCGTTTCTGTGAAACTACACTCATTTTTCTTCCTTGCCTTATATGCATTTGTCTCCTCCCCACACCCCACCCCACACCCCCGCCTCCTTTCCCCGAAGATAGGGATGTTTTTGCCTGCCATCTCAGCGTTCTGTCCTTTGATGCTCCTTGTTATGAGATATCCTTACTCCACAGCTTCCAATATCACCTTCTTTGAAAATTCCTCCACCTACACCCTTCCACCTCTTCACAAGCAAAATCCGCCCCTCTCTCCTCCAGGTGACTGTCAGCCTGTCCATAGCTTGATAGCCGCTGTCACCTTTATACCATAGGTGTCTGTCTCAACCTCTAGACTTCCAGTGATTTCAAAACAGAGGTCAGGTCTTAGACATTTTTAAGTAATACACTTGTTTATATCAGTTGAATTTGAAAATATACTCAGCATTATTAAAGGAACCATCTTGACTAAGATGTTTGAATCAGAGGTTTATGAGTTAATAAAACATAGACATACACAACTAGAACACAAGACGCAATGCGAGAGATAAATGGCAGGTTACGGAGCGGATAAAGCCACGAAACACAAAGAAACAGAAAGAAGCAGTTGCCTCTACCAAGAAGAGAAAATAGAGTTTGAGACTGATCTGAAATGATAAGTTATATATGTGGGACTGGGGGGAGGAGGCTGCCATATATGGAAACTATTCCAGAGAGAAGGAATCCAAATAAGATAATATACATGCCTGTGAGACAGGAAGAGTGTGAGTATTTTCTCTGAGCTAAGAGAAGTGTTATTTTTCAAGAGTCCAAGTTGCTTTTAGGGGAGAGAAAGACAGGTCAGGTCACTGAGGGCCTTAAAGGCCAAATAAGAAGGGTTGTCTGATGTCTTGATGAGGCAGAGACTGGGTGGAACATCTGTGGGCCAATGGAGTATAGACACCCTGGTATTCAGCTGAATCCCACTCTTCCATGAGAACTGTAGTACTTCTGGGGGAAAGACATTCTGTTCCTCTCTTATCCTTTGAGACAGCGTGGAGGGACCTGGAGAGTATTATGCTAAGCAAAATAAGCCAGACAGAGAAACACAGGAATCACATGACCTCACTCACATGTGGAATCTTATGAACAAAATAAATCCAGAGGCATGGATACATGGGACAGACTGACAGAAGTCAGAGGGGAAGGAGAATGGGGGACTGGATGCAAGAAAGTGAAGATATTGGCCAAAGAACATATATACATAGCTCATGGACACAGACAACAGAGTAGTGAAGGCCAGGGGAGGGGTAGAAGGGGTTGGGTGGAGGTGGGCAAAGTGGGTGGAAATGAGGGACATCTGTAACAGTGTCGACTATACAAATAGAAAGAAAAGAAGACTGTTCCTGAGTTGGGGACATACACAGACATGGTCTGGGTGGGCATCTTTGAGGGAGGGTCCATGGGGCTGAGTCTACTTGGTAAACCAAGCAGAGCCCCAAGACTGTGCATAAGGGAGAGGGGCTCCAAGCGCCCCAGGCAACATACACCACAACAGGACATGTTGTGAGGTGGCATGTGCAGCCGTGATGAAAGGGCTGCACACAGGATTCTAAAGAGCATTCTCTTCCCTCTGGACACTTCAAGATACAGAAAACTTTTGGGGGGACACCCCTCGCCACCCCACCTTGGATTGGGTGTAAGGAGGAGACAGCATTCTCTTTTGTACAAGAGCAGTGGTTCCCAAATGTGAGTGTGCACCCAAATCACCTGAAGGGCTCGTTACAACAGATTGTCCCAACCCAATAGTGTTTAAGTTAACAGGCCTGGGGTGGGGCCCCAGCTTTTGCATTTCTCCTAAGTCACTGGGTGAGGCTGATGCCTGATGCTGCTGGTCCAGGGACCACCTTTGAAAACTATTATACAAGAACATCCCGGGGAGGAAAATGCTAAGAATAGAATCCATGCCTGTTCTGTTCCTCACAGAGTCCCCAGCACCTCGCAAAGTACCTGAGACTAAGAGAGCCTCCAGAAACTATGAATATTTATAAACAACTGTACACCAGCGAGCATATGACAGATAAAGTCTCATATTACATGCATTCACAGGAGACAGTTCCAGACTACTGTAACAAACACCCATTTTGTTTTAACATTTTATTATTTTTATTATTTTTTATTGATTTCAGAGGAAGGGAGGCAATAGAAACATCAAGGAGAATCATTGATTGGCTGCCTCCTGCATGCCCCACACTGGGGTTCTAGCCTGCAAGCTATGCATGTGCCCTGATCGGGAACCGAACCATGACCTCCTGGTTCATAGGTTAGATGTTCAACCACTGAGCAACACTGGCTGGGCTGGTTTAACATTTTAATGAATTTTCTTAGATATTTTTTTAAACAAGGAACTGTCACAGAGTTAAATCAGAGCTCAACCTCAGACAGTCCTCCTCTCCCTCCCAGAAGTCAGCATGTCTTGCATTTGGTGTGATTCCTTCTCATTCTTGTCTTTTTACATTAACATATATATGTGTACTACAGGCCTGGTGCACAAAAATCCGTGCACTGGTTGGGGGGGGGGTCCCTCAGCCCAGCCTGCCCCCTCTCACAGACTGGGAGCCCTCAGGTGGGGAGCGGGCCTAAGCCACATTCTGGCCTCCCTCTGCGGGAGGCAACCAGGCTGATCAGGCGAAGGCACCGCCCCCATCACCCCACTGCTGCTGCCACTGCCAGCTGCCACACTGCCAAGGTGTTTTCATCAACACAGAGTCCAGTCCCTTAACCACGAAAAAATGACAACTTTCTTTAGGCATTTTCAAGATGTCTCTTTCATAGGATATGACATTTCTTTCTTTCTTTTTTATCCTCACCTTAGAATATTTTTCCATTGGTTTTTAGAGAGTGTAGAAGACAGAGGGAAAGACAGAGAGAAACATCAATATGAGAGGGACACTTCGATTGGTTGCCTCCTGCATAAGCCCTGACCAGGGAGGAGCCTGCAACCTAGGTACATGCCTTTGACCAGAATCGAACCTGGACCCTGCATTCCACAGGCCGAGGCTCTAGCCACTGAGCCAAACTGGCTAGGGCAGGATATGACATTTCTTAGCCCCTCCAGCAGCGGACCTTCATTTTTTCTTCTAGGAGTGAGGTGGAAAAACCCTACATCACCTTCCCGGATTCTTATTACCCAAGTTACCAAGAACACTGCAAGTGGCGTACAGGGAGCTTAGCCAATGAGCAGTCAGAAAAGGTGTTTCCTCTGCAGCTTACGCACCACGGCTGGCAGGCCCTCTTCTTCCCAGGCCTCCCCTGGGCCTACACCATCCGTGGCTTGCCTCACTGTGCTCACAGTCCCCTCCCGCCCACCTGCACACGCAGCCTCCTCCTGAGCAGTCGTGACATTACAGCGTCCCAGACAATTTGCAAATTACCTCTTTATATATATATATATATATATACACACTAGTACCCTGGTGCATGAAATTTGTGCACATTGAAAGGAAATTAATTAGAGGAATGTAATTTGGACTATCTAATATCAATATGTGATCCTGAGGCAGTCTGCATTTCTGAAATTCAATGACATGAATTTTAGCTATTACTTTGCCAAATAAATGGACTTTACAGATATCATTTAAAAGAGCATTAGCTTAATATTAAAAACTCTGGCTACCAAGTCAGATCTGTTTTCAACTTTTTGCCAGTGTTGTAAATTGTTTGTAATATCTGCCCATTTGGGGTTGCATATCATGGTTATAAATGAATCGGGCTTGTCATACTTCGTTACAATTGCCATAGCATCCTGATATCACTGCTGCATATTTCTGGGACTACCCTTAAAAGATGATGAAAGTATTTTACCAATCGGCAC
>NW_006300030.1:1277268-1287343 GCF_000327345.1 Myotis davidii | reverse complement strand
AATGAGCAAGTCCCTTTCAAAACGATGTTCTCCATCTTCGTTTCTGAATATGACAGCAACCTCGGTTACACGGGGAGAATTATATCTACCTGGGTCACTGTTATGATATTTAATTGCCATTGTTACCTCTGAGGAAGCAATACCTTTTGCTGCTGCTTCAGATTGCGCTTCCTTTTCTACCTCATGTAGCATCTTGTATGATTTTGTTAATTCATTTATGTCATGCATGAGGTTGTTGATGTTGATTATGAGTCTGAGCAGCCTTGGTTTTCTGGCATTGCTAATCTTTTAAGTGTAGCTTCAGCTGTATCCAAAATATAGAGTTGAGCAAACTTCTGAGAAACACCATCCGAAGGATGTAAAATTCCAGTACAGTGATAAACTTATCCGTGTATTCTAAAACAGTATGGCCCATGTCCTAATGGTGAAGCAATATTTGCACCCATGGAAGCAAAAGCAAAATAACTATTTATGGAACGAATATTTTCCATGAAATGTTTACTGTCAGAATCTTTGTCATTCATCTTTTTAAATATGCCAGGTAATCTGGAAAAGGTATATCATTTGGACAGACTTTCCCTTTGCTACAACATTGAGTAAATTTCCCATTGGATGGTTTTTCATCCGAGAAATTCAGTGATAGGCAAAATTCACATCGAACAGTCATTCCACCACAACTATGTTCGAGGATTGCATCCTCCTGTACTCCATTTTCACTGAGAAGGTAGTTCCTACCATTACTGGTAGTACTTGTTGATGACTGTTCTCTAGACATATTCTGTCGTCACCACCACCTTCTTTCAACTTCAAAGGCACGTTGGTCTGTAGACATTTTCTGTCGATAACGCCGGTGTTTTTCATCATCAGAGTGATGTTTTTCCACTAGCTGGTGGTCAGATACATCCTGTCGCAAGCGCCGCCTTCTTTCAAGATCAGACACAAGCTGCTCTGCAGACATTTTCTGTTGATGACGCCGGCATCTTTCAACTGCAGAGCTATGTTGTATCAACAGTTGTTCTTTAGACATAGTCCCACCTCTCTACTGTCACGGCAGCTTTGATGAGGAAGCTGGGGTAACAGAGGGAGCCGTGCCCTCCAAGCCGCCCTCTCTCTCACTCTACTCTGTGTCCAGCGGTCTCCTCCTCTGCCAAGTCCTCCAAACCTCCCGCCCTCCACCTGCTCCTCTCCAGCTCTGCTCTGCTCTGCAAGGTTCCAGGAGCCCGTGGGCGTGGCTTGGCAGGCCTCATTTCCTGGGGCAGGGGAAGGTCCTGGGAAGGTCCTGGGAGCTGTGGCCACAGCCAGTTGTCACCTCCTGGGGCACTTGACAGCTGCATATGCAAACTAACCGCCATCTTTGTTGAGTTAATTTGCATAGTCACTCTGCCTGGTGGGCATGGCTTGTGGGCATGGTTTGAGCATAGCAGAGGATAGCTAATTTGCATGTTGCTCTTTTATTATAAAGGATATAGATATTATATACATATATATGTATACATATATTCAATAATAAGTATTGTGTGTAGGAATATTATTTAATGTTTGTAACTGCTATGTGCACTTATTCTGTTCAGTATGCGTTTATTGTGGTAAAATATACATAAAACTTAACATTTTAACCATTTATATATATATACACACATATATGTATATATATATTCAATAAGTATTGTATGAGGAATATTATTTAATGTTTGTAACTGTTATGTGCACTTATTCTGTTCAGTATGCATTTATTGTGGTAAAATATACATAAAATTTACCATTTTAATCATTTTTAAGTGTATGGTTTCATGGCATTAAGTACATTCCTTGTTGTACAACCATCACCACCATCCATTTCCAGAATTTTTTCATCATCCTGAATTAAAACTCCATAAAACTAAACAATAATCCTGTAACATAATGTTTTAGGATTTCTTCACATTGATACATTCAGTTATCATTTCAACTGCTAGATAGTGTTCCATGATCTAAATAAGCAACATTTATTTTTCCACTCCCTTCTAATGGACATCTAAATTATTTCCAATTTTTATCTATTACAAACATTCCTGTATATGTCTCACTGTGCACACATTCATCTAGAAGAGAAATAAGTAAGAGGACAAATGCATCTTCAACTTTACTAAAGAGCATCCAAAATACTTTCTGGCTCTGGCCAAGCATCAACCCCATATGCCAAGGCTGCAGGTTCAATCCCAGGTCAGGACACATACAGGTATCAACCAGTGAATGCATGGATGGGTGGAGCAACAAGTCAATGTTTCTCTTTCTAAAAATCATCAATAAATAGAAAATTTATACAAAATACTTTCTATTCCTGAAACACAAAAGCCTCAATTTCCCCATATTCCTGACATTTGGTCTCACTGAACTTTTATTTTGGCCAATCTGGTGGATAGGTTGAGCGTCAACATATGAACCAGGAGGTCATGGTTCAATTCTCAGTCAGGGTAGAAGCCTGGGTTGCAGGCTCGATCCCTGATGGGGAGTGTGCAGGGGGCAGCCATTCTGTTTCTATCTTTCCCTTGAGCTCTCCCTTCCTCTCTGAAATCAATAATTTTTTTAAATGACTTCTTGTTTTAATTTGCATTCTCCTGATTACCGGTAGGTTGCATATCCTTTTCTTTATTTATAAGCAACTCAGGTATCTTCTTTTGTGAATTCCCTGTTCAGTTCTTTCCCATATTTTCTATTGGAATGGTTTTATTGTAGTTTTTTACATACTCTAGAGAACGTTCCTTTGTTGATTATGAGTTACAAATATCTACTCCCAGTCTGTGGTTTCTTTTATTTTTTATTTTTGTGGTTGTTGTTAATCCTCCCCCGATGATATTTCTTCCATTGATTAGAGAGTCGAATGGAAGGTGGGAGGAGGTAAGAGAGAAACATCAATTGGTTGCCTACCACATGTGCCCCAACTGGGGCTGCGGATTGAACCTGCAACCTAGGTATGTGCCCTTGACTAGAATCAAACCTGCCACCCTTTGGTACTTGGCTGATGCTCTAAACCAGCCGCGGGCAAACTATGGCCCGTGGGCTGGATCAAAAAAAAAGACCGTACCCTTTTATGTAATGATGTTTATTCTGAATTTATATTAGTTCACACAAACACTCCATCCATGCTTTTGTTCCGGCAATCTAGTCGAGTTTAAGAACCCATTGTGGCCCTCGAGTGACAAAGTTTGCCCACCCCTGCTCTAAACACTGAGCCAACAGCCAGGGCTGTGGCTTGTCTTTTAACTTGGTTTACATGGCTTTTTATTACACAGAAGTTTTAATTTAGCCCAACTGATTGATAATTTCCTTTCTGATTAGTGCTTTTTGCATCATTTTAAGAAATCCTTCTTGTTCTGAGGATATAAATAAACTCATACTTTCTTTTATGAATATATTTACTTTTCCTCTATAAAACCTGTAGTTATCTCATAACTAGCACAATTATATCGCACTGATATTTAAATGTGAAAATTAATTTACTAATATATACACTTTAATTATCCCATTTCTATTTATAATTTTTGGCATTTCTAATTTTTTAACTTAAAGCTCAAAGAATGGAAGATGCACTGCCCGACCTTGACCTCAATGGGTTGTTAACATTCACTTTTCACACCCAAGAGTGAGGACACCCAAGTATCTGGCACTGGCTGTGTAATGGGCACAGTGTGATAACTAGGCTTGATTTGGGAGACATGTAAGACCTTGGACATATGCAGGAGCTTCAGAGAGAGAGACACTGCAAAGGGCAGGATTTTCTTTTATTGGCCAGCTGGGGTCTTGGAATCTCGATACTGGCTATTCATAATAATGGGCTAATGAGTGCTTTACCACTGGTCAAGCATGGCCACTTGGGTTAAAAGATGTGCACCTTGACTCCATAGGCAGTGGGGGCCCCTCTAGGTTTGCAGGCAGGCTGGGGTGGGTTCGGGATGGAAGTTGGGGGATATGTGTAGATGTGTGAGAGGGTTGGGACAAAACTGGAAGTAGAGAAATTAGAGACTGTCTTAGTCAGCTCAGGCTGCTATAACAAAATACCATAGAGCCCTAGCTGATTTGGTTCAGTGGATACAGCATCGAACTGAGGACCAAAGGGTCCCAGGTTCGATTCTGGTCAAGGGCACATACGTTGGTTGCAGGCTCCTCTCCGGCCTGGGCCCTGGTGCATGCAGGAGGCAACTAGTCAGTGTGTTTGACTCACATGAATATCTGTCTTGCCCTCTCTCTTCCACTCTCTCTAAAAATCAATGGAAAAATATCCTTGGGTGAGGATTAAAAAAATAATAATAAAACACCAAACATTTACTTCTCTAGGTTCTGGAGGCTAGAGCTCTAGGTTTGCAGGCAGGCTGGGGTGGGTTCGGGATGGAAGTTGGGGGATATGTGTAGATGTGTGAGAGGGTTGGGACAAAACTGGAAGTAGAGAAATTAGAGACTGTCTTAGTCAGCTCAGGCTGCTATAACAAAATACCATAGAGCCCTAGCTGATTTGGTTCAGTGGATACAGCATCGAACTGAGGACCAAAGGGTCCCAGGTTCGATTCTGGTCAAGGGCACATACGTTGGTTGCAGGCTCCTCTCCGGCCTGGGCCCTGGTGCATGCAGGAGGCAACTAGTCAGTGTGTTTCTCTCACATCAATATCTGTCTTGCCCTCTCTCTTCCACTCTCTCTAAAAATCAATGGAAAAATATCCTTGGGTGAGGATTAAAAAAATAATAATAAAACACCAAACATTTACTTCTCTAGGTTCTGGAGGCTAGAGGTCCAAGATCAAGGTGCTGGCAGATTTGGTGTCCAGTAAAAGCCTTCTTCTTACTTATAGATGGCCACCTTCTTGCTGCATCCTCACATGGCAGAGAACGCACGAGCTCTGGTCTCTTCCTTTTTCATAGGGGCACTCATCCTATCATGGGGCTCCACCTTCAAGATCTCAGCTCAACCTAATCACCTCCCTAAAGTTCCATCTCCTAATACCCTCATTGGGAACTTATGTTTCCACATATGAATTTCAGGGAGTCACAAACATTTAGTCCAGAGCAGAGATCATTGCGAGCAAAGATCATTGCAAGCCATTCAGGCGAATGAAATGTGAACTTGGGAAGAACCAGTGGAGGACCGAAGTGGATGAATGTGAGCAATATTCAGAAAAGTAAAATCAACTGGAAGATGAGACTGAGCAGAGGAATCATCACCAACAGTCAGGGTGCCCCTCCCCTTCAAATGAATTCCAGAATTTCCAGGCGGAAAAGGATCCAGTCCAAGCACCCATGTGTTGTTTGCAGCCGCCTGCCAAGTGTGGAAGTGGAAATAGTCCTGCTCACTCTCTTAGAAGAAAACAGAGTCCCAAGAAGGACAGAGGATTGGCTGTAGGCAGAGAAATTCGAGCCAAGGAGCACCTAACCTGAACAAGACCAGAGATGTCCTGTGTTCCAGATGTGTGTGCTCTGAGTTAAAACAAACCCCATTTTTCGCCTCTGCATTTTTTCTTATTCCTCATCGTGTATCCTGTCTCTGGTTTTGAGTCTGGATGCTGAGGCCAGCCATTCCTAAACCATTCTCAGCATATGCCAAGCACAAAATCAGTGCCAGACGAGGACAGCACCGTTGGGTAGGATGAACTCAATTTATCATCCTTCTCTAAGTGGCCTCTGACCAGAGGAGATAATTAAGAAATATGGTGTATTTTGAGGGTAAAGGGATTGAGAATTGAGAACAAAGACTGAATAAATAGCTGCTACTTTACTTGGAGAGCAGTAAACTCTACTTAACTAGGGCTTAGTTCTGGAACCACTTTTATTTAACAAACTAGAGGCCCAGTGCATGAAATTTGTGCAAAGGAAGGGAAGGGTCCCCTCAGCCCGGCCTGCACCCTCTCGCAATCCGAGACCCCTCAGGGAATGTTCAACTGCTAGTTTAGGCCAGATCCCACATCCCTCTCACAATCCAGGACCGCTGGCTCCTAACCATTCACCTGCCTGCCTGATCACCCCTAGCAACTCTGCCTGCCTGCCTGATCGCCCCTTACTGCTCACCTGCCTGTCCGCCCCTCACTGCTCACCTGCCTGTCTGATCACTCCTAACCACATCTGCCTGCCTGCCTGATCACCCCTAACTGCTCGTCTGCCTGCCTGATTGCCTCTAACTGCTTGCCTGCCTGACCACCCCAACCACTTGCCTGCCTGCTCACCCCTAACTGCTCACGTGCCTGTCTGATTGCCCCTAACCACACCTGCCTCAGCCTTCACACCTGAGACCCAGGCTTCCCTCCTCTGGCTGGCCACAGACAACTGGGACCCAGGCTTCCCTTCCTCTGGCCAGCCACAGGCACCTGGCACCTCAGCTTCCTTTCCTCTGGCCGGTTGCAGGCACCCGGGACCCCGGGTGGCTTTGCCTGGGCCCCAGCTTTGTCAGGAAGGACGTCCAGAATGACGTCCAGAATGATGTCCAGAAGAGATCCGGTCTATCCAGTCTAATTAACATATTACCCTTTTATTAGTATAGATTCTTTTCTGTAACCACTTTTATTTAACAAATTCTTAGAGCTAGAAATAGTCACTAAGCCTGAAACATACAGCCACACATACATGTCTCAACTTATCTTTCTGTATCTCTCCCTTCCTCGCTCCTGCCTCTTTTCTCCTCCCCTCACCAAATATTAGGGAGAATTTGACTTCTAACAATCATGATTCATCATTACAATGTGACCGTGTGCAGAGGGTCTTAAAAACCGGGGGACAGGGAACCAATTATATGTAATTCAGAAAAAAGGTAAAGAATGTACCAGAACCTAGGTACTCAAGACTCTTCATTTATTATATTGCAGAATCCCTGAAGGACAGGAGGCTGGAAACAGTTGGGATAGGATCTCCTGCTACAAGGCAAGAACAGCTTTCCTTAAGAGAGGAGGACATGGAATGTAATTGTGAAGAACTGGATAAATAATCAGGAGTGGATGGATATCAAGGTCTCAGAATTTGGGAGGGGGTAGTGTTCATTTTTTAAAAATCATGTGTAAAACTTCACTCATTTTAATCAGTAGAGATAAGAACAGCAAGAGATATGAAAATGCAGTAAGAAAATAAACCGCGTTTTCCCCCCTAGTACTACCTTTCATGTATTAAAAAGGTAAAGGGAGCCCTGGCCAGTGTGGCTCAGTTGGTTGGAGCATCATCCCTTGCATTGAAAGGTCGCCGGTTCAATTCCCTGTCAGGGCACATATCCAGGTTGCAGATTCAATCCCTGGTCAGGGTGCATGCAGGAGGCAACCAATCGTGTTTCTCTCTCTCTCTCTCTCCTTCCCTCCTTCCCTCCTCCCTCCCTCCCTCTCTCTCTCAAAAAATCAATAAAAAACATAAAAGACAAAGGGAAATGCTAATTTTGTAGCCTTTGATACTCTCTGGCTATAAACAATGAAATCTTCATTTTACAGCACCAAATTAATAACTTTTGTGGCAAAAGAGGTGGGTATATACCGGGGAAAGCACTACAGTATGGTGGGATCTTGTGGAATGTAGCTACATTTTGAGAGGCGCAGAGCCAGACCTGTGGTCAGCGGCTCATTGTTAATTGTATTTCAATGAAGAATACCCCCTCAACTGACCACAAGGGAGAGAGCTTCTGTCCATCTTCATCAGCACAGATGACCCCTTGGTGTTAGTGCTTTGACTGAGTTGGAACCCTTCATCCTGCCACCAACCTCAGAGCCACACTTGGGGGATGCTGCAAGAAGCAGGTCTCAGAGGGAGCCTAGGTTTGGTGGGGAGGAGGGACACCTTTGGAGAGACCTGCAGGGGACTTCTTAACTATTGTCGAATCCAATAAGTGTCCTTCACTCAGAAAAATCAATTTGATACCATTGTAATTAGGAGATGAGCAAAAGGGAGGCCAGATATTACAGGCATGTCATTTGGGCAGCTTCACCAGGAAGCTGCAACTCTGCACTCCCTGGGGAGCCACCAATCCATTATCTGCAGAGCACTGGGGGAAGGATCCAACAAAAGGAAAGAAGGGCACATGAGCAATGAATCACAGGGACACAGGGAAAGTGCCTCAGTCAAGCCTGGGAACCATGAATTGGCTTAGAGTAGGCAGGGCCACTGCAAGCCTGTAAAAATTTGGAAATACATAACCCCCTAGACCAGCGGTTCTCAATCTGTGGGTCGCGACCCCTTTGAGGGTCGAACAACCCTTTCACAGGGTTCACCTAAGACCATTGGAGAACACATATATAAATACATATTGTTTTTGTGATTAATCACTATGCTTTAATTATGTTCAATTTGTAACAATGAAACTGGGGGTCACCACAACATAAGGAACTGTATTAAAGTGTCGCCGCATTAGGAAGGTTGAGAACCACTGCCCTAGACAAAGGAACTTTTTCTCTTTGGCTCTCTGGTTCCTTTGGTTTTGCTCTTGCTTCCTTGCATTCCCACATGTTCCCTCTATGGTCATGTGACCACGTGGACCCCACACACAATGGACTAATGGGTTGCAGCTGGGAACACAAACTAAGCTAGCCTGATGCTGAATTAGACTGTGCCCCAACATGGAATAGAAACTCTGGACACCAGCTTTGATTTTAGTTCTGCTGTAAGCAAAACAGGACTTCTGTGGCAGGACTGAGGGAAATGGGACCTTGGAAACGCAGAGGTTTGATTCCACACAAATAAAACTTTCTACAATGTCTCATCCTCCCGGGCAAGTCTCAGAAAGTTCCTTTTCTCAGGATATTGCAAGAAGCCCACTCCCACGAGCAACCGGTGGAGACGAAGACCTCTCCCAACTGATAACAAATTCACCCACAAAATCAAACACAAAATCAAACACAAAAGTGCCAAAGCCATGACTTGAGTTTCTTGTAACCCCTTTTCCTTGCTAAAGACTATGGTTTTTATTGAAGATTATATAACACCACTAATGAAAATGACTGATTATTGAAATTAATAAATACTGAAGCATTAATAAATTAATGGAATAATAATGTACTTCCTGTATTTCAAGTTTCTCCTCCAAATTCAAATTCTGTTCTCACAGCATTTGCCACTGTATCCATCACTCACTTTGGGGTCATAGAACAGCTCTGAGGAGCTAGTGAAACCTAGGAACTCTCTTCCCAGAAATGTACTAGTAGACACAATTTTAAAGACATGACTTTAGAAGGTTCATAGACTCTCCTCCTCTTCTCAAAAAAAAAAAAAAAAAATCCCTAAGACCTTGGTCTTGCACTTGGTATTATAGCAATTTCCTTTCATTGGCTGGTTTTTTACCTGTTTACATGGCCCCTTTACTGATCACAGTACCTACAAACTAGAGCTGCTTAAAGGTAAGGTTTGTTGCCCTAACCGGTTTGGCTCAGTGGATAGAGCGTCGGCCTGCGGACTGAATGGTCCCGGGTTCGATTCTGGTCAGGGGCATGTACCTTGGTTGTGAGCACATCGCCAGTGGGGGGTGTACAGGAGGCAGCTGGTCGATGTTTCTCTCTCGTTGATGTTTCTGACTCTCTATTCCTCTCCCTTCCTCTCTGTGAAAAATCAATAAAATATGTTAAAAAAAAAAAAAAAAGGAAAGGTTTGTTGTTGACCCAACTTTTCAGGCAACATTGGTGGCATGAAGGAAATGATACTTAGAAGTTGAGAAAGCATGTTTATGTTGTTCAAGAAAAAAAAATTATTGGCTTTCTAGCCATTTCCTTCTTTTTTTTTTTTTTATGCTTACCTGAGGATATGTTTTTATTGATTTTTAGAGAGAGGAAAGGAAAGAGAGAGATACATTGATGTGAGAGAGAAATATCGATCAACTGCCCCAGTGAGGGATTAGACCTGTAACCTAGGTATCTAGTGCCCTGACTAAGAATCAAACCTGCAACCATTTTAGTGTATGGGATGATGTTCCAACCAAATGAGCCACCCAGGCAGGGCCAGCTGTTTCCATTTTTATTGGGATATGGATCACTTAGAAACTTCACAGCATGAAAATAGAAAAGTTTCTCTTGTAGGACCAAGAACCCTAATGCAATCTTAGGCTGCATCTAAATCACTTGGGGTACTCTATTTTTCCTCTAATTATTCTTGT
>NW_006300030.1:1274901-1277222 GCF_000327345.1 Myotis davidii | reverse complement strand
CTAAGGTTCCAGTAGACAGCTATCCTTCCATATATATCTTATCACATCTGCAAAGTCCCTTTTGCTAAGTAAGATAACTCTTTCACAGTATGTGTGTGTCTTTGGGGGCCCTTATTCTGGCTATCACAAATGGGGTGTTGTTTGCTCCCAGAGTAGTTAATGAATTTTTCAGAGAGAATACTTTTTAAAAGTTGATTTGCTTTTTCTTTTTTAAATTGATTTTTGGAGAGAAAGGAGGAAGAAACATTGATGTGAAAGGGAAATGATAGGCTGCCTCCTGCACGAGCCTTCCAGGGATTGAACCTGCAGCCTGAGCTTGTGCCCTGACCAGGAATGGAACCTGCAAAGTTTGGGTGCATAGGACAACACCCAATCAACTGAGCCACACAGCCAGGGATGGCTGAAGAGAAGACTCTTTTTAAAAATATATACATAGGTGGGGTTCCTCGGCCTGGCTTGCGGGGATCAGGCTGAAACCAGCTCTCTGACATCCCCTGAGGGGTCCCAGATTGTGAGAGGGTGGTTCTCGAGTGACGCACCCCAGAATCGGGCTCCCTTCTCTCTGGTTCTGGGTGTGTCACCCAAGAACTGCAGCTGCCAAGTCACCAAAGCTCGGCAGCTTCTGCGTTGATCATCTGCCCCCTGGTGGTCAGTAAATGTCATAAGTGCCAGTCAGAGTGTCTGCCCCCTGGTGGTCACTGAATGTCATAGCTACTGGACCATCAGCTGGTCGCTTAGCCTTATATATATACTAGGGGCCCGGTGCACGAAATTCATGCACTGGATGTGTGTCGGGGGGAGTGTCCCTCAGCCCAGCCTGCCCCCTCTCACATACTGGGAGCCCTCAGGCGTTGACCCCCATCACCCTCCAATCGCAGGATAGACCCCTTGCCCAGGCCTCGTCAGGCCTCCAGAGGCGTCAGGCCTGGGCAGGGGACCCTCATTTCCCCCCATCACTGGTTCTGCCCCCAGCCCAGGCCTGATGCATCTGGCCCAGGCATAAGGCCTGGGCAGGGCACCCCCAGACCCCTCCGATTGCTGGCTCTGCCCCTTGCCCAGGCCTGATGCTTCGGCCAGAGGCGTAGACCCCCATCATCCTCCGATCGCCTGATCAGCCCTTTGCCCAGGCCTGATGCCTCCACTAGAGGTGTCAGGCTTGGACAGGGGACCCCCATCTCCCCCCGATCACTGGCTCTGGCCCCCGCCCAAGCCTGACGCCTCTGACCCAGGCTTCAGGCCTGGGCAAGGGGACCATCATATCCCCCCAATCCCTGGCTCCGCCCCCCACCCAGGCATGATGCCTCTGGCCCAGGCATCAGGCCCAGGAAGGGGACCCCCCAACCCCCCGCCCAGGCCTGATGCCTCGGCCAGAGGAGTTGACCCTCATCACCTTCCGATCACCAATCACCGGATCGGACCCCTGCCCAGGCCTGAGTTTTTTTTTAAAAAAAAAAAAATCAATACAAAAAATATATACTAGAGGCCCCACACATGAAATTCAGGCCCGGGGGTGGGGGGGAAGCCTCAGCCCGGCCTGCACCCTCTTGCAATCTGGGACCTTTTGGACATCCCTCTCACAATCCGGGACCACTGGCTCCTAATCACTCGCCTGCCTGCCTGTTCGCCCCAACTGCTCCCCCTACTAGCCTGATCGCCCCTAACTGCTCCCCTGCTGGCCGGATCACTCCTAACTGCCCGCCTGCCGGCCTGGTTGCCCCTAACTGCCCCCCTTCTGGCCTGATCACCCCCTAACTGGTCCCCTGCCAGCCTGGTCGCCCCTACCTTGCCCCCCTGCTGGCCTGATCACCCCTACCTCTCTCCCTGCCAGTCTGATTGACTCTAACTTGCTCCCCTGCTGGCCTGATCACCCCTAACTGCCTCTGCCTCGGCCCCCAGTCTGGTCTCCCGCTGCGGGAGGTGACCTGCCAGATCAGGGAAAGGCACCGCCCCCATTACCCCGCTGCTGCTGCCACTGCTGGCCTGAGCCTCAGCCCTTACAGCCGCTGCGGCTTTGTCTGGAAGGATGTCCGGAAGACATCCACTCTAATTAGCATATTACCCATTTATTAGTATAGATTTGGGGACCATTACAACCACACAGAACTTAAAACACATGGCCCTGGCCGGTTTGGTTTAATGGAAAGAGCATCGGCCTGTGGACTAAAGGGTCCCAGGGTTAATTCTGGTCAGGAGCACATGCCTGGGTTGCAGGTTTGATCCTGGCCCCAGTCTGGGTGGCTATGGGAGGCAACCAATTACTGTGTCTCTCACACTCCTCTTTTGGTCCCTCACTGACTCACGCTCTCTCCCTCACATCAATG
>NW_006300030.1:1266165-1274608 GCF_000327345.1 Myotis davidii | reverse complement strand
CAAAGCTGGTCTTTTATTTCTTTTTAAATAAAGGCCAGTCTTATAATCAATTGCAGATGCTTTCAGAGCCCTCCCCCAAGATTTGCTTACCATGTCCCAAACCACGGCTGCAACTCCCAGTTGCCTCCAGTCCTGGCGGATCTAGATGGTGTGGTTTGCAAAGGAGAAGGTGGCAAGAGGCTTGTGGAATTTCTGCAATCCCATTCCCGTGGTCTCCTGATAGGGCACCAGGGCCATTTCCACTGTGCCAGGTCTCTGTTTCCTTTAACCTGTTGGGCAAAAGAATCCTGCATGCTCTGGCCAGAAAGTGCATTCTCTCTTAGGTGGCCTGAATACTTTTTTAAAGGTCATTTTATGGATTCAAATGAATAAACAGATGTGGAAAGCTTTAGTTGAATTCCTTTTACATGGTTCTTCCAGTCTCATGGGAAGTGAGATGTGGCTCTGAATTCATCCCAAAGGGTGTCTTTGGTCAACAGCACCCAGAACGGCACAACTCCTTCAGGAAGGCCTACACACTTCGCTGTCAGGACTCAGGGGGGATTGAGGATGAGCAAGGCAGTGGTGCCAGCACAGGACCCAGGAGAAGATAGAGCTTTCTACACTGCCCAGGCCCGTGTGGACTGAAGCTGCACCTGCTGAGGTGGGCACGGTGTTTCTGCTGTTTTATTTTGGTCTGGCCTCCACCCCCTCAGCCACGGACCTATAGCTGCACTGAGACTATGTACGGCTAGATGGTCCTGCTTTTCGGTGGACAGTGGATGTACTCTCACCTCCCAGAGACTGGCAGTTAGACACTGGCGGCTTCTGAGTCATTCATGGGGAGAGCGCGGCCCTAGGTCCAGAACAGACTCGGGCGTCCGCGGCTAGGAGGCCTCCCTGGGCTAGGAGTTGCCGGGGGTTTGAAAGCTGGCCACACCCCCGATCATGGCAGGGGGGTCCCCTCTGGGGCACTGGGCCAGCCTGGGCTAGGGGCCACCAGTGCTTTGAAGGTCGGCCACACCCCCGATCCAGGCGGGGGTCCCCTCATGATGACTGGTCGTTTCGTCATTTCAGTTGTGACACCTCTTGGCCTTTTATTATTAGGATATATACTAGAGGCCCGGTGCACAAAATTTGTGCACTTCAGCAGGGGGTGGGGGGCGGGCCTCAGCCCGGCCTGCACTCTCTCGCAGTCCAGGAGCCCTCAGGGGATGTCCAACTGGCAGGCCCATGTCTGACTGATGGCTTAGCGGGACTAAGCAGGCAGCCGGACATCTTAGCACTGCCACGGAGGTGGGGGAGGCTCCCACCACCATCGCTGAGCTCACCAGCTGTCAGCTGGCTGAGTGATGCTCCCCTTATGGGAGTGCACTGACCACCAGGGGGCAGCTCCTGCATTGAGCATCTGCCTCCTGGTGGTCAGTGCGCGTCATAGCGACCAGTCGTTCCACCGTTTGGTCGATTTGCATATTGGCCTTTTATTATATAGGATATATATTGATTTTGGAGAGGAAGGGAGAGGGAGAGACAGAAACATCAATGATGAGAATCATTATCAGATGCTTCCTGCACACCCAATACTCAGGATCAAGCCTGCATAGGCCCTGACTGGGAATCAAACCATAACTGCCTGGTTCATAAGTCGATGCTCAACCACTCAACCACACCAGCCAGGCTGATGAGAAGACTCTTGATTGGAATCTTGAATAGGTTTACTTATAATTTGCCATAAAGAGGGATAAAGTGGTACAAGCAAAGGAATTGTACTTGCAGAACTGATAAGCAGAAAAACAGAGGTGAGCCTGTAAATCTGTAAGTGGCTCAGTATGGCTGCATGGCTAATGATTAGGAAGAGGGCACTTTCTAGAGATTAAATCAGAGAGGAAAAGTAGAAACTGGATCATGAAAGTTTATTTTTTTCAACCCATATTAAGGAGTCTGAAATTTATTTACTTGACCTATACTATAACTTTAGCCCATGCTACTATTTCTTTAAAATTTTGACTCACTTTTTGTCCTACAGAATATTGTTGATTAAATCACAGGTCTTAGATGTTAGTTATATCTTTGTAATTTGTGTTGAAATGAACACATAAGTATCAAAATAAAATGTTCTTCCATGTACTCACTAAAGTCACCTGTGCACAACCATGAGTACCATATTTTGAAAAACAGAATCAGAAGCAATGGAAACCATGTAAAGATTTTAAGCAGCCAAAAAACACCATCAGGTTTGCCTTGGATATATATTTTGGCAGTTAATCACTTTGCACTGAATGGAAACAAGTAAACGTCACACAAATAAGACCACAAACTAAGAAACTTGCACAATAGTCAAGGTGAGCAATGAGATAGGAACAAAGACAGCAACAGTGGGAGTGAGGGGAGGGTCTGGATATAAAAACATTCAGGAGATAGAATTGACTAAGAGTAATGACTGGGAAAAGGAAGGAGTTGGGGACAAACTCCAGGGTTCTAGAATGGACAGCACAGCAGATAACTGTCTATGCACCAGGACAGTAAATGGAGAGAAAGTCGATTGGGAGAGCAGGGCAGGGTTTAAAGGAAAATGATTATTTTGGTCTGCAACATGCTGCATTTGAAGTGTTTGTGGAATACTCATGTAAGTGCTTGAATGCCTAAGTGTGGGGCTCGGGGCGTCTCTAGAGCAGTGCTGCCCAGTAGAAATATTCAGTGAGCCACCATGATAATGTTCAAGTGGTCATATTAAAAAAAGGTAAAAAGATGTAGATGACAAAAAAAAGACATAAATGAAATCAATAATGTATCCTATCTAATGATAGACAAAGATGGTAATTGACCATACTTTCGCTACACCTCCCATGGGCTAATCAGCGCAATATGCAAATTAGCCTCCAACAAAGATGGCAGCTAATTTGCATACTGCAGGCAAGGCAGGACAGCGCAAGCCGCCATCCGGGCCCTGTGTGTTGTCTAAGCCCCGCCCCCAGCCGGACCCTGTGTGCCACCTAATCCCCGCCCCCATCCGGGACCCCCGTGTGCTGCCTAAGCTCCACGCTGCCTAAGCTCCGCCCCCAGCCAGGACCCCATGGCGATTAGAAAGCAGGAAAGTGCCGCCCACAGGCAGCACCCAGCAAGGCCTGCCCCTGGGTCGCCACAGTGATCCCAGAGCAGGAAAGCACGACCTGTAGGCAGCACCCCACCCTGGCCACAGCTCAAGGGAGAGTACAACACGCAGTGGAGGCCAGGAGCCTGAGAGATCAACAGAAAGGGGTGCCTGCTCCAAGACTCCACAGTGTGGCTGGGGGCAGGCCCCCAGCAGAAACACACACACACGGGATGCCTGCTCCGAGCCTCTGCTGCCAGACTGTGGCTGTCAGTAGGACATCCACTGAGGGCTCCTGGACTGAGGGGCAGGCTGGGCTGAGGGAACCCCCACTCCCCAGTGCACGAATTTTGTGCACCAGGCCTCTAGTTTTATATAATCCAACATATCTAAAATATTACATTTCAAGATGAATCAATATAAATGCTATTGAGATAATTTTTCTTTTCTTTTTTTTAAGTCTTCATAATCCAGTGCATTTTTTCCACTGAGAGAACATCTCAGTTGACATTCTAAGCATTTGATAGCCACTTGTGGGGGTGGCTTACCGTATTTATTGGACAGCATGGCTCCAGAAGGAAGGGTATGAGAAAGTCAAAGACAACCTGATGAACATCAGTGCTGGGGTGTGTGAATAGGAGTCAGACACTGAAAGAGGACATATCAAAACTGAGTAAGATGTAGCCAAAAAGGTTTGATGGAGAATGAGAGAAGAGCTAACATCAAACCCAGAGAATTTCACAAAGAAGAGGAACACTGAATGGCCTCGAGTGTTGCAGGAAGTCCTCTGGGTTAGGCACGTGGGCTCCAAGGAGACGTAGCCCAGTTTAAATCCTGGCTTGGCTGCTTACAGCTGTGTGCTGTGGCAGAGGCTGTCGACACTATGGATGCCTGGTCCACCTCTGAGTTCACCTGAAGTTTGGGAACCGTTTCCAGCCCACTGACAGCATCCCACTTCAATCCACCACCTTTCTGGTATTCAGGGATGCTCCACTGGCCAGGAAGTCTGTCTCCGTTAGTCCCATGAAAGACAGGAACAATCCTTAGCCACCGAAAGATGATTCAATGGATAAGCACCTCCACCGCCTTGCCTGCCATTGGCACGATTTTAAGGGAGTGCATATGTTTTCTATTGCTGCTGTGAAAAATTACCACAAACTCTGTGGTTTGAAACAACACACATTTATGATCTGAGTTTTGTGAACCCAAAGACTAACATGGATCTCACTCAGCTAAGATAAAGGTGCCAGCAGCACCTTGATCAACGTGCATTCATTTCTGGAAGCTCTAGAGCAGCAGTTCTCAACCTGCGGGTCGTGACCCTTCTAGGGGTCAAACGACCCTTTCACAGGGGTCGCCTAAGACCATCGGAAAACACATATATAATTACGTATAGTTTTTGTGATTAATCACTATGCTTTAATTATGTTCAATTTGTAACAATGAAATTGGGGGTCACCACAACATGAGGAACTGTACTAAAGGGTCACGGCATTAGGAAGGTTGAGAACCACTGCTCTAGAGGAAAATCTTGTTTCCTTACCTTTTCCAGCTTCCAGAAGGCTCCTGTTTTCCCTGATTGTGGCCCCTTATTCCATCTTCATAGCCAGCAACATTGGGCTGAATCCTTCTCACACCACATCTCTCTGGTTCTCTTTCGACTCCATCTTTCACTAAGAAGGACCCTTGTGATTACATTGGGTCCTCCCAGATATTCTAGGATAATCTCTTTTAATTAAATAATTAGCAAACTTAATTGCATGTGCAACCTGAATTCCTCTTTACTTTGTAACATAACATGTTCACAGGTCACAGGCTCCAGAAATTGGGACATAGACATCTTTGGGGCGGGATGGGGGTGGGAGGATGGAGTGTGGTGGCGTTATTCTGCCCATCAAAGGAGGTTCCATACAGTTTTTCAGAGGTGCCAACTGAACCCTGCTGCCCACAGAAGAAACCCACTCATTTACCTTCTTTCTGGCTTTCTCCCTCCCTATCTCCTTTTGTCTACTTCTTGACTTGTGCTTCCTGAGATCACCTCCCAAATACACGCCCTTCCCCCAAAACCTCATCTCAAGATGTGCCTTGGAGGGACCCAAAGTATGACGGTAATATTGGGTAACTTACTCAATCGGTCTAAGCCTTAGTTCCCTCCACCACGAAAGTAAAATATATAATAGTATCTTATCTTATCCTGAGGCTGTTGGGAGGATTCTGAGTTGACCTTCATAAGACACTGTGGGGTGCATCTCAAGTCCACAAGAAGTTAGCTATTGTTGGAGGGTTGGCTGCTGGAGCACAGCAGGCACCAGACTTAAACAGACAGAGGTGGTCTTCCCCCCATGACACTGGCCGTGATGACCAGAGGGGGCTGGGCTGGGGCCAGGGTGGGAGAACTGGAGAGTTTCCTCTGAGACCATCCATTTTCTTCTCGAGGTGCATCTGCTACTGAGGGCAGTAAAGTGTGGTATAGACTTTGGGAGCATAATGAACATTAGGAATACGTACCTAAAGATTTTTGAGCTTCCAGAAAAGTCCAGTTGGCCTGAAGGCTGACTGGAGCAAGGATGGAGAGAAGCTCGCAGGAATGAGCATGTTCTGAGGATGCTAGCCTCTGACTCAGCAGGGACCAGCTTCCTGCTCGTCCAGCTATTCCATTTGTGAAATCTCCACTGGGTTCCATCCAAGGTCTCTCACAGTCTCCCCTCCCCCAACTCCCCACTGATTAATCTCACCTTTTTCCTGGCATCAAATATATTTACATGCTGATGGTACCTACATTTGCATCTCAAATACAGAGCACACCCCCCACCCCGAGAGTCAAACCTTGTTTTACCAATTGCCAAGGCAAACTGCGGCTCTCGAGCGATATGCGGCTCTTTGGCCACTTGAGTGTGGCTCTTCCACAAAATACCACGTGCGGGCGGGCATGTACAGTGCGATTGAAACTTCGTGGCCCATGTGCAGAAGTTGGTATTTTGTGGAAGAGCCACACTCAAGGGGCCATGGCTCGCGAGCCGCAGTTTGCCGGCCACTGGTAGACTATCTAGCAGACACCTGAAACAACATTTCCAAAGCTGAACTCACCCCAAAACTTGTTTGCCTTCCAACAGTTCCTGTTTCAATTAGTAGCATCAATAACCACCCAGTCTTCGAAAAATAGAAATCTAAGGGTCATTTTATGCTCCATCCTCCAACTACACATGAAATCCCTTCAAATCCCCTCCCTTTTCTGGATTCCTGATGCTTCAGTTCAAATACCCGGGACCCCATGCTTGACTACTCAGTACCATTACCTCCTGATTAGGGATGTGGCCCCATTTTTCCCTCCGGGAGAGGGCATCCTCCCAGATGTGACACAGGCTTTTTATAAACTAAACCTGTAAAATACAAATCTGACAAAATCTGCTGACTGCGGCCTAAAAACCGAACTCTTCAACATGACGCATGCATCCTCACACAGAGTCCGAATCACCTCTGTTGCCATCACCTTCCATAATCCCAGATTCCGGTTTTTCTAGTGTGACTTTTTTTTTTGGTTGTGCATTTTCTTTTTAATTTTTTTTGCTAAAAACCAAACAAAACTAAAACCCCACAATACCTCACACAATTTTAAAAGGGAGGGGACCAGGAAATAAAGATACCTGTATTCTCCTGCCCTGATTCTTGAGTGGTGCCTGGAGATTGTGTATATCTGAGACTTCACGGGTGATCCAGGTTTGTCAACCACAGGGTTATGCCGTTCATACACAAGTCCTACAAATCACATCAAAGAACCCAGAGAAAGGACACAAAAAAGAGAAGCCTGTTTCCTATGTTGACACCCGCATCACTTCTGCATCCTCACCTAGATGGAAATCCTGGGTAATTGTCAAAGCAATTTTAAGAATGAAAAGGGCATCCATCTGTAATACCTTAATCAATAAAGAAAAAAAATAAAAATAAAGAAGGAAAAGGGCATCTGCATAGCCTACAAACCTGTTAGCATCTTCCTGTTACCCTAAACATTCCTGCCCCAAAATACATTCGGAAAATGCTGAACCAACTACTCTGGAAGTCTGGTCGTCCACACCTTTTAGTTTTAAGGGAAGCCCTACACTATATAGTCTGAAACTACTGTGCTTGGTTTTAGTCAGCAATGCGGGAGAAAGTCGAAAACCTGGACAAGTTAACTTCACAAGCTGCAGCTCTCCTATCGCTGTCAGTTCACACACATACAGCATTAGCCTGCCATGTTTACGCGGATGTGTGCAGAGTAAACAATATGACTGGGGAACCTTAGGCTCGGATTTCCTCCCATCACCTGAAAAGTTCAAGAAACTTTGCAGGACGCTTACATGTTCACTAAGGCTCATACTAACACCCGAGCCAGGCTGAACAATAGGAGAGCCGACGAAGTCGCTGGTCATCCACACGCCGGGGTGATTGTAAGCCCTCCGCCTTGGCAGAGGCGCCTTTTCCTCTGCTCCCACTCTTTTTCAAATGGTCTCCATGGTCATTGTCTGCCAGCGCCACGCGCCGTGCGCGCGCGGGGAGCAGATCCAGCGTCCCGCGCCTCGCCGCGCGGCGGAGCCCCGCCAGGAATTGGAAAACATTCCGAGCCCTTTCTGCGGGGCGAGGAAAAGCCGGTGGCCTGGGCGCCATAGGCTGCTGCCAACGCAAGTCGCAACTTCTGAAACCCATCCTCTTTGCATCATGCAACGGATGCCACCGCTCCTCGCCTCTGCAACCCCCCACCCCTCCCCCGAGACCAATCATTGCCGCGCTCCGTTATTTTTGTACAGTCTTCTTCCCAGAGAAAATGCCAGTTCCTATTGATGATGAATGGCAGTCTCATTTGAAATGTGTTTTCTTGCTCCTAGCTTGTGACCGCTGGTCAGTGCTTCCCAGACCTGATCTGCACCATGATGTCAACAGATTTGGCCACTCAGCAGTCCTACACAACAGGTAATTGGAAAAGAAGTGCTTGCTCCTTTTTTCTTGGGTTTAAAATGAAAATGAAGTACCGTATTTGCCGGCGTATAAGACAACCCCCTAACATTTCCACTCAGAATACAGAGTTTGTTATATACTCGCCGTATAAGACTACCCCCTCTTCCGCACACCTTCCACACACCAAATAAAAGGTAAAACAATATCAGATTTGATTTTAACATTTTAATTTATATTCAAATGCTTATGACATGCAGGAAAACTGTCACAAGGCTGTATGTAATCAAACATATACATAAAACAGTGCAAGTTTATTACCGGTAAACATACCGGTAATTCACTAAAGAAAACACACTCTATAGACTGGTACCGTAGATGCTTCTCAGGAACACAGGCAAGCAGCCCACAACCTAGAGGGACTGTCAATGATAGAAGAAAGAT
>NW_006300030.1:1261867-1266109 GCF_000327345.1 Myotis davidii | reverse complement strand
CACACCGCCCTGCCTTCCCCGGCCGCGGCCAGCCCGCCGCGCCGCACAAAGAGCCCGGGCCCGGCTGGCCTTTCAAAGCAACAGCCTGAGAGTCCAGGTGTCCCGGGGTTCCGTGCTCCGGCGGCTTCCATGTGTGTTTCACGGCGAGCGCCTGGTCGGCGCGCCCACGTCGCCGCGTCTCCTCCATTGTTGGTGTCCTGGGCTTAGGGGCCCGGAGGTAGGTGGGTATAGGCAGCGGCTGCACCCTCTCCCCGCGCTGGCCGTGGTCCCTCAGCCGTGCCTCCCGCCTCGCCATCTGGTTCAAAGAAATGTAAACGTGGCCCGGGAAGGAAAGAGTTAACCTTACTTTAAATATTCATGTTATTTTTTTTTTCAGGTTATTGTTTTAAAGGTGTAAACAGGCGGCTCTGGGCTTGGAGTTAACTAACTCTTACTTTGCACATATGCACATTCCCTCTCCCCCTCGCCTCCACTTATTGCTTATTTTCCCAAGCAGCCCGCCTTCCCCACGCCCTTCCCCAAAGTACGAGAATGTGTCTCTTTAAGGTTCTGATTGTGATTGGTGTCTCTATGCCAGTTGGAACTTTAAAACTCCTGAGTGCCTTAGGGACTTCTAGTGTCTTGGTATATAAATTATATTTTAAAGGAACTTTAGTCCCCAAAATTCCAAATTCCTCTCCCCGCCTGTTTTTTCTTTCTTTCTTTGAATAGGGATTAGAGTAGGAAAATAACTGGATGCCTCGTGAGTTGGGTTTTTTTGTTGTTCTTGGTAGGCCTGTCGCTGTTAAATGCGAAGCATTTTGAGAGGAAAGGATTTGTTTTTGTTCCAGACTTTTTCAAGTCAACGTGCTGATGGACTTTTCTAACTCTCAGATGGCTTCAAAGTTCCATCTTGGCCACTTGCTTTTTGCTCTCCTGCCGTCCTCCTTTTGGACAGGTTGTTTTCTTGGAAAGTTGCACGGTTGTAGCTTTCAATCCACACTTCTTGCTCACCCCAGATATGTTTTTGTAAAGACGGTTTGGATTACTGCCCAAACTCGGGCTTTGTGAGATTTATTTAAATGTGATGTCCTTCCCAGGGGGTTGAAAACTCTATAAATGGGAATTATGTTCTTGATCATACATTTTATAAGGGAAACTGATCCTGTAACTTTGGGTGTCCGTAATTCTATGCCCAATAAAATATCGGTCTGGAGGTTTGTAAACTCTGAGAACACATGCGAGCTTTTGGTGTAGCCCCAAAGGTTTCAAACTCGGAAGTGCGTGTTCCAGAAACTTGAAGTGGTACCAGGTACTAGTGAGTTAGTACAGCATAAGTGATCATTTTAGTTCTGCAGTGACAGTATGCAGTAGCATATTTTGTCAGTGATGTGTGTGTACAAGTGTATTGAGCAGATGTTTGCTTTCTAGGAACTAGCACTGCATTGAAACTTTATGCCACCCTTTAACCTTGTTGTGTTAAACAGCCATTCCATTTTTCAAGTTGTGTTCTTTAGTGAGACTACCTATTAGTTTTGGATCGTGTTGTATACTTCTGGCTCAGTTTTCTAAAGTTGAATTTAGCATCATGAAGAATTTCATCAGCTGCCTTTTCATCAGTGTCCTTTTCCTGCCAAATATTTAGTAGGTGCTTTATTTTTCTATGTGATATAGCAAAGATATCAGAAAAGTTTTCCAGAAAAGTCACTTGAGCAGAACATCTAATTTCTAAATCACAGTGCTTCTGGGTTGACAGATGAAGTGACTAGGTGTTTTCTCATAATGCTTCCCACTAGAAGCATTTGTGGCTTTTCAAGATGGCACTGTGTCATGTTAACCAGCTGGCCCGTAGTTCCTTCTTCAGAGGGGGTCTTGCTGCCCCTCAGAGCCACAAACATTAGATCTTATGTAGAAGACTAGAGGCCCAGTGCATGAAATTTGCACAGGTAGGGTCCCTAGCATCTGCCAGCCTGGGCCTCTGTTCATTCCACACCACCCCCTGGTGGTCAGCGCACATCATAGCAAGCAATCGAACTCCCGAGGGGACACTTTGCATATTAGGCTTTTATATAGAGAGAAATGCTTGTGATGGTATAGTCACTTTAAAAAAATTGGTTTATGCCTCACTGTGACTGAACTGTTATAGCCTCTGATCATCATTTCCCAGTGGTCTTACTGATTTCAGCCCTTTTCACATTTACTTTTCACTTTCATGTATTCACTTGATTCTTGGCAGATACTAGTGAGAAACCTTTTAATGGTGTCTTTGTGTTTTGATGATACTCAGGTGTATCTGTGAAGAAACCAGTGGACTAAGAGAGGGAGGAGAGGAGCCCAGCTGTGAGGTGTGTACGCCCAAGAGCCATGTCTACACGGGAGTCTTTTAACCCGGAAAGTTATGAATTGGACAAGAGCTTCCGATTAACAAGATTTACTGAACTGAAGGGCACTGGCTGCAAAGTGCCCCAAGATGTCTTGCAGAAATTGCTGGAATCCTTACAAGAAAACCACTTCCAAGAAGATGAGCAGTTTCTGGGAGCAGTTATGCCAAGGCTTGGTATGTGAACCATTGTTTCTCTGATATTTCTCTGAGTAAAGCATCTTGGCTGCAGTATAGTCAGAGTAAAAATACCAGATGGCTTTCCTTCCATGTTGCCTTTAAAAAAATTCTAAGAAAGCTGGTTTGGCTCAGTGGCTAGAGCATCAGCCTGCAGACTGATGGGTCCTGGGTTTGACTCTGTGCATGGGCACATGCCCAGGTTGCGGGCTTGGTCCCTAGAAGGACATGCAGGAGGCCGCCAATCAATGAATCTCTCTTATCGATGTTTCTATCTATCTCTCTTCCTCCCTGAAATTAATAAAAATATATTTTAAAACAGAAAAAAAAGATTCAAAGGATGAAGCAATGGTAACTTACATTATTATAATTTATTTGGAGGAGGAAGTACTTGAAAATCATCAAGAAATGTGCCTTAACCATTTATAAACTATTAAGTGCATGATTGAGACTTATTACAGTAAAAGCATTTTTTATTAAATTGATTTTTCTGGTTAGCTGAGGACTAAGCAGAAACTCCTTTATGCCTTTATCCTAAACTTTCCCACTTTCCCTTAAAATGCTTGCATTTTCTTCATTGCCTTAGGAAAGGAGGTGCTTTATCATCATTGTAAATTGAGCGTTTTGACTGGGTTGGGGGCGGGGGGGGAATTGGGATATTTCTCCTCAATATGCATTGCTTGAAAAGTTCCTGCAGGCAGGAGGGAGAAGAAAGCTGTCCCAGACACAGAAGGGGAGAAGACAGGCCTGAATCTGTACTTGACCCCAGATGTCATCTGGAATTGAGAGCTATGTTGTTTTCTTTACTGAATTCCCAGTGTCATCAGTGGTTTACCTTTACCCAAACTTAGGTCTCAGAAAGAAATTCTGAGTTATTGGGATATTGTTTGTTAGCTTTTGTTGTGTGGTTTGGCAGTACATGATGCAAGACTGTGATCACTTTGCCGTTTAAATGTTTGGCGTATATTCTAGGAATCTGGATGTTTTATAGTTTGAGTGTGTGACTTGATCAGCTTTCTTTTATTTTTTGGTTAATCCTCCCCTGAGGATCTTTTTTCCATTGGTTTTCAGGGAGAGAAAGAGAAGCATCTATGTGAGAAAGAGGGCATATCGATGGGTTGCCTCCGGCACTTGCCCCGGGGCAATCACAATCCAGGTACTTGCCCTTGACTGGAATCAAACCTGAGACCCTTCGGTCTGCAGTCTGCTGCTCTAACCACTGACAAACATCGGCTAGGGCTTGGTCAGCTTTCTGTTTTTATTTTATTTTTTAAAGCTGCTGAGAAGCCAAGTAAAATGAAGTCTTGAGGAGAGATATTTGCACAGTGTTCTTCCTGCATTTTAAATATTTTTATTGATTTTGGGGGGTGGGGGGGGAAGAGATATATTGATATGAGAGCAGCCCATCAACCAGCTGCCTCTTGCACACCCCCTCCTGAGGATCAAACATGCAACCTGGGCAGGTGCCCTCACCAGGAATCAAACTGGCCATCCAGTCAACTGAGCCACAACGGCCAGGGCTGATCAGCTTTCTTACATAAGGTCTTGTGTGTGTGTGTGTGTGTGTGTGTGTGTGTGTGTGTGTGTGTGTGTGTGTTTTAGATATATTTTTATTGATTTCAGAGAGGAAGGGAGAGATAGAAACATCAATGATGAGAGAGAATCACTGATCAGCTGTCTCCTGCACACCCCCTACTGAGGATGGC
>NW_006300030.1:1258762-1261845 GCF_000327345.1 Myotis davidii | reverse complement strand
CCCTCCCCTGGGGTTCGAGCCCATAACCAGGGCACGTGTCCTTGACTGAAATCGAACCCGGAACCCTCCAGTCTGGGTTCCACTGAGCAGAACCAGCCAGGGCCTTACATAAGGTTTTTATTTCACTTATTTTCACCCATTATCATATTGTGAGTACAACATTGGTTTCAACCGAGGGTACTCCTTTCTTCTCTAATATACAAAGTAGATAAAAGCAGAGTTACTTTGATTAGGAGAGAGGAAAGCTCACAGCCCAAACTCTAGGGGCCTCAGGACTCCCAGGAGCTCAATTTGAAACATCCTCATCAAACTGATGTCCGAGTGGGTAGAAATACCACATGAATGAATTGGATTGGATAATAGCTTACTTGACAAGACGTAAGAATACAAATAGTTCCTGATTTATGATGGTTCATTTCATGACTTTTTTACTTTATGATAGTACAAAAGCAGTATACATTCAAGTAGAAACTGTACTTGGAATTTTGAATTCCAATCTTTTCAAAACCAGGCTAGTGATATGCAGTATGATGTTCTCTTGTGTTGGCTAGGCAGTCAGCCATAGTCACGGTCAGCCAGGATATCACACGGGGACACAACTGATACTCTACAGTGTATTTATTGTGTATGTTCTAAGCATGTTTAAGGTAGGCTAGGCTAAGCTATGATGTTTGGCATTTTTGACAGGATATTTTCAAGTTACAATGGGTTTAATGGGATGTAGCACCATCATAAGTTGAGAAACATCTGTATACTGAAAAAACTCTTAAATAACTTTGTCAAGAAAAATAAGTTGCTGAGTGGGGCAAAAACAATGCAATTAAAAACCTGTGGATAAAGTAATAGTTTCTTTTTATAACTTCCCCTGTTGACCTTATTGAGCACTTGGACATGCCATGCACCATTAAGTGCTTAGATAATGGGTAGGGGTAGGATCATTTGCTCCTTTCAGCAGCCTCATGATGCTTGGCCAGGGTCCAGATCTGGAATCCACATCTTCCCATTCCTCTACTCTCTGTCATCTGGTTTCTAAGTCCAAACAGCGTGTTCAAAGTGGGCAGAGGAGCTGCACCACCTATAATCCTTAGCAGTGGCAGAAGGGGACAGATGTCACCAGCAAGGAAAGAGGCAGGGAAAAGAACACAAAAGCAATGGGCTTTGGTCACATAGGGATTTTGAGAAATAAATGAAAGCTGTCCCTTTCCCAGAAAAATGCACATCCACAAAATTTGCCCTTATGGCATTTGGTAGGTGTACCTATGGACCCCAGGTTACAAGCAAATAGATGCTAAAGGAAGCATAGTATTAAAATTGAGTAGAGTGGTATATCTTGATGGCATAACTTTCCTTTGGAATCAGATCTAGATTTATATCCTAACACAGTCACTTACTAGTCACTAATGTTACTCTGCATGTTTTTAATCCTCCTGATGCCTCAGTTTTCTGATTTATACAATGGGATAATAAATTACTGTATCAGAACTTGTATGTTCATGCACCAAGTATTTTATATATATATATACATATATATACGTGTGTGTGTGTGTGTGTGTGTACACACACTAGAGGCCCGTTGCAGGAAGATTCCTGTAGAATAGGAGCGAAGCAGAGAAGGGAGCAAAACCCGCTGAGGCAGGCTTCCCTCCCGCCTTGCTGCCCGGATGATTTCCCTCCTGCCTCCGCCGCCTTGGCTCCGTTCCTGTCTCCACCGCCTCTACTTTGCTCCCTTCTGCAGCACTTCACTTCCACATTGTCTTCAGTCTTCCCTCCCAGCGGATATATGCAAATTAACTGCCATCTTGGTTGGGTTAATTTGCATATAGTCGCTCTGATTGGCTGGTGGGCATAGCGAAGGTACGGTCAATTAGCATCTTTGTCTTTTATTAGTGTAGAATCTATGTATCTTTGTTTATAAATTCATGTATGAATGTTTGTCTATAAATTCATCCACACAAATGTGCTTATCTGTTTTTAAATTTTTTCCTAAAAGCAGTCATATTCCCTGAATTCTAAGATGCTATTAGTTGAAGGACAAACCATAACTGTTGTTAAATGTATGCATATTGGATGTATTCTAACTAAAGAAATGTTAAAATAAGTGTATCTGAGAACCTGGAACATCTATTGTCTGGTACTTAAGAGCTGTCAAGTATTCATTCCTGGTGATGGTATGATGATTTGGGTTTTTTTGATGGATGTTTTCAGTCTTGCTGAAAAACTAGAATTCCCTGTTCCCCACTGATAATTGAACATACACTGCTCAGATTGGTATTTGAGAATTTCCCTTTGTTCCCACTTGCCCTCAACCTGAGTTGTCTCTCTTTCACCTTGATTTTTCTATCTAGTTCTTTCAGGCCCGTGGCCCATCTCAGGCTCAAGCTTTCTTTCTTCCTTGAAATTTGATAGGTGATTTGTAAACCAGTTACTATGGGCCAGTACTGTCCAAAAGAAACATGTAAACTATATGTGTAATTTTAAATTTCCTAGTAGTCACATTTTTAAAAAAACAAAATTAGGTGAAATTCATTTTGATATATTTCATTTAATCATATAAAATATTATTTCAACAATTAATATAAAACATGAGATTTGGGGTATTTGGTACTAAGTGTGTAAAATCTGAAAAGTATTTTACACTTACTATGTATCTCTATTTGGAATAAACACATTTCACATGCACCATGACCACATGTAGTTAGTAACTTATGAAAAGAAATGGGGATAATGTGAGTTTCTATTCAGCCCTCGGAAAATACTCAAGAGTCAATTAAAATGCTCTGATGCTAGTTATAAGTAGAAATTTAAAACCTTAGAAATCAAATATATGTAATACAAATGTAAGATAACAAATTAAAAACAAAGCTAACATTCAGCAACTTTTTTTAAATGTAAATTATGTAATGCTTTGAATAGATTATATCTTTTCTGTGGGGGGGTTTTGTTTGTTTTTTTTTTAATATATTTTTATTGAGTTCAGAGAGGAAGGGAGAGGGAGAGAGATTGAAACATCAATGATAAGAGAGAATCATTGACCAGCTGCCTCCTGCACATCCCCTACTGGGGATCAAGCCCCCAACCTGAGC
>NW_006300030.1:1247286-1258415 GCF_000327345.1 Myotis davidii | reverse complement strand
CAGTTTTCTAATCCATTCATCTACTGATGGGCACTTAGGCTGTTTCCAGATCTTAGCTATGGTGAATTGTGCTGCTATGAACATAGGGGTGCATAGATCCTTTCTGATTGGTGTTTCTGGTTTCTTGGGATATATTCCTAGAAGTGGGATTCCAGCCCTCCGGTCCAGTTTAAGAACCCATTGTGGCCCTCGAGTCAAAAAGTTTGTCCACCCTGCTCTATCCACTGAGCCAAACAGGCTAGGGCTCAGCAACTGTTTTTTAGTGTCTCTCTCTCTGTAGTCCTATAATTTATATAAGAACTTGAAAAAACTATACTAATTTCCAAAATAAATAGTAATACACTTGGAAAAACCAGTTAGAATGATCAGTTTAGGGAGAATCAGTATGTTAAATGTGGTTCTTGCTCTATTTCCACTTAAATGCTAAAGAACAGTTGTTAAATGAAATTTCTGAGAGTCTGCACATATACACGGTTTAAATGAGTCATTGCACACATCCTTGTCTAATACACATGAAAACCAATCACTGGTAAAGTTGGTTCTATTGTCTTATATTTGTGAGACTTGCCATTCTAAAACTAAACTCTCTATTTCCTAACAATCTTCCACCAAGAGTTTGCTATCTGGTGCAGTAGGCGGAAAGGATCAGCCTGTCTTCGCAGTGTTCGTGACTTTTTAATGAACTTACTTGATTTTATTTTTGCATTAGTAATAATGGACTAAGACCTGGGGCGGGAAAGGTGCTCCTCTATCCTGGGTTCTGTTAGGTATATTGCTGTGGTGGTGCTAAACTAGTTGTGCGTCAGCATTTTACTTAGGCTAAATATGAATGGTACACAAGTCCTGGTTTCATTTGGTTCAATGTGATTTATTCTTGTTTCCTTTGGAATTCTGAGTTGAGAGGGTGTCATCCTCTTGCTTCCTTTTGTACTACATCGTGCCTTTTTTTCTGCCTTTGGTTGATGGACTGCACAGGTGAAGTCAGAGCAGGCGGTATCCTTTTGAGAGGTGTAGGAAAGTACTCTATTCAGCCTACTTGGTGGGAAGGCCAAATTGAATTTGTAAAATTCCTGCATTACAAAGAAATATAAGTTGCAGGAGATGGTTTTTAAACTAATTTCAGGATAAGAGAATTATATCTCAGCCTATCCGTTGTCTATATTTTATTCTAAAAGTTTAGCAACGATTTTAATAAATTGAAATACTTCTGACAGGCTTTTTAGCACATTTCCCCCCTTCATATTATAAATTAGTAGAAGTGACATATGTCAGGATTCCTCTTTAAAAATGCTTTTAGGTACCGCAGTGTTTACGTACTTGCTTGGTTGG
The DNA here is from genome assembly GCF_000327345.1 of Myotis davidii. Classification (NCBI taxonomy): domain Eukaryota; kingdom Metazoa; phylum Chordata; class Mammalia; order Chiroptera; family Vespertilionidae; genus Myotis; species Myotis davidii. The sequence continues at coordinate 1,257,086 of NW_006300030.1, read as the reverse complement.
AAATGATGAATTCCTATTCTGGCTTTGTCTTCTTTTTTTCTAATTGTTTTCATGTTTGACTAAAATGTGGAAGTAATAATACCGTTTTATGTGTGTAAAATATTTTACAGATTGTCTGTTGGGAAAACAGTAATGCCTAAAGATAAACTGAAATTAACTATAGATAAAACAACCCAAGTTCCATTTCTGCTATCCTCATCTTTAAAGAAATTCTGTATGGTGCCAGTCACATGATATAGTAATACAAAGGAAAGAATCTGTTCAAGGCACTATTAAGGGCTAAATTTATAGCATATTGAATGTGAGTCTTCATGACTAACAAATTTTACTCTTCTATCTTTAGCTAGTTATGTTTCACATTTATTTCAGTTATCCTTCTTGATAGGAAACACATTGCTGTATTGGCAGCATGCAGTGTTCCATAAGTATCTCATACAAAACTCTCCTATTCAGAACACTGATGGAATAAGATAAAATGGCGTTTCCTGTTGACTTGTGGATTATGATGACTTCCATCTTTGCAGGTATTGGGATGGATACTTGTGTCATTCCTTTGAGGCATGGTGGTCTTTCCTTGGTGCAAACCACAGATTACATTTATCCTATCGTCGATGACCCTTACATGATGGTAAGTTTGACTTAAATATGTTTTTACATCTCAAACTTCTGTTCAGTTGGTTTTGGGTTGTGGCTGGGTGTGTGTGTGTGTGTGTGTGTGTGTGTGTGTGTACGCGCGCGTGCGCATGCGCTTATCCTATCTAATAGAGAAACATGGTAATTAACCGTAACTTCGCTACTCTTCCCATTGGCTAATAACCAGATACCTGCTTTCAGCAGCCGAGGTCTCAGAGCTAGAGCCGAGCTCAGAGCTAAAGCCGGTTCTCACCTCCAGTGACAGCCATAGAAGGTAAATAAATCCCAAAAGAAAAAAAGGAGAGGTTGGGAGCTTCAGTCACCCGCCAGCCTGAAAACGGCCCTCAGCCCCTCACCCAGACTGGCCAGGCACCCCAGTGGGGACCCCCACCCTGAAGGGGGTTTGGCCAGTTGCAAACAGCCATCATCCCCTCATCCAGGCTGACCAGGCACCCAAGCGGGACCCCCACCCTGATCCAGGACACCCTTCAGGGCAAACCAGCTGGTCCCCACCCATGCACCAGGCCTCTATCGTATATAGTAAAATGATAATGTGCAAACTGACCTAACAGCAAAAGGACTGGGAATGACTAGTCACTGTGACACACACTGACCACCAAGGGGCAGACGCTCAATGCAGGAGCTGCCCTCTGGTGGTCAGGGCGCTCTTCCATGGGAGGAGCTCTGCTCAGCCACAAGCCAGGCAGATGGCTGCCAGTACAGCCGTGGTGGTGGGAGCCTCTCCTGCCTCCTCAGCAGCGCTAAGGATGTCCGACTGCAGTTTAGGCCTGCTCCCCGCTGGCAAGTGGACATCCCCCAAGGGCTGCCGGGCTGCCAGAGGGATGTCTGATTACCATCTTAGGCCCAATCCCCCAGGGAAGCGGCCTAAGCCAGCAGGTGGTCATCCCCTGAGGGGTCCCAGACTGCAAGAGGGCACAGGCTGGGCTGAGGGACCCCCCGCCCCCAGTGCACAAATTTTTGTGCACCAGGCCTCTAGTTTTTTTATATTCAAATTGTTCTCATCCCACCATTGATCTGACTCCTGGAACTGCAACCATTTGATCTGTTTCCCGCTCACCTTTGGTATTGCACATGAGCAGTTAGGCAGAAATCCCTCTGCTTCTTTTGTGCAAGAACACCTGCTGTCTACTAACTGTCTGTTGACTGGAATGTTTGTAATTTTCTTCTTTCATTGATATTTGTAAACCCCTCATTCCTGTGCTTCAGGCCAGAGATGTCGCCATACCCTGTATAGGTCTAATCCTAGATGTTTCCGTTCAGGATAGAGCTCATCATGATTTAACTTCCTGACCATTTATTTTGATTCTAGGCATTCATACCCCCAATTGTGTTATATACTCACTGTGTAGAAGATTTTCTGAACTGCTGGATCCAAGTTCCTGTGTGCCAAGGGCACTAGGGTCAAGCTGCTCACAGAGAGACTTGGCTGTGAAGCAGCTAAATGGGGGTGGGGGCGGGGTGCCAGTGACAGGCACACAGGTTAATAGAAACCTGTTTTCCCTCCACACATCCATCTGTTCTCTCCTCTAAAGCAGTATTCCTGAGAGGCTGAGGTATGCCACACCCCAGGTGTCCCACCTGACCAGGTGGCAAAAGTAGCTCGAACCAGAATTCATCCCTTTTCCAGCATCTCCTAAAAGCATCCGAGAGAACCCACTGTAGCCCTAACTAGCACTTGGCACCCACTGTAAACCACTTCTTGCCTCGGTTAAAAGAAGGTGCAAAAATTTCTCCATCCAAGTGTATAGAAATCATCTTCTATAATCAGTAAAGTTCACTCTTTCTTTTTTTTTCAGATCTGTTTAGGATAAGTGGCTGTTTCCAAGTTTGCTTTCAGACACGTGTTTTCACTCCACAGCTCTTCCTCCCAGACTATCCCTCCAACCTTGCTCCCCCTGACATCTTCCCACTCCCCGTTTTCCATCTAAATAAACTGTAGGCTTCTCCTAGTGTTTAGAATGGGAATTGCCTGAGAAAGAAAGGTGGGAACGGGAATAACTTGGAAAAAGTGAATGGCTTAGTGGTTCTGTGATTAAGGATAGGTAACCAGTCTGCAAGTCACAGAAACAGGACCCCATCCCAGTAGCTGCTATTCCTGGAAAGTACCTGGGTTCTCTTGGGAGGTATTCTGTAGGCTCCCTTTGTTTCAACACATGGGAAGTCCCCATCCTCCTCTTGCCCTTTTTCATGTTTTGCTTTCTTCCAGGGCAGGATAGCATGTGCCAATGTACTCAGTGACCTCTATGCAATGGGGGTCACAGAATGTGACAATATGCTGATGCTCCTTGGAATCAGTAATAAAATGACCGATAGGGTAAGTAGGAGATGGGCCAGCTGCTTACTTTCTGTTGTCTTGGTCACTTCACTTGGCTGGTCAGCCCTTCTTTTCCCATCTGTAAAGTGAGGAGCCCAGGCTGCATGGCTTCCATATTTCATCCTTTTCTCCACTTTTTGGCAGTTATTAGTGAATTAAAGTAGTCTGGCCTATTCATACTTTCATTTCCACCACCTGCTTCCCTTTCTTCTGGGTAGACTAAAGCCAAGACATTTAGGTTTGTTTTAAAATCTAGGCCACAGTAATAGTACCTTCATGCCAGGCCTGTGGACTGGACTAGCTTTACAGACCCAGGGCATGTGGCCCCGCAGGGGCCAGGCCCTTTGGTTGCTAGTTGGGCACTGATGTAAGACAGTGATGGGGCTGGGGTGTCACATGTCTTTCCGTGCTTACCTGGCAGTATCTATAGCCTTGCTACCTGTACCTGTTCTCTGACACAGAGATGAATTCTCTCTTAGATTATTTTTGAAAGGTACTTGTTTTTGTCCCCCAAAAGAAGTTTGTCTTGACTCTTAGAAATGAGAGTTTTCAGTAGGCCCTTTTCTGCCAGCACAAATGTGCATTTGAGCCATTGTTTGCACACAGCCCTTTCAGGGAGGGTGGTGGGTGCATATTAAATGAGTCTTGGAGTTCCTAAGGACCATTTAAAGAGTTGGCTTAGGTTTCGGGGAGCCCTGTGCACCGATTCACATTCCAGTTTTTATTTCTCTGTTGTCCGGGCTTTATTCATGTTGTAACCTGGAATATCTTCCAGCTCTTGATAAAATGGCTGGTGTAAACTATTCTATCTCCCTTTCTTATTCCCTGTACAGTCTGTGAACTTTAAGGACATCCATTAGGATTTTATGATCCTCTTTATAACTACAAGTGTAGACTCTTTTCTTGGTTTTGAACTGAATTATGTGACTTTTACTTTGTGTCCTTTTAAACCCTAGGAAAGGGATAAAGTGATGCCCCTAATTATACAGGGTTTTAAAGATGCAGCAGAGGAGGCAGAAGCGTCTGTAACGGGCAGACAAACAGTGTTAAACCCCTGGATTGTTTTGGGAGGAGTGGCTACAACTGTCTGCCAGCCCAATGAATTCATCATGTAAGTTGGTTTTGTTCCATGTCACCTGGCCTGGTTCTCTTTCTTTTCTTAAGATAGATTCATTGAGATATAATTTGCATACTATAGAATTCACCCATTTAAAGTATATAGTTCAATGGCCTTTGGTAATATTCACAGTTTTGCAACCAATACCAGAGTCGATTTTAGAACATTTTCATCACTCCAACAAGAAACCCCATTGCCCTTAGCTGTCCTGGCTTCTTTTACTTTACATAATATTAGCATAATATTTTTAAGGTTCATCCATTTTGTAGCATGTATCAGTATTTTACTTCTGTTTTTTAAAGTTATTAGTATTTTTAATTGAAGTATAATAGATATAGCGAAATTTTATATAATATAAAACCCAGTATTTTAAAGTATAGAATTCATTGTTTTTGTGTGTGTTCACAAGATTGTAACCGTTATCACTATCCAATTTCAGAATATACCAATCAATTCTCCCCCTACTCCACCCCTAAAGAAGTCCTATATCCATAAGCAGTCACTCCCAATTCCCTCCTCCCTCCATTCTCTGGAAACCACTAATCTACTTCCTGTCTCTGGATTTGCCTATTCTAGGCATTTCATTAGATGGAATCATATAATATGTGGTGTTTTGTGTCTGACTTCTTTAACTAGGCATAATGCTTTCAAGTTTCACCCATGTTGTAGTATGTATCAGTACTTCATTCATTTTTATGGCTGAATAATGTTCCATTGCATGGACATAACACAGTTTATTCATAGGTGATAGATCTTTGGGTTATTTCCACCTATTTATGAATGATGCTGCTATGAACATATGTTTTGATTCTCTTCGGTATATATACCTCAGAGTTACTGGGTCATGTGGCAACTGTTTAACTTGAGCAACTGTCAGACTAGTTCCCAGCAGCAACGTAGGGGGATTCCAATGTCTCCACATTCTCTCCAGTATTTGTTACTGTTTTTATTTTTATTTTTTCTATAATAGTTATCCTAGTGGGTTGAGGTGATACCCACAGTGGTTTGATTTGCATCTCCCTGGTGGTTAATGATATTGAGTACCTTTTAATGTGTTTTTTAGCCATTTCTCTTCTTGGAGACAACCATTTGTACCAGTCTTCAGTAATCTGAGTGCCAAATATGAAACTTATTACTAGTCAGTCTGAGTTTGAAACTTTGATGCTGAAATCACCAAAACATTAGACAACCACAATTTGAGCCAAATCCCACAGCCTGAGAAACAATCTGTTTCAGAAGTCTTATTGCCTCAGAAGCATGGTGGGTCTATATTGAAAATTACACACCAGCATGGCTGAATCAGGGCCTGATCAGGCGTTTTGCCTTTGAAGGCTAAGTGATTTACTTTTTTATACATTTTATTGGAGGGTTGGATCTAATAGGTAATTGGCAGGCTCTTCTATTCTCTTTTAATGTTTTTGTTCCAGTAGTAGTAGCTTCAGTAGCAAGTTGCAAAGCTGCAACACTTGGTAGTTGTGGCTTAAATGTAAGTGCTTGCAAATGCACTGTTTTTTACCAGCCTTTTCTTTCTCCTGTTTAACTGATGATGAGTTCACCTTCTTGGTTCATTTGGCCAGACCATGCCCTTGTTCTTTTTTTTCAGGCCGGATAACGCAGTGCCTGGGGATGTGCTGGTTCTGACCAAGCCCCTGGGGACGCAAGTGGCCGTGGCTGTGCACCAGTGGTTGGATATTGTGAGTAGTCATGCCTGCGGCCGGGGGGCGGGGGGACTGAATAGAAGTTTTCAGGATTGTGGTAGTTTCCTTGTGGGATTTGGAGAAAAAGGTTTTCATTGCATTCAGATCACGTATCTCTTTAATCTAAGATGTATCTGCTCCTGGAGTAAGTGCCACTTCTTATCCATACAGGAAGCCCTTGAACATGTTTTAACATGTTTCAGGTCTAGCTCTTCTAAATGTCACCAGCTTGTCTTCTAAAAAGGAGCTCCTTTAGTGTCACTGCCAGGGAGTTTAGTATCAGTCACGCCTTATAGAAATACTCGGAATTGTCCATGGTTGTTTTTTTTTTTAATTAAATCAGGATATCATGTACTGAATACTTAAAGGAGGTAAGCCCCAGCTTGGGGCTTTAACAAAGCTTCATAAAGAGAATTTGTGAGGCAGTGAGTTTAGTTTATTTGGTGCTGAAATAGTAACATAGAACATTTAATAAATAATTACCTTGTAGAGAGAACATCTAGAATACACAGATATTTATCTTGAGTCACTTTTCCACTGAGCTAAAACCATAATTCATTTAATATTTTTCCCATTGTGATTACAACTCAAAAATTAATATGATTTGTGGTGTATCTCACATATCTTGGTGCCTTTAATTTCTACAACTATCATCTGAAACTACCAGTCCTGATAAACAGTTAAAAAAGAGAAACAATTTTATGTTATTTATAACCAAGTATATGTTGGATTGATATGAAGAGTAGAGAAATCTCTAAGGCTGCCACAGTCTAGTCATTTTTCCTTTCTCATTCAGTGATGATGGGGAGATTTCTCATCAAGTAAGATCATCTGTAAATCTAATTGGAAGTCCATTACAGGGTAGTGATCCACAGAGTTGCTTTGCAATTCAACCACTCAGATCTGAGTAATTCACCAAGGCAGTCGGAAACAGGTGTGGCAGAGGGGCATAAAAAATGAGGGGTTTGGGATCTCTCCTCCCCACCTCACCCCCAAACTGCCACCTCCTTTGCCTTTATACCTTGTTTTTTCAATTTTGAGCATTAAAAAAAAAGTTCTAAAGACTATGTAGCACATACCCTTTTTATAAAAGTCAGAAGCAACCAGAGAGCATATTGTAGGCTTCTATATGTATAAGAATACTATTTTTTGAAAGAAAAGGGAATGGCGAGTATAAAATTTAGAGCAGTTGTTACCTCTGAGGAGGAGTTGGGGAGCAGTGGGATTAGGGAGGAACACATAGACTTGTTATTGTATTTAGTGGTAGATTGTTGAGTGTCATTAAAAGATAAATGAATGCATGCATGAATTATGGCCATTAATGGACCATGATGACAATCTATCAAGAACCCGTAATCATGCCCTGGCCGGTTTGGATCAGTGGTTGGAGTATTGGCCCATGGGCCAAAGGATCGAGGGTTCGATTCCTGGTCAAGGGCACATACCTGGGTTGCAGGTTCTCCAACCCTGGTAGGGATGTGTGCAGGAGGCAACCAATCGATGTGTCTCACTTACGTTGATGTTTCTCTTTCTCCTTCTCTCCCCCTCCTCCCTCCTTTCCTCTCTAAAAAATCAATGGGAAAAAATATCTGGTGAGGATTCAAAAAAAAAAGAAGAACCCATAATCATGGTGCTGGCTTCTTTGAAAATCAACTGAGGAAAAAGGGAAACACCTTTTTTTCCTTCCTTTTATGATACATCCTTTGCGGTCACTACGACTGTCCTTAGTGCTAATGCAATCAAAGTTGCTTTCCCCATTCATTTGTCTATAAAATGCTTTGATACAGAATTAGGTAAAGTCAATAACAGTATAATTATATGAAAAATAAAGCCATCAGATTTATAGGAGAGATGGAGAGGCAGACCAAAGGACATTCAAAGCTATTCATGTGAGATCTACACCCTACCACAGAGAAGCTGCCCATGCAATACCTTTTATGGCATGCGCACTGCAGGCATATGTCCTGCTGCTTTTACTAGCCAATAAATTGCAGTATAGTATTTGACTGCAGAAATGTGGGTCAAGAACACAAAAGATACCTCAGTGATATGTTTAATGGACACCTAAAATAATAGTGGGGGGGCGGTGAGGGAATTAGAAAATTTAATTTTGCGTACAAAATTAGAAAAGTAAAATTCCCTATAGGTTGACTAGAGAAAAATGGGCTTTTTCTTTGAGTCCTTAGAAGTAAAGGTTAATCACACTCTTCCACCCCCCTCTTTTCTTCCTCACCTATGTTCCTATATTAGCCTGAAAAGTGGAATAAAATTAAACTAGTGGTCACTCAAGAAGATGTGGAGTTGGCATACCAGGAGGCGATGATGAATATGGCAAGGCTCAACAGAACAGGTATTGGGGCGGAAGGTTGTCTGTTGCAGGGGTCGGCAAGTTTTCAGAACAGGGTCAAGATGGGAAATATTTAGGCTTTACAGGCCACATACAGTCTCAGAAGACCATTCTTAGCTGGAGGAACATATCATGGTCCAGATTGGGCCAGTGACTGCAAATCCCCCTGTATTGGTCCCTGGTTTTGGACACCTTTGGGTTTGAGAGCAGGATATACATGTATTTGTTATATGTGTTTCCTTTCAGCCAAAGGGGGAAGACAGGATCCTATTCATAGGATTATTAAAAAGAAAAAATGTCAATGAAGTACCAAAAAGAGTGACTAGCATGTGGTGTACAAAGTTGACTTCACTCAGTTTCTATTTAATGAGCACCAATAGTGTGTTTTCACTCTTCCAAGTGCTAGGGAGACTGCAATGAACAGGCAGACAAAAATCCCTGCTCTCTTAGAGCTTACATTCTAAAGGCTGGTTTGAGCCTGGCTGGTGTGGCTCCGTTGGTTGAATGTTGTCCCTTGCACCAAGAGGTCGCTAGTTTGCCCTGGCCAATGTGGCTCAGTGCTTAGAGCATCGACCTCCACACTGAAGGGTCGCAGGTTTGATTCCTGGTCAGTGGCATGTATCTGGGTTGTGGGTTCCATCACTGCTACCTACAGAGGCAACCAATCCATGTGTCTCTTACATCAATGTGTGTGTGTGTGTGTGTCTGTCTGTCTCTCTCTCTTCCTCTTCCCCCTTCCCTCACTCCCATCACTATCTCTACAAAGCATTGGGAAAAAAAACCCTCAGGTGAGGACTAACCAAAGAAAGGTGCCAGTTTGATTCCCAGTCAGGGTACATGCCTGGGTTTCTGTCTCATCAATGTTCCTGTCTTCCTCTCTCCCTAAAAAAAAGCAATAAAACATTTTATTTTTTAATTTATTTTAAAAATGTTTTTATTTATTTTAGAGAGAGAGGAAAAGAGAGGAGGAGAGAGCGGATAGAAACATTGATGAGAGAGAAACTGATAGGCTGCCTTCTGCACGCCCACTCCTGGGGGCTGAGCCTGCAACCCTGGCATGTGGGAATCAAACCAGTGACCTCCTGGTGCATGGGTTGATGCTCAGCCATTGAGCCACACTGTCTGGGCTCAATAAAACATTTAAAAAAAAATTTTTAAGGCTGGTTTGTTTCCTAATTATCTGTACAAAGCAACCCACACAGGTGTTTCTCTAATAATAAAATATGTGCAGGGCTTAACACTAGATGGCCCAAGGAAGTCATTTTGACTGCTTTTTAATTTCAATTAGAAAAACAATAATGTATATAATGACAGAATTTCTTAGAATTTTGTGACTTTTTATACAACATATAAATGCGTTTATTAATAATTGTAGTTACTTCCCCCTCCTTCATTTCCGGTATATATATATATGTGTGTGTGTGTGTGTGTGTGTGTGTGTGTGTTATACCTATATTGCCTGAAAGCAGTCATTTTGACTGCTTGGGGGGGAAATTTTTAAAAAAGTGCACAGAAGAAGAAGGCCGCCGAATTTTGAGGAACGATTGGACAACAACATTACCGGAAATACGTGCATTTATTGGGATTTTATATGCTCGTGGAGCCTACGAGGCAAAAAATTTAAAACTCAGTTATTTATGGTCAGCAAAGTAGGGTCCCGTATTTTTTAGA
>NW_006300030.1:1228722-1247087 GCF_000327345.1 Myotis davidii | reverse complement strand
TGATAGCATACAAGTACATGATGAATTGTCGATACTTGATAAGTTGCAGTTGCTCAGTAAGCTACACTAGTACTTGTTATTCAAATCTTTATGCAGTGATCCTTGTTCTAATAAGTTGTTTATTTTATTTCTATTTCACCCTAAATTCATGAAAGAAATGTCGAATAACTTGTTATATAACTGTAAATAATATAAGAAATATTAAAAATTAATTTTAAACAAATTTCTTTACACATTAGTTATTCTTTCACAATGCAGTCATTTTGACTGCTTTTGGGCAATATAGGTATATACTAAATTTCAGTCTTTCTAGTGTTAAGGAACAGCAATGTAACTTCCATGTGCCCACCATCTCATATGAGAAGCATAGTTATGGCCTTGGAAGCCCGTAGGAACCCCTCACATTTCAGTTTGTAGGGTTCTGCTTAGGGGTAACTATTATTCTGAATCTAATGTTTATTCTCATGCTTTTAAAGTTTTTATCACATAGACTTGTATTCTTAAGCAATAAATTAGTTTTGCATTTTTTGTTTCATTGAATTATATCTGTATCTGTTTTTCTTGCTGTTTACTGTTTAATGTTCCTGAGCATTATCCCTGGTGTGTGTACCTGTATTTCCTTCATCTTCTCCACTGTGTATTTTTTCACTCTGACTTACTTATCTAGCCACCTGCTTTTGGGCATTTGGGTTGCTGCTGAGAACTTTTCTTGGTTAATAGTGTGCTACATTTAAAAAACTTCTTTAATATATTTTCTCTTCCTGTTTATTGTATATATTTTTTTCTACTGTAAAAAAAAAATTCATTATGGAAAAGTTTTTAGAAAATGAAAAAAAGAGAAAAAAACATTGTCCATAGTCCCTGCCCCTCAAATGGCTTCTGTTAATATTTTTATGTATTCTTCTGGGATTTTTTTCTGTTTGGTTGGTTAGTGGTTTACTTTTGTTTTATTGTTAATATTTTAAACTTGTGGTTGAACATTTTATATGTGTTTGGAATCTGCTTTTATTTATTTAACTAGAGGCCTGGTGCATGAAATTCGTGCAGGGGGCAGGAGTGTGTCCCTCAGCCCAGCCTGCACCCTCTCCAATCTGGGATCCCTCTCACAATCCAGGACTGCTGGCTCCCAACCGCTCACCTGCCTGCCTGCTTGATTGCTCCTAACCGCCTCTGCTGCCAGCCTGACCACCCCCCAATCACTCCCCTGCCAGCCTGATCCATGCCTAACTGCTCCCCTGCTGGCCCAATTGCCCCTAACTGCCCTCTCCAGCCGGCCTGGGTCCCCCGCAGCTGCCCTCCCCTGCTGGCCTGGTCCCTCCCAACTGGCCTCCACCAAAGGCCTGGTCCTCCCCAACTGCCCTCCCCTGCTGGCCATCTTTGACTACATGGGGGCGGCCATCTTGTGTGTTGGAGTGATGGTCAATTTGCATATTACCGCTTTATTAGATAGAATATTACTAACTCTTTTTTCTACATTATAATTCTAGTACACATAGTTTTAATGGCTAAATGTTCTATCAGAGAAATATATCATAGTTAATTTATCTTTTGCCTACTTTTGAGCAATTGATTTGGAGATAAGATTTTTCCCATAAATTTTTTTTCCTGTATTCCAGGAATAGTTTTTGGGCTATATTCCAAAGTTGAATAGTAATTATTTAATTCTTTGTCCTCAGGTGCCTCAGCACTTACAACCAAGGCTTTTCATTTCTTCCTGTGTCACAAACTATTTAAGGAGTGTTTTTCCTGTTTTGTCCTTCAAATTGAGTAATTTAACAGTGGTAAAGTGATTGGTAGTGGATTTATTTTTACCTGTATTTATGTTTCCCTATCATTTTTTATGCGTTGTTGGTAGGGATAAACATGGCAGAATGCTTGTGGAGGAATATTTGGTCATACCCAGCAAAAATTAAGCATACATTTATTTGACCTATCAGTCCCACTTCTGTGAATGTCACAAAGTTACAATGGCCAAAATATCAAATGACGTATACAAGGCCATTCATTGAAGCACTATCCAGAATTGCTCAAACAATCCACATGTCCATGGATAGGTAGCTGAATTATCTAGTCTGTATTTACACATGTAACTTGAAAAGGGATGAGAAGCCTTTATTACTAGGGAGCTATCTTGGATATGAGTAACTGAAAAAAAGCAAGGGCAGAGTGATGTATACAGTACACTATATTTTGTGTATTCATATGAATATGAAGTAATAAGTGTTTTATACTTTCAAAAAGAAGCAATGGAAACAAATCATTAGTAAAAATTGTTACATATAAGAGGAATTAGGGAGGAAGCAGACTCTGAACATGCAATGTTTTATAAGTTTGACTTTGGAGTTTTTTATGTCATTTTCTATAGGTTAAAATTTTTAATTAAAAAAAAAATAAAGTAACTATCTGGTTAGGCTGAGAAATCTTCCAAATAAAAAAAATTTTTTTAAATAAAAAAGCACATCTTACAAATCCAAACCACTTTTTTTTTAAGTTGCCTAATATATATCAACTTAATGACAAAGCCACGTGGGGAAGAATTACATGAAAGAATCTAATTAAAAATTGTAATCTTTAATTTGGAATTATCAATAAAAACTCAGCATTATTTTCCCCTCTAAAATGCTATTGCCCTAGCTGGTTTGGCTCAGTGGATAGAGTATCAGCCTGGGGACTGAAGGGTCCTGGGTTTGATTCCAGTCAAGGGCATGTACCTCGATTGCAGGCTCAATCCCAGGCCTGGTCAGAACTCGTGCTGGAGGCAACCAGTCGATGTGTCTCTCTCACATCATTGTTTCTCTGTCCCTTCCACTCTTTCAAAATCAATGGAAAAATATCCTTGAGTGAGGATTAACAAAACAAAAAAACTTACTTCGAAGTCTATCAAAAAGGTCTGAAGCAATGATAACTCATTAGTAATGAACACCTACTACCATCATTCTGATCTGAAAATTATCATTTTCCACAAAAAATGCTAGGATTCCTTGGGGAAATGGCTGATTCTAACTGGGGCTAGAAATACAAAAGATAAGCCTAGGACAGTGATGGCAAACCTATGACACGTGTGTCAGAGGTGACACGCAAACTCAGTTTTTTTGGTTGATTTTTCTTTGTTAAATGGCATTTCAATATATAAATAAACATCAAAAACATAAATCTTTGTTTTACTATGGTTGCAAATATCAAAAAATTTCTATATGTGACATAGCACCAGAGTTAAGTTAGGGTTTTTCAAAACGCTGACACGCCGAGCTTAAAAGGTTCGCCCTCACTGGCCTACGACATCCTATGCCTGAAAGTAATGGTGTTACCAACAGCTGTTGTTACGTCACTTCACATAACTCAGAGGCGCCCACCAGTCAAATTGGAGGGGCTGGGCAACGTTAGTATTAAGAAGAGTGACACAGTCAGTTAAGTAGATCAAGGATCTAAAAATCAATGACATCATAGAGATGAAAATGTTTTTGGTCACATTTGGAAGTTGCTGGGCACCAACTTTTTTGAAAATAAATAAAAGGAATCAACCACACATTTTACTGTTCCTGTATAGGCTGTGCTTTGGGGAAAAGCAAATACATTTTTAAAAAATTCTTTATAGAAGAGTCACATCTAATAAATGCAGGAAGAATGATTGAATTACATATTTGCTATTTTTTTGCTATCCCTTTGGTGTAGTAAACATCAGTGGCAGCTAAAACTACAGTCAACAAGACGGTGTGATATTGGTGAGAGAATAGAAAAACATATCTAGCTGTAGTTGGTTTGGCTCAGTGGATAGAGCGACAGCCTGTGGACCAGAGAGTCTCGGGTTCAGTTCTGGTCAAGGGCACGTACCTCAGTTGCAGGCTTCTCCCCAGCTGGGGCCCTGGTCAGGGTGCGTTCAGGAGGCACCCAATCAATACGTTTCTCCCACATCAGTATTTCTCTCTGTCTTTCCTCTCTCTTCCACACTTTCTAAAAATGGGAAAATATCCTCAGGTGAGGATACTAGAGTCCAGAAATAGACTCCCATAAGTATAGTTAACTAATCCTTGACAAAAGAGCAAAGGTGATTCAGTGGAGAAAGGATAATCTTTTCAACAAATAGTGCTGAAACAACTGGACATTTACAGGCAAAAAATGATTATAGACACAAGCCTTATACCTTTCATAAAAATTAACTCAAAATGGATTATAGACCTAAATGTAAAATGCAAAACTGGTGAACTCCTAGAAGATAACAAGAAAATTAGGTGACCTGGGATTTGGTGATTCCTTTTAGATACAACACCAAAAGTACTATCCATAAAAGAAAAAAATTGAAGTTGAATTTCATTCATACAAAGAACTTCTGTGAATGACACTAAAGAGAATAAAAAGGCAAGCCACAGAGTTGAAGAAAATCTTTGCAAAACACAATTCTGACAAAGGACTGGTATCCTATGTAATTAGGGAATGGCAATTTAAAACAAGATACTACTACATGCCTACTTAAAAGCCTAACACAATACCAAATGCTGACAGCGATATGGAGCAATAGGAACTCTCATTCCTTGCTGATGGGAATGCAAAATGGAGCAACCACTTTGGAAGCCAGTTTGGCGGTTGGTTACAAAACTAAATGTACTATTATCCAGCAGTTGTGCTCCTTAGTATTTACCCACATGAATGGAAAATTTCTGTCCACTCAGAAATCTGCACAAGTTGTTTGTCACAGCTTTATTTATAATTATTAAAACTTGAAAGGAGATCCTTCAGTAAGTGAATTGATAAACTGGTGCATCCAAACAATGGAATATTGATAGCTAAAAAGAAATGAGCTGTTGTGACATGAAAAGATTTGGAGGAACCCTATGCATATTACTAAGTGATAGAAGCCAATCTGAAAAGGCCAAGCACCATAATTCCAACTATATGACATTCTGGAAAAGGTAATACTACAGACAGTAACAAGATCAGTGGTTAGCAAGAGTAAGAGAGGGATGAATAGGTGGAACGCAGGATTTTTAGGGCAGTGAAACATCTGTATGATAATGTAATCATGGATACATGCTACATATGCATTTATCAACACCTAGTATAGACATCAAGAGTGAACCCCAATGTGAACTATGAAATTCAGTTAATGTATCAATATTGGCTCATTACATAGCAAATGTACCACACTAATGGTAAATATTAATAGGAGGAAGGGGTATATGGAAACTTCTGCACTTTCCACTCAATTTTTCTATAAACCTAAAACTCCAAAAACAAAGAGAATTTTTTAAAATTAAAAAATAAGAAATTAGCCTGGCTGGTGTGGCCCAGTGATTGAGCATCAACCTATGAACCAGGAGGTTGAAGTTCAATTCCTGGTCAACACTTGCTCGGATTGCAAGCTCAATCCCCAGTAGGGGCTTTGCAGGAGGCAGCTGATCAGTGATGCTCATCTTTGGTGTTTCTCTCCCTTTCCCTTCCTCTCTCAGATCAATAATTTTTTTTTTTAAGTAAGAAATTAACTTTCCACTTAAAGCGAGATTGCCTGGAATTTAGGTCAGTCTTTAAAAGTCCTGTTTGCCCGGGATGGTATGGCTCAGTTGGTTGGGCATTGTCCTGTGCACCAAAAGGTTGCCAGTTTGATTCCTGATCAGGGCCCATATGCCTGGGTTGCTGGGTTGATCCCCCAGTCGGGGGCGTGCAGGAGGCAGTTGATTGATGTACTCTTGCACCAATGTTTCTTCCTCTCCCTCTCTTTAAAAATCAGTAAATTGTGCTTTAAAAAAAAATCCACCTCTTTGATTTTAGGATGGTTTAGACAGGCTTACTTTTTGTTGTGATAGTAATTTTTCCATACAGATTTTTTAGCATACTAAGAAGTTACTGTTAATTGAAGCAGCTGATAGTTCTAAGTGGTTGAAATTGAAATAAACTTTTACAATTTCACTATGGATTTTGTTGATTTTTCAAAATTACATTTTCATTTCGATATGCCAATCTCCCTGACAATTAGGAATTTTGAGATCAAAGTGTATTTAAGATTTTGACTTGAGGAAAGATGGGGTGATTTTGTTTGTTTTTCTCAGAAAGTCTCCATTTATTACACCAGATAATAAATTTCTGTTCTGGTCTCTTAGCTGCTGGACTCATGCACACGTTCAATGCCCACGCTGCCACTGACATCACTGGCTTTGGAATTCTGGGCCACGCACAGAACCTGGCTAAGCAGCAGAGGAACGAGGTGTCCTTTGTGATTCACAACCTCCCTGTTCTGGCCAAGATGGCTGCTGTGAGCAAGGCCTGCGGAAACATGTTTGGCCTCATGCATGGGACCTGCCCGGAGACATCAGGTACAAGGATCCTGGGCCCAAATCTGAGGATTAAAAACTAGTGAGGCTAATGGAGAGTTTCATGAGAAAGAAGAAGCCAAACCCATGAGCATGACCCCATTTTGTGTGAGGTCAGTGTTGATAACCTTGGTGGTCTTAGCAACAGATGTTCTCAGCCCCTTTGTGCTGTAGGTTACCAATCTCCCGCCATCCTGTGTGCGATGGAGCAGTCTTGTTTAAGTCCATTGTTCCCTGTGTTTGGTGACAGAATGGGAAGAAGGAAGATTATGGGAAAAAATAAGTCACTACTCAGTTTTCATTGGAAACCTGGCATTTAAAATAATTAATAATCATAGTTTACACTGAACAGGCTGTTTTTTCCTTGGGGGTAAAAAAAAGTCTAAAATTGCTTTAACAATGAAATAGTATAGTATGTTTCCAAAGTGCCATTTTTTCTTTTGACCCATTTTTCTCCCTTCCCCCTTCACTCTTGTATTTTATCCTTTAAGTCATCCTTTTTTTTTTTTTTACAGCCTCTTATTTCTATTTTCTTTCCTTGATAATAGTAAAGTAGGTTTTCTAAATCCATATGTGGAAAAATTGACAAAATCAGTTTACCTGTTTTTATAGATTTTTGTAATTAAAATTAAGTATGTATGAAAAGTTTAACAGAAAAGTTTTCTATATGTATTACAGTAATTTTTAATTTATACTGAATAGGTCTAGTGAATGTGTACATTCACCAGTCTCTGTGAGTACACAAATGCTCACGGCTGGGGCATCTTAGCACACATGGGAACATCGGCCCCAACATGTTAACACTGCAGGGCTGCCTATGCCCAGCGTCAATCCATGAGTCAGGAGATCACAGTTTGCTTCCAGGTCAGGGCACATATCTAGGTTGTAGGTTCGATCTCCAGTAGGGGGCGTGCAGGAGGCAGCCAATTGATGATTATCTGAACATTGATGTTTCTATCCCTCTTTTTCTCTCTAAAAATCAATAAAACTATTTTTTAAAAACTGCTGTATAAAGTCATGCTACGTGCTCTGCAGTGTGATCACATGCTAATCATTCACCAAGTGTTTATGAGCTGACTCTTGGATTTCAATATGTAGACTGTAGTTGTAGACATACAATATTTATTTATGTCAGTGTTTTTTCCAACGTATGACCTATTTGCAAAAATTTGTTTTAAATAATAGTGAATTGCCCTAGATGGCTTAGCTCAGTGGATAGAGCACTGGCCTGAGGACTGAAGGGTCCCGGGTTCCATCCTGGTCAAGGGCGCGTGCCTGGGCTATGAGCTCAATCCCCAGTAGGGCGTGTGCAGGAGGCAGCCGATCAGTGATTCTCTCTCATCATTGATGTTTCTATTGCTCTCTCTCTTCCTCTCTGAAATCAATAAAAAATATTTTTAAAAATGAAGTAATAGTGAATTAATAACAAAAAACCCCGTTAATTTAATTATAAGCAAATCTTAGTTAAAGCACTTTAAAATTAACAGGGTGTTAATTTTCACATAGGACATACGGACCAGAAATTTTGTCCCTTAAATCCGAAGTCTGTTAAATCAAGGTCCACAAAATGGAGGGTTTATTGTATCTCAGTAATTTCCCTCTCCTGGCCAAAGAGTTGAATTATCTAGGGATTATGCATGCCTAGCCATGGCTGGTGTGGCTCAGTTGGTTGGAGCATCATCCCATATACCAAAAGGTGGCGAGTTCGATTCCAGATCAGGGCACGTACCGAGGTTGTGGGTTCCATCCCCAGTTGGAGCAGGTGCAGGAGGCAGCCAATTAGTATTTCTTACTTGGTTGGCTCTCTCCCTCTCCCTCTCTCTCCCCACTTCTCTCTAAAATCAATTAAAAAAATATACACACACACAAACCTAGACCTGTTCCCTAGGAAACCCAGTTCAGTCAGATGGGTGGGCCTGGTCATCAGTAATTATAACAGCTTCTCAAAAGATTCTGCAGTGCAGGCAGAGGCAATGACCACAAAGCCCTGCTCACATGTCAGTCTTGTATGACCTATTTGCAGAAGGGTTGTGGTTCTCTGGTAAGTGTCTCAGTTTAATAGAAGATCCTGTCTTTAAGAAAGAAGCAAAGTCTGCTTTCTCTTCCCAAAAGTGGCCTAAGGTGACCTCTAAAAACGGTTCACTATTCACTTCTCCCAGAAAACCCCACAAAACAATGCAAATCAAGAGGTTCAAATCTGCACATTCACTTTCCATAAAGAGTGCTGAATTTTTGCCACACAAACTTGAAAGTGCAGAGAGTAATGCTGAACTTAAGGGTTTAGATGTGGATTCTCTGGTAATTGTGCACATCCAGATGAACAAAGCTCCCAAGATGGGGTGCAGAACTTATAGAGCAGATTGTTCCTAAACCAGAAGAGGAGGTTGCACAGGAGAAAAAGATATCCCAGAATAAACTGGAGAAACAAAAACTTAGGGGCCAGGCCCTGGCTGGGTGGCTAAGTTGGTTGGATCAGAGTTTTGTACACCAAAAGGTGGTGGGTTCAACTCTGGTGAGGGCACATACCGAGGTTGTGGGTTCCGTTCCTAGTCAGAGTGCATACAGGAGGTAACATTGATGTTTCTCTATCCCTCCCTCTCTAAAAGACAGTAAAACATATCCTCAGGTGAGGATTTTTTAAAAAGGAAACTGGTTTTTAATACATTTTTATTGATTTCTGAGAAGAAGGGAGGAGGAGAGAGAAATAGAAACATCAATCATGGTTCAGCTACCTCCTGCACACCCCCTACTGAGGATCAAACCTGCAACCTGGGCATGTGCCCTGACCTGGAATTGAACCGTGACCACTTGGTTCCACTGGCCATGTGGAAGCTTATGTTTTTAAGTATTTCTTTCCCTGTGGTAGGAAAAAATAGCTACCACATATGTGATTGAGGCCTCAAACACCTACTCCTACACAGCAGTGGTTTACAAGTAAGTCATCTTCACAGTTTAAAGTTTGTTATTGTGTATATGTTTTTTATTATAGTAGAAGTTTTCCAAGAAACAGTTTAATTAGAGTTTAATCTGGAATAGATGAAGGCAG
This sequence comes from Myotis davidii, assembly GCF_000327345.1. Lineage (NCBI taxonomy): Eukaryota > Metazoa > Chordata > Mammalia > Chiroptera > Vespertilionidae > Myotis > Myotis davidii. The sequence goes on along the minus strand of NW_006300030.1, from coordinate 1,237,739 downwards.
AACAGCACAGGCTTCATTGGAAGGGACAACTTGAAGATAGAAGTTCTTGGTTGAGCATAGATCTGCAAGATTTTTTTGGAAAGATAGTGACAGAGAAACTGCTCACAGGGCATCACAACTAATGACAATCATTTTTTCTTTGCCAGGAGGCCTTCTAATCTGTTTACCACGTGAGCAAGCAGCTCGGTTCTGTGCAGAGATAAAGTCTCCCAAATATGGTGAAGGTCACCAAGCATGGATTATTGGGATCGTAGAGAAGGGCAACCGTACAGCCAGAATCATAGACAAACCCCGGATCATCGAAGTCGCACCACAGGTGGCCACTCAAAATGTGAATCCCACACCTGGTGCCACCTCTTAATCTAGACCGAAATAGCTATTTGGTTTTGTTTTTAAATAGATCTATTTCCTTTATCAGCATTTCAATTAAAGACTATAAACAACAACAACAAAATCTCATTGTGTCTACACATCTGGTGACCTGAGGTCTATTTGTGAATGGATGCAATTAATAAGATAAAATCCATTGCCTTTTTTTCCTGTTACATTAACTGAAGATGCACCTAATCTTGAGGCAGCTTCTGAGTTGAGAATTATATTGTTATCCAATACTGTTGATTCATTTTGAATCTTTAGACACTTATCTCTTGCCGCATAGGCTCTTTTTAAAGGTGCTTTCACATAGCACAGACATTACCCGTCGTAGTGTCAAATTGCAGTTTGTGTCTTTCATTTCATGTATATTTATCATCAGTTTGATCTTTTTTAAGTGTCTTGAAAGGTATTCTGGAAAGATGGAATTGGTGACACAGTGGTATCCCAGTAGATAGAAGGTTGCATGATTCCTTTGAGTTTTGATTTGTAAAGCCTCGTCTTCTAATTCAAGAGCATCTCTTTGACCCAGGATGTTTCCCAAAATGCATTCAGTTAAACAAGGCAGGTGCTTAACTCTGCATGGAAAGCACTTAGAAGATAAAAAGGAAATTGTCTTTCTTTTTTCTTTTTTGTAGCCTTCCTAATATTTACAGTAATACCATTAACTGCATTCTTTATCAATAGCAAAAACAGGATACTTTTTGCAATGTAATTAGATGTTCTATAGTGCAACAAGAAATTGCCTTCTAAAAGGGGGGGAGGGTTCATGTATAATATTCATTTACAATTCAATATATAATTACACATAATTTTTAAATAGAATCAATAATAAAGACTGTTCTGTGGATGGTAGTGCATAATACATTTTATATTTTGTATAGTGATTTCAGGCCTTTTGTTTTCTTAAAATCAGCTATTTAACCTGATTCTGAGCATTACTTTGTCCTTTGCGCCAGAACTATCTTGTGCACGCTTTTTGTGATGTGTTAAAAGTCTGCATTGCCAACATTGCAGCTCGAACTTAAACTTGTTATTCAAGTAAATATTTAATTTTTTTTATTGCTCTTGTATAACAGATTCCCCTTTTAGTATTATTTTAGAAGCATTGGGAGGGTTTTGGCTAAAGTACAATTTATTGGGGAAAACTAGATTTTAGTTTTATAAAACTTTTAAGTCTTTCATGGGACCTATATTTTCTTGAATTAAATTTTGTAGTTCTAGAAAAAATAGGCGATCTAAAAAGGTGTTTATCTGTGTTACTTAGAAGCGTAGGCTTCCTTATATTGTAACCTACTAAGCGATCTGGAGGGATTCCTGTCATTAAGCACAAGTGCTGACCCCTCAAGTGTCTGCATAAGAGAACAAGTACCACATCGCTGCCAGTTTCCAAATGCTTCCTACATACAGGCCCCAGAGCCATGTGAACCCATCAACTTCTTGCCAAAGGAAACAGCCACTGGGGAGAGAAGCCCTGGAAGAGGCTTTACCATGGACACTCCCCTTTCGGAAGCCCAAGAGCAGCCTGTCTGGCATGTGTCACGAGCTCAAGCCATAGAATGGTGTGCAGTACCTGAGAGGCTGCTACAGAACTGAAGTTAATTGGACATTTTATAGGGATTTATACAGATGTTGGTCCTCAAAAACTACAATCCAGTGGTCTGCAAAATAAAATGTGTTGGAAACCTCTGAGATGAACATGCTGTCGAACTTTTTTTTTTTTTAATACACTAGTGATGCCTAAATCTGAACAACTTTCGATGTAGATCAAGTCTTGAAGACTGATGATTTCCTTGGTGGCAGGCCTACCGAAATCAAGATGTGCTTGAAATTATCTTTGAGAAGATTTATATGTATGATAAAATGTTGGGTAATTAGAGGTTGGTGTCATTCGCGTGATCCAGGAGGAAGAGCTGTTCTTAAAGGAGTGTTTCTCAGCAACCAGGTCCAGCTCACCTGTGTTAGAATCACTTGGGGATTCTTATCAAAGGCAGAATCTTGGGCTCCACCCCAGATCTGCAGTCAATATGGGGAGCATGGGACTAGGGACTCTCTTAAGCACCCTAAGTGGCTATCCACTAAAGTCAGAACCACAGGACGAAAGGAATGGTGCAGAGGGCTGGGAAAGGCAAAGAAAGGAAGAAAAGTGAACTTGTTCTTAAAATATACTTTTCCAGGAGTTTTTCTTTTACATATTGACCATTCTGTTTACTGACATCTGGGCCCAGCAAAACAAAAAAGCCCAAGTGTCTTGAAAGATCCTTGAAGAATCAGGTGATTGTCATTGAGTGTTTGTGACCATAGTATTTGATAAAATCCATGTAGAATATCTTTAAGTGAGCTATTAATAAATAGACCATTATCTGGCTTCCTGGAAGCACTTTAAAACTTCACATTGAGGTGTGTTTATCTTGGTATAGTGATTTATTTTCTGTAAGCCCTATGATAATTGCATCCAAAAATGCAGTTTGTTAGAATGCAGAGAATTAGTGAATACAGCCTGAAGAGGCTGAGCCCTGGTGAGGTCAGTTCCTTCAGGCCACAGGAGGTATTTCCCAAGGAACATCAAAGTTAAGCTTATTTGCTGTGTTGAAGCATTTATTGTGATTCAATTCAGGAAAAGAAACTGAAATACTGTGCAAGCAATATGTATTTTTTCTTTTTTTTTTATCCTCAGGAGAGGATATGTTTATTATTTTGTTTGTTTTTAGGGAGAGAGGAACAGAGAGAAACATCAATTAGTTGTCTCTAGTATGTACCCTGAACCCACAACCTGGGTATGTGACCTAATCAGGAATTGAACCTGCCACCTCTGAGTGTATGGTAATACGCTCCAACCAAGAGAGCCACACTAGCCAGGGCAGGATTGTTTCCTTTCCTACATAATTGGCTAAGGCTTTAAAATAGATCAAATCTGGAGTTTTCTTATCAATGCTCATGATTACTGTCAAATGGTTGAAAAACAATAAAAAATTTTAAATTACTGTATCTGTAAATGGAGAGTAGAGATGGTTGCCATGGGCTAGGGGAGGGGAAAATGAGCAAATGTTGGTCAAAGCCTGTAAACTTGCATGTAAAAGATGAGTAAATTCTGTACAGTAGGGCAACTAATTAAAAACAACATATACTTGAAATTTGCTAAGGGAGTGGATCGTAAGAGTTCTCACCACACACAGATAACAGATGATATGTTAATTTGTCATCATTTTACAATGTATACATATATCAAATTAGCCCCTTGTACACTTTATATATAATTTTTTCAATTACATCTCATTAAAGCTAGGGAGAAAAAAAAATCTGTAATCTACAACCCAGGAAATTGTGTTTTTAAAGAATATTGACAGTAAAATTTTTATGCTGTAATACAAGGTAAAAAAAATACCAATTTTATAAAATATATATATATATATATATACACATGTATTCCAAGTATATATGAAGGGAGAAAAATGCACAAAAATCTACATGACTTTCTTCTAAAGACTAGGAGCATGGGTGAATTTGTTAAAATTCTATATTTTCAATTTTTTCCCACTGCATATGTATTTGATCACAAAACTGAACCATTTATTTGTTATATTTTTTAATATGTTAATATAATTAATGGAAAAATGAAATATACATGAAGGGCCATGGAAACACAAAATTTTCTTGGGAGATGGATAGGTCCCTCCATTCTTGGGCAGTTTAGCTTTAGAACAAACTCTTCTTTCCCCAGCAGAGTCCCTGGTTCCACTCTCTCCACTCTGTGCACACACTGCCTGTGGAGAAATTCCTTGTGCAGATTGTTAAGCCCTCACCAGCTACTTACTGCCTTTCTTCCAACTAGCTGAGAACCCTCTGCTACCATGAATGCTTGCCTGCACCCCCTCTATTTCCTCTGTATTTTGTAGACAGCCTTGCACAAATTAGGTCCTTAAGAAGCATCTAAGGCTGTGGTTCTCAACCTTGGCTGCACATTAGAATCACCTGGGAATCTTTTTAAAACCCTGACTTCTGGGCTTCATCCTCCAGAAATTCTGTTTCTTTGTTATGGGGTGGGGCCACAGCATTAGTAATAAACAGAATTTCCAGAGGATGAGGCCCAGAAATCAGGATTTTTAAAAGATTCCCAGGTGATTCTAATGTGCAGCCAAGGTTGAGAACCACTGATCTAAGGTTTGTTGGTTGACTTCATTTAGTGCTAGGTAATTTACCTGAGTCCTCTTGATGTTTCTCAATCCAGACAATTCATTTTATCCCTTCATCTTCTCTCAGCTTCATACATAATCTCTTTTAGTTCGTAATTCAGGCTGAAAGATTAAAAATCTTTTTGTACCATACATTATCTCAGATTTTCACACTTTTTTAAGTTATGGCTGACACCAGATATGGGCTTGGAGAAAATAGTCTTACATCTCTTTGGAAATAATTTACATAAAGTCTATCTTATAGCTACAACATACAGCTTATAATTGTGTCCTTATATCCTGCTTTTCCTAACTTATTTTCATAAGAGACCGTGATCTTTATGGGACATATTCTGAATTCTAATTCAAATCTAAAGAAATGATAGTGGAGCCGAAACTGGTTTGGCTCAGTGGATAGAGCGTCAGCCTGTGGACTGAAAGGTCCCAGGTTCGATTCCAGTCAAGGGCATGTACCTGGGTTGTGGGCACATCCTCAGTAGGAGATGTGCAGGAGGCAGCTGATCGATGTTTCTTTCTCATCGATGTTTCTAATTATCTCTCTCCCTTCCTCTCTGTAAAAAATCAATAAAATATATTTTAAAAAAAGAAAGAAATAATAGTGGAGTGTGTGTGTGTGTGAGAGAGAGAGAGAGAGAGAGAGAGACTTTTCTTGTTTCCATTACCACAACATACCAGAAATGGGGGTTCTCAGAAGATGAGAGTAGAGTTAGTGATATATCAAAATCACCTGGAAAGACTTCATCGGGGTTAGGTCTCACCTAGGTAATCTAGGATGAACTCATCTAGAGATTCTTAGTCATATCTATCAAGACTCTTTTAAAACAAGTTCACACTCACCCTTTCCAGGGGTTAGGAAATGGACATACCTTTTTTTTATGAGGGCATGATCTTTAGGGGGAAAGATCAGGAATTTTGTTTTGAGTTGTCTGTTAGAAATCCGGAAATCCTAGTGACGATGTGAAGTAGGCAGCTGGATGCACACAGTCTGGAGTTTATTGGATAGCACAGGGCAGACACAGATTTGGGATACAGTTTACAGAAGGAACTTAAAGTCATGAGACTGGAGAAGATTCCTGAGGAAAGTAGTGTTTATAGAAAGAGTATCAAAGGACTGAATTAGGAGCCCAGTGAATAAGGAAGAACCAGCAAATGAGGCTGAGAAGAAGCAGGGAGGGAGTTGCTTCTTTGTTTCACTGAGTCCCATAAGTTTTGAAATGAGAATCAGCCATTGGATGCTGACCATGGTGGTCACTGGTGAATTTGATGAGAGCCATTTCAGTGAAATGATGAGTGTAAAATATTGACTGACAGAATTAGAGGAGAAAAAATGGAGACAGTGAATGTATGCAATTTTTTTCAAGTTTTGCTGCAAAAGGATGGAGAAATGTGTGAGTGATAATTAGAACAAATAGGATCAATAGGAAGCTTTTATAAGACAGAGGAAATAACAGGATGCTTGTATGTTGATTGGGGCTAGGGGATAACCAACAAAGAGAAGAATTGCTGAAACAAGGTTCTACAACAGTCCAGGCAGGATGGGAGGTAATGCACAAGGGGAGGGCTGGCTTTCCTAGGAGCAATGAGTAGTCCTGTAGTTGCAGAGAACACTGAGAATGGGCAGAGTTGCAGGAAAATGGCAAGTATGTTTGCTTCCTTTTGGTGCATGAATGGATTAAATGAACTTTAAAACCTGCTACCAAATTACCTGACCTACAGTCATACCTACTCCTCTTAGGAGGGAATGAATGGCATTTGGGGCGGGGGGAGTGAGGGGGCATTTTTCAATCTGGAATTGATTACAATTTCTCATTCATATGATGACATTTTCTTAAGTGTGAACAATACCTGAACAATTTCATCCAAGGTTTTCTTAGGTCATGCTCCTTTTTCTTAGCTGCTCAAATATGACTATTTTAAAAAATCATTTTCTGCCTGGCCGGCATGACCCAGTGGAGTATCGACCTATGAACCAGGAGGTCACAGGTTTGGGCTTGATCCCCCACGGGAGGCAAGCAGGAGGCAGCTGATCAATGATTCCCTTTCATCATTGATGTTCCTATCTCTCTCTCCCTCTTCCTTCCTCTCTGAAATCAATAAAAATATACTTTATGGGGGAAAAACCATTTTCTTTAACTTACACATTTGGGGGAAACTTTTGAAAATTCTGTTTCAACATTTGTCTTCAAGGTCACTTTCAATATTTAGATAAACTAAGCACATTACTTGAAGATTAAGGTAAATTTGAAATGATATTCAAAATTCCAACTTAATAAGAAATGAGTAAATACCAAAATCTGGAGAAAAATGATCATTCTTGTGATAATGTACGTTCCACTAATCTTTGGTTTCAATAGTTCTAAAAATATTTTATATTCACACAATTACTAAATATAACTACTTAAGGCAGTTCCAAATAGTCCTAATTGCTATTTTAAAAAACTAGCAAAATCCATCAAATTACCTCTTTACCTAAGGAGAAATTACTTTTTTAATTCCCCATGGGATCTTAAATAAAAAATCTTAAACCCAACACCCCTCTAATTTTAAAAAGGCAGATAACAATTGGAAGTATTCAAGGATTTCCTTTATCTCTTTTAATAATCATAAACTTAAACACATCCTTTTATAAATGCCTTATGGTAGGGAGGGCAGGGATTTTGGCACACTTGTAAAATGAGGGTATTTTAAGGGGACATTAAAATTACAGGTGTAGCCCCACCAGCGCAGCTCAGTGGTGAGTGTCCACCTATGAACCAGGAGGTCACCGTTCAATTCCTGGTCGGGACATATGCCCAGGTTGCTGGCTCAATCCCCAGTGTGGGGCGTGCAGATGGCAGCCAATCAATGATTCTCTTTTAGCACTGATGTTTTCATCTCTTCCTTTCCCTTCCTCTATGAAATCAGTAAAAATAATTTTTTTTAAAAAATTACAGGTGTAGATAGCTTCATCTCGCTTGTATTTCTCATTGGAAAGGAAGGCTATAACTTTGTGAGGGTAAAAGTCCAGATCTTTAAAAAAATTCAGGTACATGTGAATTGAATTTACATTTTTAGCTTTATTTTTCTCCTCCCAGCAGTCCCCACTTTCACCAGGCGGGGGCAGTAAGGAGACACCTAATGGTATTCCCAGAACCTTTAGGGTTTTCCTGTACCTGCCCAAGGCCAGATACTTCATTTTAAACTATGATAAACCTAAGTGCTTTTCCTTATCCAGTTGACAAGTTCAAGGTCAGGTTCAGTCACGGGATGATCAGTCTGGGGGAATCAAGTTAAAGGCTGATAAGAGAAGGCCCCGGGCATTTCTGTTAACCTAAAGCAGTGGTTCTCAACCTTCCCAATGCGGCGACCCTTTAATACAGTTCCTCATGTTGTGGTGACCCCCAGTTTCATTGTTACAAATTGAACATAATTAAAGCATAGTGACTAATCACAAAAACAATATGTAATTATATATGTGTTTTCCGATGGTCTTAGGCAACCCCTATGAAAGGGTCGTTCGACCCCCAAAGGGATTGTGACCCACAGGTTGAGAACCACTGATCTAAAGGAATCTGGGGGTCTGGTAGGGAGGAATCATGGAAAAGGAATCGAGAACCCAGAGGTAAAGGCCAAAGGACAGGCCTTGCTCAGATGCTGACTTTCTCCCTTCTGCCTTAGAAAACAGGCAGCAGCTAAGAATTCAGAGTTCTGGACTGCTTCTCTCCTTGACTATGGCAGTTTCATCATATTGGATAAACTCATCACTTAAATGATGACATGTTTATGAGGAGGAACATTCTGGAAGTAACTCTTTAAGCTAAAGAAACAATGAAAAAAAATGAGAGAAAAAAGAAACAGTGAGATACTGAGTGCATCGTCTGTAGATACTGGAAGAAAAGGGATCTCATAGAAGGAACTTATAGTTCTCATAGCTACTATGGAAAACAGTATGAAGGTCCCTTAAAAATTTTAAAAATTTTAAAACTACCATATGATATAGCAATCCCACTTCTGGGTATTTATCCCAAAACAGTGAAATCAGGATCTCAAAGACATATCTGCACTCCCATGTTCCTTATAGCATTATTATAATAGCCAAGCTATGCAAATAACCTACATGTCTATTGACAGATGAATGGGTAAGAAAATGTGGTATATACACAAAATGGAATATTATTCAGCTTTAGTAAAGAAGGAGGGCCCTGGCATGGCAGGTCAGCTCAGTTGGTTAAAGGGTCATCCTGATACCCCAGGTTTGATCCCTGGTCAGGACACAAAAAGGAATCAACTAATGAATGCATAAGTAAGAAACAGCAAATCAATGTTTTTCTCCCTCCCTTTCTCTCTAAAATCAAAAATAATAATAATAATCCTATATAATAAAAGGGTAATATGCAAATTACCCCAAAGGCGGAACGACCAGTTGCTATGACACACACTGACCACCAGGGGACAGACACTCAATGCAGGAGC
>NW_006300030.1:1227583-1228443 GCF_000327345.1 Myotis davidii | reverse complement strand
CATATGTAATACTTTAAACAATAAAGAATTTCTTAAAAAAATAATAAGAATAAAGAGGGAAATCCTGCAATTGCCACAACATGGATGGACCTTGAGGACTTTATGCTAAGTGAAAAAAGCTAGTCGCAAAAGGACAAATACTACTTATATGTGGAATCTAAAGTCAAACTCATAAAGCAAAGAGTGAAATGGTGTTTGCCAGGGGCTGTGGGGAGGGGAAGATGGAGAGGTGTTAGTCGGAGGGTACAAGGTTTCAGTTATGCCAGATGGATAGTTCTGGAGACCTATGATGCAGCCTAGTGCTTACAGCTAACCGTGCTGTGTTGTATACTGAAAATTCGCTGAGAGGTAGATTTTATCTATTACCATAAACACAAAAACAATGATAAAGCTGTGAGAGGAAAATTTCAGAGTTCTCTTCTCACATGGATGTTCATGGCCTTGATGGTAGTGATGAGTTTCATGGGCATATACATACTTATCCCCAAATCACAGAATTGGGAAAAAAAATTCTAGTTCTTTAGGAAATTTAAAATTATTCTAGACTGTGTGGATCAGACATTTCAGTGTGTCATTGATTTCATGCTCTTCCTTTTTAAGGACCAGCTTCTAATATTTGGGACTGGACTCCCCCGAAATTAAATGCCTCTTAACAGCATGTTACTTGGAGAGCAGAACATATACATTTTTATTCTTTCAGCAGCTTAGTAGAAGGAACAGTCATGTGGAACAAAATATCTGAAACTACGCAGTTAGGACTGTGGGTCACGTTGCGGTTCGGTTTCTTCTTGGGTGACCTTAGCCCAGTCCCTGAGCCCTTCAAGCTGAGGAGGAAGGGCGCCCGCGCGGGGCCGGGGGCG
>NW_006300030.1:1227110-1227508 GCF_000327345.1 Myotis davidii | reverse complement strand
CCCGGCCGCCGTCCTTCCAGCTGCTGCCATGGACGGGGCGCGCGCTGCCTCCCGCCTGCGCGTCGTCCTGGGCCACCTCGGCTGCCCCTCGGCCGGGGCTGTCGTATCCTTTGGGCTACGCGAGGCTCGGGCTGGAAGGGTGGTGCCCTCCAGGTCCTCCGCGGGGCACCCGCCGGGCTGGAAGGGTGGTGGCCTCCAGGGCGATCATAGGTTCTTCCCCTTCCTCCGCGCCCCGGTCCCGGAGATGGGCACAGCCCTTCCGGGCGCGAGGGGCCCGGAGGAGGGCGCATCCTAGGCCCAGCGCCGGCTGCAGGGGGCGACGCGGCGTGACTCCAGCCGGGGCCGCTCGGGCCGCTGTCTCCCTGCTTGTCACCAAGGAGTCATCTTCGAGCTGCGCC
>NW_006300030.1:1224015-1227020 GCF_000327345.1 Myotis davidii | reverse complement strand
AAGGGGGTTCGCCCGTCTGTCGCGCCCTCAGCTCTGCGCGCTGAGCTCCGGCTGCCACCCCTCGGCGCTCGCACTGGGTCCGCCTCCGGAATCGGCATCTGAATTAACCCGGGAGGGAATGGGTGCGCAGCGGTGTTGGGTCCAGAAAGATGTCACTACAGCACAGGACGCGTAAATCAACTCCCTTTATGGAGTGTACTTGCTGCTCAGATTAGGTGTTCTCTTCCGGGGCGCACTTTTGGAAGCTCCCTATAAACTGCCGGGGATGGCTCCTTAACGCGAGCTGATACGCTTCTGTCCGGCTGTCTGTAGGATCCTGAAATCTCATGACCATAGTAGCTGTTTCTTTTACTTTCACTATTGCTCTCCAGCTGAGTTCCAAGCAGCGATGTATCAGAACCGCTGTACGTTTAAAATCGCGTCCATAGGCTGATGAGGGGAACCAGGGTGTTACATGATCTCATGTTACAGGTGAGAGATTGGAAGCTAGGCGAGGTTAAAACTCTGGACCAAGGTCATTTAACTGAAGCAGTGGTTGTCAGAGTGTAGTCCTGGGACGTCAACACCAAATGGAAGCTAGTTGGAAATGTAGATTTTCAGGCTCATCTCAAACCTCGGGAATCAAATCCCTGAGGATGCGTCCACTCGCTGTTTCTGACACATGCCCAACTGAGAGAACCACTGCTATATTGAGACTAGGTATTTATAATCAATTGAGGTTCCTCTCCAGGCTGTGACTACTTTGAAATTTGATATTCTGATCTTGCTGTTTCTTGCTATAATGGTGTCAAAGTCAGAACTCAGTGTTTTCACATGTATTTCCTTTTTTTTTTTTTTTTTTTTTGCACTGGAATGTTGACTTTTGTACTGTCCTCGCAATCACATTTTTTCTGAGAATAGTTGACAAAGGTCATCAACTTCTCTGTTACGTGAAACACAGACAGTAGCTAGTGATTCTGACTCCTGGCCTGCCTTTCTTTTGGACTATAACATTGTTCCAGTTATATAAGATGTCATTTAAAAATAACATGTTTGCCCTAGCCGGTTTGGCTCAGTGGATAGAGCGTCAGCCTTCCCACGGAAAGGTTCCAGGTTTGATTCCGGTCAAGGGCGTGTACCTTGGTTGTGGGCACATCCCCAGTGGGTGGTGTGCAGGAGGCAGCTGATCGGTGTTTCTCTCTCATCGATGTTTCTAGCTCTCTATCCCTCTCCCTTCCTCTCTGTAAAAAAATCAATAAAATATAAAAAAAAATAACATGTTTACGAGAAGGGACATTCTGAAAATAACTCTTTAAACTAAATATATGATTTAAAAAATGAAGAAAAGAAACTATAGATGCTAAGTCAACAATTTATGGTTACTGAAGAAAAAAAATTAGAACAAATTACTAGTTCTTTAAGTATTTAAAATTATATTTGACTGTGTGGATCATACTTTTCTTGGAATCGTTGCTTATTTTATAGGTTTTTTTAAATGACCAGACAAACTGTTTCTAATATTTTGGCCTGGACTCCAAATAAATACCTCTTTAACTAGCACATCTTTCTCTTTACTTCTAGAATTGGCCCTTTCAATTTTTACTCATTCAGTTTAGTGGAAGAAATAGTCGTGTGGAATAAAATACATGGAAGCTATGAAGTAAAGGTTGTGGGTCAAGTCTTGGCTCAGCCATTTTCTGTTGGGTGACCTTGGACCAGCTACTGAGCCCTCCAGGCCGAGGTTCCCTGCTCTGAGTGGCAGGACTAATATCAGAGCTTCCAGCCCTCTCCTCAGGCGGCTGTGGGAATGAAATGAAGTGAGGGAGGCAGCAGTATGGAACTGCCAGAGTTATGTTGATCAGCAGTTTGCCTGATATCTGTTCGGGACCTGTCTTCCCATGTGAGAGCCAATCCAGTTTTCTAGAAACCGTTGTTTCTAGAAAAGTTTGACTCCTAAATTTGTATTTGCCTTAATTCACATCCTAGATAGCTCACCCCACTTCAGGGGCTGTTCCTTCTGCCAGTTTCCATCCTCAATTCCAGTAAGTAGATCTAATTTTAATTTTTAACCATACAATGTATATAAAGGCTCTTCTAGTGGTAACTAGGATATAAAACACAATATATCCTGTTGCCTGGTAACAATTCATTCCGCAAAGCCTCCATTTCCAGGACTTATTCTAATTAGAACAATTGTGGAAATTTTTGAAGATCCTGACTTCAATTTTCTATTTGTATTTTAAAATTCAGAAAGGAAGAAAATATCAGAAAGGGCACAATCTGGTGTTTAAAATTCAGGCATGCTATATCTTATTTAAGTTCACCTGTCATATGGTCATAGGATGTATCAGCTAACATGTTTAGTTTATCTCTTTACCTTTAAAGAAAAAGACATCTGATCTCCAGGTGTATTCTCACAAAGCCACAATTCCAACTAGAGAGGAATGGACTGGGTGATTTGAGTGTGTGTGTATGCTGTACACATATCTGGAGTTTGTTATTTTTATTTCTTTGGAGAATGCATGAAACAGACAATTAAAAATATAAAATCTGCCCTGGCTGCAGTTGCTCAGTGGTCAGAGCATAGGGAATTTGTTGCCAATCTGAAAAACTATACCTATTCATTACAAAACAAAATTTTAAATCAGAGAAATAGAATCTTTTAAAATCATATATAATTTCATTACATAAAGGTAATCACTGTTAAAAAAAATTTGTATTTTTGCACTTTTATAAAATAATGTCTTAGCTTTGTAAATTGCCTGCACACTGGAGGGTCTCAGGTTCAATTCCTAGTCCAGGGCATATACCTGAGTTGCAGGTCCCATCCCGCCCCAGGTCCCCAGGTCAGGACTCATGTGGGAGGCAACCAATCCATGTGTCTCTGTCATATCGATGTTTCTCCTGCCCTCCCTCCTCCCTTTTATTCTTTCTAAAAATCAATTGGAAAAATATCCTCACTCCTTGGGTGAAGATTAAATATATATAACCAGATTGCGCCCTTTCTGATATGTTTCTCCATTCTG